>NC_091817.1:8462082-8762660 GCF_041296235.1 Equus asinus
TCCAAGGTAGTGTAGAGGCAGATGGGAAGCAACGTCAGACAGCGTCATTCTTGCCCAGCTAATACAGCAGCATCGCCATCAGATGTGCGTACAGCCATAAACATCTGCCAAAACAAAAACAATGAAAAGTTTCAAAGAATAGAAAAACTGAACCTCTGGAAAAAAACATGCAAGTAAGAAGAATAAGATTTCTAGGAATAAGCTTAGACAAACAGGTGCAAGCTATGGAAACCAAAAACTAGCAAAGCTTTAGGGAAAGAAATTCCAGAAAACACAAGGAAACAGAAGGGTATTCCGTGCTCTAGGAATGTAAGATCTGAAACACCTGAATGGATAAAGCAATCTCTGGGTTGCATGCAATCCCAGTCAAATTTGCAGCAATCTTTTCCACAGAAATAGAAGAGAAAATCCTAAAGTCTCTATCCAGCAACAAGGGACCCTGAATACCCAAAGGAATTCTGAGTAGAACGAACAAAGCAGGACTATCACACTTTGATTTCAACATGTAGGACGAAGCGCTTATTACCGAACCAGCACAGCCTGGTCCCAAAAACAGGCACAAACCCCAGTGGAACAGAATGGAGAACACAAGGGTCAACTCAGACATATATGGACAGCGCATTTGCAATGAGGAAGGCAAGAGGAGACAGTGGAGAAAGGAGAGTCTCTAAAATAAATGGTGCTGGGAAGACTGCACAGCCACATGTAACACAATAAGAGTAGATCATGATGTTACACCAGGCACACACACCACCTCGAAATGGATTAAAGCCTTCAACGGAAGTCTTGAAACAGTGAAACTTCTAGGAGAAAACACAGGCAGCTTGCTCTTTGCCATCTGGGGTAGCCGCCTATTTGGAAGAAGCATGTGTGACTGGGCAAGGGCAACAAAGAAAAGAAGAGAGAAGCAGGCCTCCATCCAACGTAGAAGCTTCTGTCCAGCTGGGGAAACCGTCCACTCAATGCAAAGACAGCACAACAACAGGGAGAGGATGTTTCAAACCACACATCTGAGAAGGGCTGAATAGCCAAAAGACCCAATGACCACACACGTCTCCACAAGAGAAAAAACAAGCCCATTAAAACCTGGGCAGAAGATGGAAACAGAGATTTACCCCAAGAAGACAGAAAGGTGGCCAACAGCTGTATGAACACATGTTCATCACCATTAAGTATAAGGCCAACGCAAATCCTCATGGCAGGGAGATGACAGCTCCCTGTGTTCATAATGGCTACAAGGAACAAAACAGGAAACAACAAGTGTCAGAGAGAAGGTGGAGAGAAGGGAAGAGTCCTGCACCTCTGGTGGGAGTGCAAACCGGTGAGGGCACTAGGCATAGCCATGTGAAATTGCCTCAGAAATTTCCAAATCCATCTACCATATGATCCAGCTATTCCTCTCCGGCGTGTTTATCCAAAGAACTGCAAAACACTAATGCACACAGATCCGTGCCCCACTGTGTTCACCACAGCCTTACTCCCGATATCCAAGACTTGGAAGCCGCCCTGGTGCCCATCAAAGGACCAATGGAGAAGGAAGTTGGGCTATATCCACACAAAGGCAAAACACTCAGCTGTAAGAAACAGTGCAGTCCAGCGATTTGTGACAGCAGAATCACTCCTGAGGGTGGGAGGGGAACTGAAACAAGCCCAAGGGAGAAATCAAATACCATCGCATCTCACTTATGAGCAGAAGATTAAAATAAGGACCAACAAACAGGTAGAACGTGATATGGGATTGGTGGTTCCCAGAGGGAACGGGTGGCAGTGGACGGTGGGAGAAAGAGTTGATTAGGCACAAGTATGGGGTGTGGGCCTGTAATTAGGCTTACTGTGGGGAAGAAGATGTAGCATACACAGAAGTCTAAATCTATGAGGATGTAAATCTGAAAGTTATAGGATTTTCTAATGCTAGGTTATTGAAATCAATTCACCTAAAATCAAAACTCCATAAAGGCAAGCAGGTTTAAGGGATAAAGTTTGCAGGCTGAAAGAGTTTAGAGATTATGAACTTCAAAGGATTGATAATCACCTCGAAATGTTTAATGATGCAACATAAAGGTAGACCATTGCAAAGAGATGAAGAGGAACACTACCAACAGAACATGACCCATGCTAAACTCCTGAGCCAACTGAAAATGTTGCTGTCCACGATGTTACTGCTAATTACCTTTACGAATAAACAATGCAGACCAACATCTTCCCATGTTCAAGCCAAAGGTTGGTCCAAAAGTCCAATTCAGGGCCAGCCCTCTGGTGTAGTGGGTAAGTGTCCGTGTTCCACTTGGGCTGCATGGGACTGGCAGGCTGGCATCACAGGTGCAGATCCAATTAGGAGCATTAGCAAATATAGATTTCAAGGTATGGTGCCGACAGAGATCATGAAGAAGTAGAAATTTTGAGGATACCTTATGAATACACACCAGGAAATGAACCATGAGAATATTACAATCTATGAACACATCAGGTACACTTCCCCAAATGATGAAGGAAGGAAAACATCTGACCTGCCAAGGTGGAAACACCAGACTGCTATGAATTGACATGATCATTGCTCATCAGAGGATTGCTTGGGTAACTTCAGCTTTGCAGGGACTCCAGGACTTTCTGTGGGGAAAGTCCACACATTTGGCCACATCCACAAAAGATAAGAGATAAATCCCAGGACTATCTTAAAGGAAAGAAACCACTGTCTAGAAGGAATGTAGTAGAACTTTCAAGGTTCGAGGATAAAGTTAGAAACCGACAAGAAGTCCAGAAAAAGGAAAACTATCACACCTGGAAAGGGGGAGTCGTCAGACTGGTATGAGATGGCTCTGAAACACTGTGTGCATGGAGGTTGTCAGGACAACTTAGAATTCTGAGCATGTTTATGACATCACGGTGACCATGTCACCAAAGTTGGCCATAGGTTTCCAGCTTGAAGATTGGCCTGGGCTAGGATATTCAAGTGAGAGGTACACAGAAACAGCTTTTCCAAACACAAACCGGGCACACAAACTTGAAGACATCGAAGAGATGCTAATTCAAGGGATGAGAAAGGAATCATTGGGAAGAAGAGACAATAGAGGGTCAAGTACTCAGAGGACAACATTGTCATCTACGGAAGTCTGGGGAGGCCATGCTGATTCAAGCTGGAAATGTGTTCTGAAAAACGAGGCCGGACCTGGGGCTTATCAGACCTACGTTGTCCTTCTGCCTTACCCCAAATACAAAGTCAAGAATGATCAATTGAGGACATTGAAGAGAAGAATCGAGGCCTCCTTTCCTATGCCCCTAGCATTCTTGAAGAGAAATCTCACTTCCCACAGCTCTCAAGTCACGGGGTTCCACTCAGTATATGCCAATATGTCACAAGAGATCTCATTGATGCCTTGAAGGAATGGACCCCTGCCATGCTTGGGTATGTCTCTTGGTTTGGAAGGGCTCTAGAAGTGTGCTGAAAAGTACCCTTTTGCAGAGGGCTTCCATCCTTTGTGAAGGCTGGCCTCCCAGGTTACAGGGCTCAGTGGGATCAGTGAGATTCTCTCCCCATATCTCTTACCGTAGAAGGAGTATTGATTATGTGTTTCGAAACCACACGTAGAGAGGATGGCAGAAAATTAGAAAATTGCCATTATACTTAAAGGAAAATAAACATGCCACAGCTGAGGATGTAAATCAAACAAATAACAAACCCTGTAGAAATAAAGTAAGCCAGTATCTAGACGTAATCTAGTGGAAAGTTCAAGGATCAGTGGTCAAGCTCGAAACTTCCCAAATCCAGAAAAGGGACAGAAGGTCTCTCACCTGCAGAGAGGACTTCATCAGATTCATCTAATTTGTGTCAGAACCATTGGGCCCATGAAAGTGGTTGCCACGATAACCTCGAACCTGGAGTTTATCATCTCACAATGTCAAACGAACCAAGATGACCACGTGTAGTCAGTGCTCAGTTGGATCTAGGCTAGGATAGCAAAGATTCCCTCAAGTGAACGATGAAACTTCCAGGACAACACCCAACAATCACGAAAGGACTCACACCTTGGCCTACAGAACATATGGTGATTAAAGAAATACAAAATTCCTAAAATGGAGTGAGGGAGAACGCACTGATAAGCATGTCAAAGGACAAGCTCATAAAGAACATGACGATTAGACCATGGAAAAGAAAACAGGGTCCCATAAAATGGAAGGCCAACAGAAATCAGTGAAAGACGTCAGTCTTTAGACAGACTCTGCTTGAACAATTGAAAGTTCGGGAAAGTGACCACCCCAAAAACTGCAGGGAAGGTCTAACCTGGCCTAACTGGGAAGGGTGAGTTATGAGACTGCTCCACGCATGCTCTGAAACCCTGTGTCCACCAAGCTAGACCAGACAGCAGAGACACGATTCTGAAAAATCCTCCGACATCAAAATAGGCCAGAGAAACAACCTGGCCTCATCTACACATGGCCAGATTTGGGCTCAAGTAGCATATTCAAGTCACATTCCACTCAACCGCAGGTTGCCAATGGAGCATGAAAGGGTCCAGCCAGTGGGCCAGCGGTGAAGTCCACGTGTTCTGACAATGCAGCCCAGGGTCGGCCACGTGGAACCCTGGTGGTGAGCCTCCTCAACGCTCGTCCAGCCATTCTGGGTCAGGCGTCGGAGCTAGTGTAGAGGCAGATGGGAAGTGATGTTAGACAGTGCCACTCTTCCTCGGCAAAGAGAGCAGCACGGCCAGCAGATTTGAGAACAGCCATAAACTTCTGCCAAACAAAACTGATTAAAAGTTGCAAAGAATAGAAAAGCTGAACATCAAAACCCATGCCAGTGAGAAGAAAATGATACCTGCGAATAACCTTGGACAAACAGGAGAAAGCGATGGGAACAAAAACTAGCAAAGTTTTGGGGAAAGAAATTCCACAAGACACAAGGAAATGCAAGGCTATTCCGTGCCGTTCGAATGCAACAACGGACACACTTGGAACGTCCATACGGCATAAAGTTCAAATAAAAATGGGAAGCAATTGGATATATTGGACTATATGAGGAAGCCATTTGGTATAGACCTAATTCGGCCTGATTTTGTTTTTTCCAAAAGGGCCTGACTATGGCTATTTAGCATGCATTGCATATCTGCTTAGACATTTCCTATGGCCCTTGAGATAAAGGTGCAACTTCCCCCAACATTAACATTTTTTTAGGGATAAGCATTTCTCCATAGGCTAGGAACTGATTGCTGCACTCACCTTTGACCACCCAGCTCACCTGTGACCAGTCAGCTGGAGACAACAGACTGCCACCCTACTGTGTTCACTGAGACAGAAGACCTACCTGCTATTTCCATCAATCGCTGTGCCAACAGAGCAGTCTCGTGACTATTGTAAATGGGACATTTCAATCCTATGTGAAACATCCTCTATGAGGGGAATACAACCAGTCTGTGCACCCCACTTCTCTGATGCTCTTCCTTCCTTTGGGTAGAAAGGCCCTGGGTTATAATCCTCAGATTGAAGCTCAGAATAAACTCCCCCAGATTTTCATTTACAGATTGGTTACGGATTATTTTTGTCGACAAAGCAATGTCTGGATTCCATGCAGTCCCAGTCAAAGTTGCAGAAATCTTTCCCACAGAAATAGAAGAGAGAATCCTAAAGTTTCTATCCAGCATCAAAGGACCCTGAATAGCAAAAGGAATCCTGGGGAAAACGAACAAAGCAGCAATTATCACACTTTCTTACTGCCACATATAGGACGAAGAGCTAGGTACCAAAACAGCACAGCCTGGCCTGCAAAGGAGGCACACAGATGCATGGAACAGAATCGAGAGCCCAGAAATCAACTCTCACATCTATGGACAGCCCATTTTCGACCAGGGAGCCAAGAGGAGAAAGCGGAGAAAAGAGACTCTCGACGGGAAACAGTGCTGGAAAGACTGCACAGCCAGATGTAACACAATGAGAGTAGACCGTGATGTTACACCAGGCACACATGCCACCTCAAAATGGATTAAGGCCTTGAATGGAAGACTTGAAACCGTGACACTTCGAGGAGAAAACGCAGGCAGCTTGCTCTTTGCCATCTGGCTTGGCCGCCTATTTGGAAGAAGCATGTGTGACTGGGCAAGGGCAACAAAGGAAACAAGAAACAAGCAGGACTCTATCCAACGTAGAAGCTTCTGCCCAGCCAATGACACCATCGACTCAGTGCAAAGACGTCACAACAACTGCGACAGCAGGTTTGCAAACCACACATCGGAGAAGGGGTGAATAGCCAAAAGATCCAATGAAGTCATACGTCTCCACAGGAGAAAAAACAATGAGCCAAATAAATCCTGGGCAAAACAGGGAAACAGACATTTCTCCCAGGAAGATAGAAGGATGGCCAACAGGCTGTATGAAAACATGGTCATCATCATTAAGTCTCTGCTCAATGCAAATACGAACGGCACTGAGATAGAAGCTCACAGTAGTCAGAATGGCTATAAGCATGATGACAGGAACCAACAAGTTTCAGAGAGGAGGTGGAGAGAAGGGAAGCCTCCTGCACTGCTGGTGTGAGTGTAAACCGGTGCAGCCACGACGCAAAGTGGTGTGGAATTGCCTCAGAATTTTAAGAATCCATCTACCACAGGATCCAGGTACTCCTCTGTGGCATATATATCCAAAGAACTTGGAAACGCTAATGCACAGAGATCCGTACACCACTGTGCTCATCACAGCCTTACTCCTGATATCGAAGACAGGGAAGCCTCCCTCGTGCCCATCAAGGGACGAATGGACAAGAAAGATGGGCTATAGCCACACAATGGCATAGCACTCAGCTGCAGGAACAGATGCATTCCAGCCATTTGTGACCAACAGAATGGCTCCTGAGGGTTTTACGGGAATGGAAACAAGCCCCAGGGGGAAGGTCAAATACCACAGGGTCTCACTTACAAGGAGAAGAGGAAAAAAAGGACCAAGAAACAGGTAGCACGTGACATGGGATTTCTTGTTCCCAGAGCGAAAGGTGGAGGGGCCCAGACGGAGAAATAGTTGATTAGACACAAGTGTGTGGTGAGGGCCTGTAATTAGGCTTATGGTGGTGAAGATGATGTAACGTACACAGAAGTCTAAATCTATGAGGATGTAGATCTGAAAGGTATAGGATGTTATAATGCTGGGTAATGGCAAACAATTCACGTAAAATCAAAACTCCCAAAAGACGTTCAAGCAGACTCTTTGTAAACACTTTCTTCATTCACTGTGGAGTATTCAGGTGTGATTTCTGTTTGCCTTCCATTTTCTGGGAGCTTGTTTTCTTTCCTTAGTCTAATCGTAGTGGTCTTTCTGATCTCTCTCCCTTCGATATGCTTATCAGTGGGTTCTCCTTCATTCTAGGTTAGGAATTCTGTATTTTTTTAATCACCATATGTTCTGTAGGCCGACGTGTGGGTGCTTTGGTGATTGTTGGATGTTGTCTTTGAATTTCCATCTGTCAGTTGAAGGAATCTTTGCTATCCTAGCTTGCGTCCAACTGAGAACTGAGGACACGTGTCCATCTTGGTTCGTTTGACATGGTGAGATGAGAAACTCCAGGTTAGACGTTGTCCTGGCAACCACCTTCACGGACACAATGGTTCCGAGACAAATTCGATGAGTCTGATGAATTCCTCTCTCCAGGTGAGAAATCCTTCCGTCTCTTTCCCTAGATTTGGGAAGTTTCAACGCTCAGCCCTGAACCTTGAATGCTCCCCTAGATTACATCTACATACAGGCTTACTTTATTTCTACAGAGTCTGTTACTGTTTGATTTACATCCTGAGCTCTGGCATGTGTATTTTTCTTTAAATATCATGGTAATGTTCTAGTTTTCAGTCAACCTCCTTCCATATGGTGTCAAAACACAGAATCAGTACTCCTTCTACGGCAAGAGATGGGGGAGTTAATTTCATTGGAGCCCAACTGAGCACTGTAGCCTGGGAGGGCAGCCTTCACACAGGAATGAAGCCCTCTGGAAAAGGGTGCTTTCCAGCACACTTCTAGAGCCCTTCCAAACCAAGCTACATACCCCAAGCATGACAGGCGTCCATTCCTTCAAGGCTTCAAAGAGATCTCTTGGGAAACATTAGCATGTAGCCAGTGGGCCCCCGTGAGGCCAGAGCTATGCAAAGGTAGAGTTCTCTTCAAAGGATGTTAGGGGCCTACGAAAGGAGTCCTCGATTCTTCTCTTCAACGTCCCCAAGAGATCATTCTGTACTTTGGATTATGAGTAAGGCAGAAGGACAATGTAGGTCTGATAAGCCCCAAGTCTGGCCTCTTGTTTCAAATCAAGTTCCAAGATTGAATCTGCACGACCTCACCATCTACTTGAGTAGATGACAGTGTTCTCCTCTCTGTGCTTGTCCATCTATTATCGCTTGTTCCCAATGATTCCTTTCTTCTCCCTTGAATCAGAGTCTGTTTGATCCTTTCAAGTTTTTGTTTGGAAAAGCTGTTTCTGGGTATCTATCACTTGAGTGTCCTAGACTAGGCCAATCCTCGGACTGTAAACATGCGGCCATCTTGGGTGACATGTTCACCGTGATGTCATAAACACCCTCAGATTCTAAGTTGTCCTGACAACCTCAATGCACACAGTGTTTCAGAGCCGTCTCATCCCAATCTGACTAGTGCCCCTTTCCCGGTAGGATAGTTTTCCTTGTTCTGGATCTCTTGTCGGTTTCTAACTTCCTCCAAGGACTTGAAGGGTCTACTACATTCCCTGTAGACACCGGTTTCTTTACTTTAAGCTTATCCCGGGTTTTATCTCTTATCTTTTGTGGATATGGCCAAATGGGTGGACTTTCCCCAGAGAACGTCCGGGAGGCCCTCTCATGTTGAAGTTGCCCAGGCATTCCCCTGATGCACACTGATCGTGTGATCTCCTAGCAGTCTGACAATTCCACCTTGGCAGGTCACATTTTTTCCTTCCTTCATCATTTGGGGAAGTGTTCCTTATGTGTTCATAGATTGTAATATTCTCGTGGATCCTTTTCTGGTGCGTACTCATAAGGTCTCCTCACCATTTCTACTTCTTTATGATCTCGGTGACCACCAGACCTTGAAATCTGTATTTCCTAATGCTAGTAATCTGATCCGCATGCTTGATGCTAGCCGGTGAAGCCCGGGCTGCCCAAGCGGATGTGGGCACTTACCTGCTACACCACAGCCAGGCCCCAAATTGGGCTTTTGGACCAACCTTTGGCCTGAATTTGGGAAGATGTTGGCCTGCTTCGATCATTCGTGAAGGGAAGCGGTAGTAACATTAGTGTCGGTAACATTTGCCGTTGATTCATGATTTGGCTCGGACCATGTTCTCTTGGTAGTATTCCTCTTCATCTCTTTGCAAAGTTCTACCTTTCTGTATCATCATTAAGCATTTGGAGGCGATTGCTAATCCTTGGATGTTCATCTTCTCTAATCTCTTTCAGCCTCCAAAGCTTTAGGCCGTAAATCTGCACCCGTTTTCGGAGTTTTGATTTCATGTGAATTGATATCCGTAACCCTGCATTCTAACATCCTATAGCTTTCAAATCTACATCCTCCTAGATTTAGACTTCTGTGTAGGCTACATCATCTTCACCAGCGCAAGCCTAATTAGAGGCCCTCACCACACACTTGTGCCTAATCAACTCTTTGACCCTCCATCACCCACCCCTCTTTCCCTCTGGGAACTGCCAATCCTATGTCACGTGCTACGTATTTGTTGGTCCATTTTCCCTCTTCTCCTTGTACGTGAGATCCTGTGGTATTTGACCTTACCCCAGTGCTTGTTTCAGTTCCCCTGATACCCTCAGGAGCCATTCACGTGGTCACAAATGGCTGGAATGCATCTGTTCCTGCAGCTGAGTGCTATGCCATTGTGTGGCTATAGCCCATCTTCCTTCTCCATTCGTCCCTTGATGGGCATCAGGGAGGCTTCCAAGTGTTGCATATCGCGAGTAAGGCTGTGGAGAAGACAGCGATGCACGGATCTCTGTGCATTAGTGTTTCCAAGATCTTTGGATATATACGCCACAGAGGAATACCTGGATCATACGGTAGATGGATTCTGAAAATTCTGAGGCAATTCCACACTAGTGTGGGTAGTGGCTGCACTGGCTTACACTCCCACCAGCAGTGCAGGAGGATTCCCTTCTCTCCACCTCCTCTTTGAAACTTGTTGGTTCCTGTCTTCATCCTTATAGCCATTGTGACCACTGTGAGCTGCTATCTCAGTGCCGTTCGTATTTGCATTGAGCAGAGACTTAATGTTGATGAGCATGTTTTCATACAGCCTGTTGGCCATCTTTCTATCTTCCTGGGAGAGCTGTCTGTTTCCATCTTCTGCCCTGGTTTTATTGGGCTCGCTGTTTTTTTTCCTGTGAAGACGTATGAGTTCATTGGATCTTATGGCTGTTCACCCATTCTCCGATGTGCGGTTTGCAAACATCTGCTGTCAGTTGTTGCACATTCTTTGCAGTCAGTTGACGGTGTCATTGGCTGGGCAGAAGCTTCTGCGTTGGATGGAGTCCCGCTTGTTTCTTGTTTCCTTTGTTTCCCTTTCCCGGTCACACATGCTTCTTCCAAACAGGTGGCTAAGCCAGATGGCAAAGAGCAAGCTGCCTGCGTTTTCTCCTAGAAGCTGCACGTTTTCAAGTCTTCCTTTCAAGGCTTTAATCCATTTCGAGGTGGTGTGTGTCCCTGGTGTAACATCACGGTCTACTCTCACTGTGTTCCATGTGGCTGTGCTGTCTTCCCAGCACCATTTCTTGTCGAGACTCTCCTTTCTCTGCTGTCTCCTCTTGGCTCCCTGGTCGAAAATGGGCTGTCCATATGTGTGTCAGTTGACCTCTGGGCTCTCGATTCTGTCCCATGGGTCTGTGTGCCTCTTTTGGGCGCCAGGCTGTGCTGTTTCCATACCTAGCACTTAGTCCTATATCTGGAAATCAATAAGTGTGATGCCTACTGCTTTGTCCGTTTTCCTCAGTATTCCTTTGGCTATTCAGTGTCCTTTGTTGCTGGATAGAAACTCTAGGATTCTCTCTTCCATTTCTGTGGGAAAGATTTCTGCAACTTTGACTGGGACTGCATGGAATCCAGAGATGGCTTTATGCGGTATGGACGCTTCAAGTGTGTTAGTTCTTCCATTCGAAGAACACGGAATAGCCTTCCGTTTCCTTGTGTCTTCCAGAGTTTCTTCCCCAGAAACTTTGCTGGATTTCGGTTTCCATAGCTTTCTCCTGTTTGGCCAAGGTTATTGCTAGATATCTTTTAATTCTTACTGGCATGCTTTCTTATGTGAGGTTCAATTTTTCAATTCTTTGCAACTTTCGATTGGCTTTGTTTTGGCAGAAGTTTATGGCTGCGCTCACATCTGCGGGCCATGCTGCTGTATTTGCTGTGGAAGAGTGCAGCTGTCTAATGTCGCTTCCCATCTACCTCTACACTACCTCACACATCTGCCCCAGAATGGCTGGATGAGCCGTGAGGATGCTCACCTGCAGGATTCCATGTGGCCGAAGCCGGGCTACCGAACCAGAATGCGCGGATTTCACCACTTCCCCACTGGCTGTCCTATTTCATGTTTCATTGGCAACCTGCATTTGAGTGGGACGTGACTTGAATATGCTACTTGAGCCCACCTCTGGCCCTGTGTAGATGAGGCCAGCTTCTTTTTCTGGCCCTCTGTGATGTCGGAGGATTTGTCAGAATCGTGTGTCTGCTGTCCTGTCTAGCTTCGTGGATGCAGGCTTTCAGAGCCCGCGTGGAGCAGTCCCATAATTCACCCTTCCCAGTTAGTCCAGGTTTGACCTTCACTGCAGTTTTTGGCGTTGTGACTTTCTCGGACTTTCAAACGTCCAGTCCGAGTCTGTCTAATGACTGAAGTCTTTCACTGTGGATTATTCAGATGTGATTTCTATTGGCCTTCCATTTTCAGGGATTTTTTTTCTCTTTTCCAAAGTCTAATCGTTATGGTCTTTCTGACCTATCTCTCTTTGATATGCTTATCAGTCCGTTCTCCTTCATTGCAAGCTATGACTTTTGTATTTCTGTAATCACCATATGTTCTGTATGCCGAGGTCTGAGTCTTTTCGTGATTGTTGCGTGTTGTCTTGGAATTTCCATCGGTCACCTGTAGAAAACTGCTATCCTGGCCGAGGTGACACAGAGCCCTGAGAACACGTGGTCGTCTTGGTTGGTTTGACATTCTGAGATCAGAAACTCCAGATTCGAGGTTGTGCTGGCAACCGCCTTCACGGACATTATGTTTCCGAGACATATTAGAGAAATCCAATGAACTCCACTCCAGGTAAGATACTTTTCTGTCCCATTTCTGGATTTGGGAATTTTCGAACTTTACTCCCGATCCTTGAGTGTTCCACTAGATTACGTCTAGATACTGGCTTACTATATTTCTATAGAGTGTTTTACTTGTTCGATTTACATCCTCAGCTCTGGCATGTTTATTTTTCTATAAACATAATTGTAATGTTCTAATTTTGAGCCAACCTCCTTACATATGCTGTCAATACACGATATTAATAATCATTCTACTTCAAGAGATACGGGGAGAGAATTTCATTGAAGCCAAACCAAGCATACTAGCCTGGTAGGGCAGCCCTCACAAAGCAACGAAGCCGTCTGGAATAGGGTGCTTCTCAGCACAATTCTGGAGCCCTGTCAAACAATGGGACATACACGAAGCATGACGGGGGTCCATTCCTTCAAGGGTTCAAAGAGATATCTTGTGACACATTAGCATGTACCCAATGGGCCTCTGTAATGCCAGAGCTATGGAAAGTGAGACTTCTCTTCAATGAATGCTAGGGGCATAGGAAAGGAAGCATCAATCATTGTCTACAGTGTCCTCAGGAGATCATTCTTAATTTTGGATTATGATTAAGGCAGAAGGACAATGTAGGTCTGATAAGCCCTAAGTCCAGCCTCTGGTTTCAAATCAAGTTTCAAGCTTGCATCACCATGGCCTCCCCATACACTTGAGTAGATTACAATGTTCTCCACTCAGCGCTTGTCCCCCTATTATTGCTTCCTCACAATGACTTCTTTCTTACCCCTTTAATCAGCGTGTATTCTCTCTCTTCAAGTTTCAGTGCCTGTTTTCTGTTTTTAAATTCTCTTCTGGGTATCTCTAACTTGAGTATCGTAGGCTAGGACAATCCTCAGACTATAACCATGAGGCCATCTTGGGTGACATGTTCACTGTGATGTCATAAACTCCCTCAAACTTCTAAGTTGTCCCAGCATCTTCTATGCACATGACTACTCTCCCTTTCCAGCTTGAATAGTTTTCCATTTCCTGGATTTCTTGTGGGTTTCTAACTTTATCCTTGAACTTTTAAATGTCTACTACATTCCCTCTAGACATGGTTTCTTTACTTTAAGTTTATCCTGGGTTTTATCTGTTACATTTTGTGAATATGGCCAAATGTGTAGACTTTCCCCAGTGAAATTCCTGGAGTCCATCCAAAGTTGAAGTTGCCCACTCAAGTCTCTGATGTGCAATGATCATGTCATCTCATGCAGTCCGCCAGTTCTAACTATGCAGGTCACATCACTTCCTTCAGTCTGTATTTAGGGAAGTGTACCAGATGTGTGATAGATTGCAATATTTTCATGTTTTTTTCCTATTGCCTATCTCTAATGTATGCTCACAATTTCGACTTCTTTGTGATCTCTGTACACACCATACCATGAAATCTATCTTTCTCAACGTTACTAATCTGATCAGCACCAGTGATGCGAATCCATTAATCCCAGGCCACCCAATAGGAATGTGGGCACTTACACTCCTGAACACATGGCTGGCCCTAAATTTTACTTGTGGACCAATATTTTTCCTGAACTTGGGAAGAAGATGGCCTGCTGTGATTATTCGTGAATGTAATTACTCGTAACATCATAGACGGTAACATTTTCCCTTGGTTCATCTGTTTAGCATGGAACACATTCTCTTCATAGTATTCCCCATAATCTATTTGCAATGGTCTACTTTCTGTAGCATCATTAAGCATTTGGAGGAGATTCACAGTCCTTGGAAGTTCATCTTCTCTAATCTCTTTCAGCCTCAAATCCTTTATGCCCCAAATCAGCACGCCTTTTTGGATTTTTTCATTCCCTCTGGGAATCACCAATCCAAAGTGAAGGCTGACATCCAAAGCTAGAATGCTCAGTTTGGCACCAGTGAAATTCTCTCCCATCTCTGGCCATAGAAGATTATTGACTATGTGTTTTGACAGCATATGTGAGGAAGTTGGCTGAAAATTAGAACATTACACTTATATTTAACGAAAATTAAACATGCCAGAGCTTAGGGCGTAAATCATACAACTTACAAACCCTACAGAAATAAAGTAAAGCAGTATCTAGATGTAATCTACTAGAAGGACCATGGATCTGTGGTCAAGTTCCAGCCTTCCCAAATTTAGAAAAGAGACATAAAAATATCTTACCTGGAGACAGGAATTCATCAGATTTCTCTAATTTGTCTCAGAAACATTATGCCCATAATGTGGTTGCCTGGACAACCTAGAATTTGGAGTTTCTCATCTCAGAATGTCAAACCAACCAAGATGACCTCGTGTTCTCAGTGCTCAGTTGGACCTAGGCTAGGATAGCAAGGATTCCTTCAAGTGAACGATGGAAGTTCAAAGGCAATGCCCAACAATCATGAAAACACTCACACATCAGCCTAGAGAACATATGGTGATTAAAGAAACACAAAATTCATAACTTGGAATGAAGGAGAACGGACTGATAAGCGTATCTATGGGAGATAGCTGAGAAAGACAATGATGATTGATGTGGATTAAGGCTGCCCCAGCTCGAAAAGCCCAAGGTTACCTGGCCTACATGTCAAAGCATATGACCCGGTGAATTTTTTTTGGTATGAGTTAGAGGTGCCCCAGTGAGAGAAGCCCAGGCGATGCTCACCTACATGCCTATCTATATGGCCAAATTCATATCTAATGTTATACGACCACACAATAACCAGACTCCATTCTGTACTGAAGTCATTTAATGGCTTTTTACATCATCTTTTCTTTTTCCAGTAAAAATGTCACGTACCCATGCCTTATAAAATTTGCCCTTACCCTCAACTCAGGGCAGCAGCAGGACATCTGAATGCCCATGGCTCCTTTCCCCATGCAGCAGCAGCAGCTATTCACTGCCCGTGCGTCCAGTTCCCATGCCTGCAGCTCTTCACTACCCATAGATCCTGTCCCCAGGAAGCAACTCTTTACTCCCCATGGGTCCTGTCCCTATGTTATCCTGTACCATTCTCTAAATAAAAGAGCACCTCTGGCAGGCCTTGAGAGACCAAGAAATCTTTCTTCCGACTCATCAGCTTGCTGACCCATCATCATATATTGTGGCCCCCCTACCGGGAACTTGCTTCGTCAGTTTCTGAGCTCAACTTCTGGTAAGTGCCCTTTTCTTCCTTGTGCCTCTCTCTGTTTCGAGGATGAATCTAAATTCACTTCTCCATCAGGAACTGTCTTGGATAGCTGTAAGAATCCACGTTTGCTGCCCATGGCTACTCTATGGGGCAAATCATGGCATTCAGCTTGAAGAGAATCAGTACCTTAAGCCTAAGGGCGATGTAGAGTGAATTACTCCATTCCTTCCTGACTCTATCTCTAATATACAAATTTTAGGTGGGCACGGGTCGGCCACTTAAGTCATTAGGATGGTGGGCAATCTGCAAGACTCCCGTGGAAGGTTTCTTTTCCTAAGGTTGGATTGGGATACCTCCCATGGCACCTGACCATGCTCTGAACTGTGTGAATGTCCCAATTGGGACTCCAGTTCAAGGAAAGTACCAAAGTCTAACCTTTGGTTGCGTATGGGAAGCCCTTCTTGGAGAATGCCTCCAACACGCAATTGGGTAGAATGTCCCCAGAGAGGGGGAAAATGCCTCACTAATTTTCTCCATCCTGTTCTCACTTGAACTTCTCCCTTTGTCTTGGGGACCATTCACCAGGCACCTATTACTGCCAGGCAGAATAGGAAGGATGTTCACCAGGCACCTGTAACTTCCAGGCATACCAGGGAAGATATGCAATGGATGCAATGCTGGGGGACACCCCCATCACCCCTTGTTATAGGAACCCCACAGTAGGAATGACAGGTAGGATGCTGCCCCAGGTTCAGGGGGGATTTTCAAGGTAATGGACCTGTCTCTTTCATCTTTCTTAGAGTTGCAATGGCGATTTTCGTCTCCTTTTGAGCTTTGCAACAGGGAAGCAAAGAAATCTGTCAACAGTCATGGCCTCCACCCCTGGGAGCCCATACTTGGCATTTCTGGGCCTGATCACCCCAGAAAGCCCAAGTAGGGTGCCCTCTCTTGGGGTTGACTCATTGAGTGTTTCAGTCACCTACTGAGTTGGCTATGAAGGTAGCAGACCTGTGATTTATTCTGTGAACTGTCATGCTACAGTAGTGTGCCCCAGCACGGGAACTGTTGAGTGAGTCTTCTCTTGATAACCCTCTTTGAGCGGCCATGAGGGTGAGGTCTGATGTCTTCATTTCCTTTCTTTGTTTTGCTCATCATGTCCTCTGTTGTCACCAAGTCTTGGTTAAGTTCAGGCTGGACTTGACCAGAACCTGGAACTTCTGTAAAATCGGAAAACTTGAAAACCTTTTGCAAGGAACTTCATTCTCAACCCGGGTACTGGGAGCCTCGGCCTCCAGCCAGTTCAAGCCCTTTGTATGCACTCCACCCTTTTCCACTTCACTGTCAGTCGGACACTGGCTTTACTGCCATGGGGAATGAGATAAGCATCCCTTAAGACTAATCACTCAGGGTCATTCTAACTAATTAGAAACACTTTCAATTGTATGGGTTATGCCCCAGAAACTCCAGCTGGTAGAAAATGTGTGATGTTTCTCTCTGCCTTTCTGGTGCAGTTGGACAGGTAGATCAACATAGAACGTCCTTCAAGTTACAGTCCAGTTTCTGAGAAATCAAGAGCAACTGTCCTTAGAAAATCCTTGCAAGACTGGAAATACAGTTCTAGAGGCAGTTCAGATTCCACCTTGTTCCTTTACCATGAAAAGGATTATCTTCCCCCCTCTCCAGGAACTACTATCTAGCATATCACTCATTCTTAAGACTGAAAAAGAAAAGTAGGGGAAAGGATAAATGGCCATAAGTGTGCCCTTGCAAAAAGTCTAGCATCTTGAGGGTCTTCTCCATAAGTCTTAGTAAAAAGGCTCAAAACAAAGTTTTGATTTGTAACTGGTGAGCTTTATATTATTGTACCAGATTCATGGCAGTAGTTTTTAAAACAATAGTTGTACAGTCTCTGTGTATATGTGTCTATGTGTACATTATACGTGTGATATTTTAACCCCTGGATGGTCTGGCCAAAATTAAGATCTCTGCTTAGTTGGCTTAAAGTAAGTGCTTTCTTAAATTCTAAATGTAGTCGAAATTAACAGAGTGACTTTCAAAGTTAACCTGACGTGAATTAACCTTTGGTAAATGAAAGCTTGTTTAAGTTTGTTGGTTTCATTGAAAATAGTCTTGTTGTCAGAGTTGTCAGTATTTGCATAGGATGCAGGCATTCAGACTCGGTTTACTAGTCATATAAGTTCACGTTGTCTGTCAAATTTGTCAGCAAAATAATAGCTTTAAATGATGACCAGTTTTGTCTAATGCCTCATGAGGTTTCCCTAGTAATGTGAACATAATTGTTGGAAACAAATGGTTTAAATACATAAAACTCATAAAAGTGAGTACAATAACATTTATTGTCTGATAACATGGGGAAAAAAACAGCTTCGAAATCCTTTTTGGTAACAATCTTGAATTTTGCCAAGTTAAGTTAAATGATAAAAAGATGAATATGCGGGTCACTTTTGGATAGAACAGAACACTCACAGATTATTTTTAAACATATCTAAGTTATCTACTTTTGGCTTCTTATTGAAGAGACAAAAAGCGTTTGGGTGCATCAAAAAGCGTGCCTTGTGTTTTATTCTGAAGTGGCATGTTTCTTAAGTTGTGAAGTGTTTAGAATGCTGATATAAAAGACATTTCATAATTGTTTACCTTTTTAGTGTTTACTAGGTCCGTTAAGCGTTAAAGGTTCTAACTAACCTATGGAATTAAAGCTACTGGAAATTACTAAGCAAAAGAGCTCTGTATTCAAGGAAGTTAAAATGTATGTTTTCAGTAAAAAAGGTATAAAGAATGGAAATATTTTTGTTTGATGGGTTAAGAAAGATAAATTGCTCCTGATATAGTAGAAAGGAAAAAAGAAAGACTTTGGGACAAGTACTGAAAATGAAAAAGAAAGATGTAGTAGGTTTGTGAAGGAGGAATTCTGAAATGAGTTTTATGCCTGCTCAAGTAGACTAAAGTAAGTTCAATTAAGTGAATGAGTTTGAATGTGAACCATAAGTAGGTGCAGAAATTCAAATTTGGTTTTCTCTAAAAGGATACATTTTCTTGAACTTTTGATCTGCTCTTGGTAAAGAGGTTGTAAGAGCTGTTCCTTTGAGTACGTCTACCTAAGAGACAAATCTGTTTTGTGAAAATAATGGCTGAGTCTTAATATTTTTGACTCTTTCTGTTATCACTTTGAATGGATACCTGAGCATTGTTTCACAGTGAGTGTTGTTTGCTATTTGAACAACATTTTAAAAACTTTTGATATGTTGTGACAGGCTTCTCCCTCAAAAATATTCAAATCCTGAATGAGGGCGTTCTTTAGACCTGGTAGACAGAAGAATGATTACTCTGAGGATTTTCAGAGGGTCCCTGAGTCTTCTCCAAAAATTTGCTCTCTCTTCCTACAAGGAGAAAAATGCTAAAGTAATTTGGCTTATTTGGTCTATTAAATTAAATGGGAAACATTGTGAAATAAGTGACAATAGACTTTCTTAGCTGGTATTTGATGGGTAAATGTTATTAATATAGACGTCTCAAAATTAGATAGCATTCCTAAAATTCTGGTCTGCCCTGGTTATCAGTGATAAGTTCACTTATTATCTGGCACTATTATATGTCACAGAAGTAGTCAAGTTTCTTTGCCAATTGCCCTTTTGAGTTCTTTGTCCATTTGCAGATAGTTGTTGTTTTACTCTAATGCTTTTTCCTTTTGCAAATATGTTTCAACTTCCGAGAAATTCCTGGAAAGGATTCTGACACAAAGAGTCTAAACGACAGGTTTCTGATAAACCTTCAGATTGTAAAACTGAACGGAGTAAGAAATGACAGAATTCTAACAGAAACTATGCTCATCGATCTAACAGAAGATTGAGCTCAAGAATTGATTATACAGGACTGTGTGCACTGATTAGGACGATTACAAATTTTTATTACTTCCGTTTGAAATATTGTTGAGTTTTGATGTGTTGTTTTGTTTTCTCATAACGAAGGAAATCTTTTTCTCTTTTCTCTTATGCTAACTATAACTTACAGCCATTTGGTGAAATTATACCTTTATGAGCAAAACTGAAACATTTATCTTTTTCTCCCTACCTTATCCCTAAGGAATTTGGAAACCCTTTGTGACTGAGTATGGTCATTTAGTGGCAATATTTGCATAAGTTCCATAAGAATCTGTTCTCCTTATAACAGGACACATTGGTTATATTACCAAGGCTTTGACTGGAATGTCATATTTGAAACACACAGTCTCAGATATGACAAGACAGCGTTTCAGGAACAAAGATTGGACTTTCTGGAATAAAGCCACTCGGAAACACAGGCCTGGTACCTTGTTTACTGAGATTTTGGCAATCTTACCCGGTAAGTAAGGAAGCTTGCTTATCTGGCAGGTGCAGGGAACCTCCGAATATTTGGGGAGACCTCAAAGAGAACACCACTCAAATCTGTAGGTACTTCAGGCCAAATCTGATGGCAAGTCCTTGGCTTGGCTTTTCTGGCCTCTAGAGGCCTTCACAGTTCAATCTGAGATTCCGCAGGAAAAGATCCAGTGAAACACATTTTAAAAAGCCTGTATGAACAATTACTATTCTTGCTGCTCTTATGTAAATAATTGGAGCAAGTTGTATTGAAACTACACTTGATTTGCAAGCCTGTTAATCCTGATTTGGCTATCTTTTGTAAAAATGAGAGTGATTTAAGAGAGAAAAAATTATGTTTCTGTAGAAGCTATAGTAGGCATTCATGGATATTAGATTCTAGCTCTTTTCTTCCGCAATATTCATGTATTATTAATAGTAATGTCTCCTTGTGGCCATCTACCTCTGACACCTGGAAGTTCCCTGGCCACAATCAAACATTTTCCTTCAATACTACTGTCCAAATACTAACTAGATTTGCCTTGTCACACTTGGATCATACAGAACAAGTTCCAAAGGTAATGTCCCCAACTTATTAATACACACAGGATGGACAATACAAAATTTGGGATGAATATATTTGGTTCACTCCTACTAGTGGGCAACTCAGTAAAAGGCCACTTTCTTTTGGGGAAGAAAACTCACCCCTGTGATACATGGCCTTATAGCACTCGACCTATGGGAAAAAATCCCTGTTAGATGTGTTCTCATATCATAGCCTTAAAAAAAATACTGATTGGTTTCAGACTGACTGGGATACATGGCTCAACACGCGTTGGTTAGCCCCTAACGGTGCTCAGTGGATATGTGGCTCCAATTTATGACCTTGGCTACCACCTGCATGGATTGGACAATGCACTCTAGGCTTTGTCTGGATGCAAGGTGGAACTACATTTACTATATCTCCTCCTGCTAACCTACCCAACTTGACCAGCCCTGTCTTCCTTCTTACCGGGTAAGATTGCCAGAATCTCTGTAAACAAGGTACCAGGCCCATGTTTCCTAGGGACTGTATTCCAGAAAGTCCAATCTTTGTTCCTGAAATGTTGTCTTGTCATATCTGAGCCTGTATGTTTCAAATATGACATTCCAGTCAAAGCCTTGGTAGTATAACCAATGTGGCCTGTTATAAGGAGAGCAGATTCTTATGGAACTTATGCAAATATTGCCACTAAATAACCATACTCAGTGACAAAGGGTTTCCAAATTCCTTAGGGATAAGGTAGGGAGAAAAAGATAAATGCTTCAGTTTTGCTCATGAAGGTATAATTTCACCATATGGCTGTAAGTCATTGTTAGCATAAGGGAAAAGAGAAAAAGATTTCCTTCATTATGAGAAAACAAAACATCAAAACTCAACAATATTTCAAACAGAAGTTCTAAAAAATTACAACCATTCTCATCAGTTCACACAGTCCTGTATAATCAATTCTTGAGCTGAGTTTTCTGTTAGCAGATCGATGAGCTTAGTTTCTGTTAGAATTCTGTAATTTCTTACTCCGTTTAGTTTTACAATCTGTAAGTTTATCAGAAACCTGTCGTTTAGAACCTTTGTGTCAGAACCCTTTCCTGGAATTTCTCGGAAGATGAAGCATATTTGCAAAAGAAAAAAGCATCAGAGTAAAACAACAACTACCTGGAAATGGACAAAGGACTCAAAAGGGCAATTGACAAAGAAACTTGGCTACTTCAGTGACATATAACACTTGCTGATATTAAGTGGACTTATGACTGTTAACCAGGAAAGATCAGACTCTTAGGAATGCTATATAATTTTAAGACACCTATATTAATAACATTTACCCATCTTATACCACCTAAGGAAGTCTATCATCACTTATTTCACAATGTTTCCCATGTAACTTAATAGACCAAGTAAGCCTAATTAGTTTAATATCTTCCTTCTTATAGGAAGAGAGAGCAAATGTCTTTGAGAAGTCTCAGGGGCCCTCTAAAAATCCTCAGAGTAATTTTTCTTCTGCCTACCAGGTCAAAAGAAAGCCTTCATTCAGCATTTGAATATTTTTGAGGGAGAATCTCGTCAAAACATATGAAAAGCTTTTCAAATGCTTGTTCAAATAGAAAGCAACACTCACTGTGAAGCAATGCTCAGGTATCTATTCAAAGTGATAACAGAAAGAGTCAAAAATCTTAAGAGTGACCTCAGTCATTATTTTCACAAAACAGATTTGTCTCTTAGGTAGACTTGCACAAAGGAATAGCTTTTATGACCTCTTTACCAAGAGCAGATCAAAAGTTCAAGAAAATGTGTCCTTTTAGAGAAAACCAAACTTGAATTTCCGCACCTACTTATTTTGAACATTCAAACTCATGCACTTAATTGAACTTACTTTAGTCTACTTGACCAGGCATAAAACTCCTTTCAGAATTTCTCCTTCACAAACCTTCTACAACTTTCTTTTTTGTTTTCAGAATTTGACCCAAAGTCTTTGCTTTTTCCTTTCTAGTACATCACGACAAATTTATCTTTCTTACCCCATCAAACAAAAATATTTCCATTCTTTATACCTTTTTTACTGAAGGCATCCATTTTAACCTCCTTGAATACAAAGCTCTTTTCCTTAGTAATTTGCAGTAGGTTTAATTCCATAAGGTAATTAGAACTTTAACCCTTAACAGACCTAGTAAACACTAAAAAGGTAAACAGTTATGGATTGTCTTTTATATCAGCATTCTAAACACTTCCTAAGTTTAGAAACACGCCGCTTTACAACATAACACAAGGCATGCTTTTTAATACACCCACACGCTTTTTGTCTCTTCCATAAGAAGCCAAAAGTAGATAACTTAGATGTGTTTATTAATAATGATTCAGTGTTTCATCCTATCCAAAAATGATCCAGATATTCACATATTTATTATTAAACATTACTTGGCAAAATTCAAGATTGTTACCAAAAGAATTTGAAGCTGTTTTTTTCCCCCAAGTATAGAGACCATAAATCTTATTGTATTCACTTTTATGAGTTTTACATATTTAAACCATTTGTTTCCAACAATTATGTTCAGATTACCTATGGAAACCTCATGAGGCATTAGACAAAACTGGTCATCATTTAAATATATTATTTCACTGACAAATTTAACAGACAACGTGAACTTATATGACTAGTAAACCGAGGCTGAATGCCTGCATCCTATGCAAATACTGACAACTCTGACAACAAGACTATTTTCAATCAAACCAACAAACTTAAAGAAGCTTTCATTTACCAAAGGTTAATTCACGTCAGGTTAACTTTGAAAGGCACTGAGTTAATTTCTACTACATTTAGAATTTATGAAAGCACTTTCTTTAAGCCAACTAAACAGATATCTTAATTTTGGCCATACCATCCAGGGGTAAAAATATCACACGTATAATGTACACATAGACACACATACACAGAGACTGTACAACTATTGTTTTAAAAGCTACTCCCGTGAATCAGGTACAATAATATAAAGCTCACCAGTTATGAATCTAAACTTTGTTTTGAGCCTTTTTACTAATGCTTATGGAGAAGACTCTCTAGATGCTATACTTTTTGCAATGACACACTTATGGCCATTTATCCTTTCCCCTCCTTTCTTTTTTTTTTTTTTGAGTCTTAAGACTGAGTGATATGCTAGATAGTAGTTCCTGGAGAGGGGGGATGATAATTCTTTTCATGATAAAGGAACTAGGTCGAAACTGAGCTGCCTCTAGAACTGTCTTTCCAGTCTTGCAAGGATTTTCTAAGGACGGTTGCTCTTGATTTCTCAGAAACTGGACTGTAACTTGAAGGACGTTCTAGGTTGATCTACCTGTCCAACTGCACCATAAAGTCACAGAGAAACCTCACAAACTTTCTCCCAGCTGCAGTTTCTAGGGCATAACCCATACAATTGAAAGTGTTTCTAATTAATTAGAATGACCCTGAGTGGTGAGTCTCTGTGGATGCTTATGGCATTCCCCATCCAGTAAAGCCAGTGTGCGACTGACAGTGGAGTGGAGAAGGGTGGAGTGCCTACAAAGGCCTGGAACTGACTGTGGGCTGGGGCTCCCAGTACCCGGGTTGAGAGTTAAGTCCCTTGAAAAATGTTTTCAAGTTTTTCGATTTTACAGAAGGTCCATGTTCTGATCAGGTCCAGCCTGATCTTAACCTCGACTTGGTGACAACAGAGGACATGATGAGCAAAACAAAGAAAGGAAAAGAAGACACCAGACCTCACCCTCATGGCCACTCTCAGAGGGTTCTCAAGATAAGAGCCACACAACAGTTCCGTGCTGTGGCACACTACCATAGCATCACTGTTCACAGAAAAAATCACAGATTTCCTACCCTCATAGCCAACTCAGTAGGTGACTAAAATACTCAATGAGTCAACCGCCAACAGAGGGCACCCTACTTGGGGTCGTCAGGGTGATCAGGCCCAGAAAGCCAAAGTTGGGGCTCCCAGTGTTGGAGGACTTGACTCTTGAAAGATTTCTTTGTTTCCCAGTTGCAAAGCTCAAAAGGAGACGAAAATGGCCATTGTAACTCTAACAAAGATGAAAGAGACAGGTCCATTACCTTGAAAATGCCCCCTGAACCTACGGCAGTATCCCACCTGTTGTTCTTACTGTGGGGTTCCTATATCAAGGGGTGACGGGGGTGTCTGCCAGCATTGCATCCCTTGTATACCTTCCCTGCTATGCCTGGCAGTACCAGGTGCCTGGTGAACATCTTTCCTATTCTGCCTGGCAGTAATAGGTGCCTGGTGAATGGTCTTCGAGACAAAAGGAGAAGTTTAAGAGAGAACATAATGGAGAAAAAGTGTGAGGAATTTTCCGCCGCTCTGAGGGACATTCTACCCAATTGCGTGTTGGAGTCATTCTCTGAAGAAGGGTTTCCCATACTCAAGCAAAGGTTAGACTTTGGTAGTTTCCTTGAACTCGATTCCCGATTGGGACATTTGCACAGTTCAGAGCATGATCAGGTGCCATGGGAGGTATCCCAATCCAGCCTTAGGAAAAGAAACCTTCCACTGGAGTCTTGCAGATTGCCGACCATCCTAATGACTTAAGTGGCCTACGTGTGCCCAGGTAATATTTATATATTAGAGATAGACTCAGGAAGGAATGGATTAATTCATACTACATCACCCTGAGGCTTAAGCTACTGATTCTCTTCAAGCTGAATGCCGTGATTTGCCCCTTAGAGTAGCCATGGGCAACAAACATCAATTCATAGAGCTAACCAAGCAAGTTTCTGATGGAGAAGTGAGTTTAGATCCATCCTCGAAAAAGAGAGAGGCACCAGGAAGAAAGGGGCACTTACCAGAAGTTCAGCTCAAAAACTGACAAAGCAAGTTCCCCATACAGGACACAAGATATGCAGGCTCAGCGAGCTGAAGAGTTGAAAGATTTCTTGGACTCTCAACGTCTGGTAGTGCTGCTCTTTTATTTAGAGAATGGTACAGGATAACATGGGGACAGGACCCATGGGCAGTAAAGAGTTGCTGCATGGGGACAGGATCTATGGGCAGTGTAGAGCTGCATGCATGGGGACAGGACTAATGGGCAGTGAATAGCTGCTGCTGCCTCTGCTGGGGAAAGGACCCATGGGCAGTCAGATGTCCTGCTGCTGCCCTGAGTTGAGGGTAAGGGCTAATTTTATGAGTCATGGGTACGTGACTTATTTTTACTGGAAAAAGAAAATATGAAGTAAACGTCATTAATGATTTCAGTTCAGTTGGGGTCTGGTTATTGTGTGGTCATATAATATTAGATACTAATCTGGCCATATAGATAGACATGTAGGTGAGCATGACCTGGGTTTCTCTCACTGGGGCACCTCTAATTCATACCAAAAAAAATTCACCGGGTCATATGCTTTGACATGTAGGCCAGATAACCTTGGGCTTTTCGAGCTGGGGCAGCCTTAATCCACATCAGTTGTCGTGGTCGTTCTCAGCTGTCTCCCATAGATATGCTTATCAGTCCGTTCTCCTTCATTCCAAGTTATTAATTTTGTATTTCTTTAGTCACCATATGTTCTCTAGGCCGATGTGTGAGTGCTTTCATGATTTTTGGGTATTGTCTTTGAATTTCAATCGTTCACTTAAAGGAATCTTTGCTATCCTAGCCTAGGTCCAACTAAGCACTGAGAACACGAGGTGATCTTGGTTGGTTTGACATTCTGAGATCAGAATCTCCAAATTCTAGGTTGTCCTGGCAACCACCATATGGACATAATGTTTCCGAGATAAATTAGACAAATCTGATGAATTCATCTCTTCAAGTAAGATATTTTTATGTCTCTTTTGTGAATTTGGGGATGCTCGAAGTGGATCCTGGATCCTTGATCATTCTAATAGATTACGTCTGGATACTGGTTTACTTTATTTCTGTAGGATTTGTTAGTTGTTTGATTTACATCGTCATCTCTGTCATGTTTATTTTTCGTTAAATATAAGTGTAATGTTCTAATTTTCAGCCAACTTCCTCAAATATGGTGTCAAAGCACATAAGCAATACTCTTCTATGGCGAGACATAGGGGGAGGGAATTTCATTGGTGCCAAACGGAGCATTCTAGCTTTGGATACCAGCCTTCCCTTTGGATTGGTGGTTCCCACAGGGAAAGAGAAAATCCTAAAAGGCATGTATATTTGCGGCATAAAGCTTTTGATGCTGAAAGAGATTAGAGAGATGAACTTCTAAGGATTGTGAAGCTCCTCAAAATGCTTAATGATGCTACAGAATGGTCGACCATTGCAAATAGATTAAGATGAATACTACAAAGAGAATGTGTTCTGTGCTAAACTCATGAACCAAGGGAAAATGTTACCCTCTATGAGGTCACTACTAATTACCTTCAGGAATGATCGAAAAAGGCCAGCTTCTTCCCAAGTTCAGCGAAAGATTGCTCCAAAAGTCCAATTCAGGGCCGGCGCTGTGGTGTAGCAAGTAAGTGCCCACATTCCTCTTGGGCGGCCGGGGCATCACTGCCTAGCATCATGGGTGGGGATCAGATTAATAGCAATGGGAAATCCAGATTTCATGGTCTGGTCGGCACAGAGATCATAAAGAAGTAGAAATTGTGAGGAGAACTTATCAGTACACACCAGAAAAGGAACCATGAGAATATTACAATCTATGAACGTATCAGGTACACGTCCCCAAATGATGAAGGAAGGAAGACATGTGACCCGACAAGGTGGAATTGTCAGACTGCCAGGTGATCACACGAGTCAGAGGATTGCCTGGGCAAATTCAACTTGGGAGGGACTCCAGGACTTTCTCTGTGGAAAATCCACCCATTTGGCCATATCCACAAAAGGTAAGAGGTAAAACCCAGGATAATCTTAAAGGAAAGAAACCGGTCTCTGGAGGGAAGGTAGTAGAACTTTCAATGTTTGAGGAGAATCTTAGAAACTGATAAGAAATGCAGAACAAGGAGAACTATCCTACCTGGAAAGATGGAGTCTTCAGACTGGTATGAGATGGCTCTCAAACACTGTGTGCATGGACGTTGTCAGGATAACTTAGAAAAATCCGAGGGTGTTTATGACATCACGCTGAACATGTCACCAAAGATGGCCGCATGTTTCCAGGGCGAGTATTTGCCTAGGCTGTGATAGTGAAGTGAGAGATACCCAGAAACAGCTTTTCCCAACAGGAATCAGGCACAGAAACTTGAAGAGATCAAAGAGACTCTGATTCAAGGGATAAGAAAGGAATCACTGGGAAGAAGCGATAATAGAAGGACAAGCGCTGAGAGGAGAACATTGTCATCTACTCAAGTAGATGGGGAGGCCCTGCTGATTCAATCCTGAAACTTGATTTGAAAAAAGAGGGCGGACCTGTCACTTATCAGTCCTACGTTGGCCTTCTGCCTTACTCATAATCCAAAGTCAAGAATGATCTCTTGAGGACATTGAAGAGAAGAATCGAAGCCTCCGTCCTACGCCCCTAGCATCCTTTGAAGAGAAGTCTCCCTTTCCACAGCTCTGGAGTCATGGGGGCCCACTGGGTACATGCTAATGTGTCCCAAGACATCTCTTTGAAGCCTTGAAGAAATGCACGCCTGTCATTCTTTGAGTACGTCTGCTGGTTTGGAAGGGCACTGGAAGTGTGCTGAAAAGCACCCTTTTCCAGAGGGCTTCGTTCCTGTGTCAACACTGCCCCCCCAGGCTAGCGTGCTCAGTTGGACTCCAATGAAATTCTCTCCCATTATCTCTTGCCATAGAAGGAGTACTGACTCTGTGTTTTGACACCATATGGAAGGGGGTTGGCTGAAAATTAGAACACTACCATTATATTTAAAGATGTAAGTCAAACCAATAGAAAACCTTGTGGAAATAAAGTAAGCCAGTATCTAGACCTAATCTGGTGGAGCTCCCAAGGATCAGGGGTGAAGTTCGAAATTTCCCAAATCCAGAAAAGAGACAGAAAAATCTGTTACCTGGAGAGAGGAGTTCATCAGATTTTGCTAACTTGTCTCAGAAACATAATGTCCATGAAGGTGGTTGCCAGGACCCCCACCAATCTGGAGTTTCTGATCTCAGAATGTCAAACCAGCAAAGACGACCACGAGTTCTCAAGGCGCAGTGTCAACTCGACCAGGATAGCAAAGATTCCTACAAGTGACCTATAGAAATTCCAAGACAACACCCAACAATCATGAAAGGACTCACACCTCGGCCTACAGCACATAAGGTGATTAAAGACATGCAAAATTCATAACTTGGAATGAAGGAGAATGCACTGATAAGCATACCAAAGGGAGATACCTCGGAAAGACCATGACGATTGGACTATGGAAAAGAAAATAAGGTCCTGTCGAATGGAAGGCCAACAGAAATCACAAGTGAATAATCCACAGTGATAGACGTCAGTCTTTAGACAGATTCTGCTTGAACGCTTGAAAGTCTGAGAAAGTCACAACCCCAAAAATTACAGCGAAGGTCAAACCTGGTGTAACTGGGAAGGGTGAGTTATGAGACTGCTCCCCGCAGGCTCTGAAGCCTGTGTCCACGAAGCTAGACTGGACAGAGGAGACACGATTCTGACAAATCCTCCGACATCACAGTGTGCCAGATAAACAGGCTGGCCTCATCTACACAGGGTCAGATTTGGGCTCAAGTAGCATATTCAAGTCCCATTCCACTCAACTGCAGGTTGCCAATGGAACATGAAAGGGGCTGGCCAGTGGGGCAGCATGGAGTCTGCTTCTTTTGGGTCAATAGCCCTTGGTCAGCCACGTGGAATCCTGGGGGTCAGCCTCCTCAATGATCTTCCAGCAGTTCTGTGCCAGGCGTGTGACCTAGTGTAGAGGCAGATGGGAAGCAACTTTAGAGAGAACCACTCTTCCTCAGCCAATACAGCGGCATGACCAGCAGATTTGAGCACAGCCATAAACTTCTGCCAAACAAAACCAATTAAAATTTGTAAAGAATAGAAAAGCTGAACCTCAAAATTAAAAAAACCCATGCCAGTGAGAAGAAAATTATATCTACGAATAACCTTTGCCAAACAGGAGAAAGCGATGGAAACCAAGAACTAGCAAAGTTTTGGGGAAAGAAATTCCACAAGTCACAAGGAAACGCAAGGCTATTCTGTGCTCTTCGCATGGAACAACGGACACACTTGAAACGTCCATACCTCATAAAGCTGAGAAATATAAATGGAAAGCAATAGGATATATTGGAGTATATGAGGAAGCCATTTGGTATAAACCTAATTCGGCCTGATTTTGTTTTTTCCAAAAGGGCCTGACTATGGCTATTTAGCATGCATTGCATATCTGCTTAGACATTTCCTATGGCCCTTGAGATAAAGGTGCAACTTCTCCCAACATTAACATTTCCTTAGGGATAAGCATTTTGCCCTAGGCTATGAACAGATTGCTGCACTCACCTTTGACCACCAAGCTCACCTGTGACCAGTCAGCTGGAGACAACAGACCGCAACCCTGCTGTGGTCACTGACACAGAAGACCTACCTGCTATTTCCATCAATCGCTGTGCCAACAGAGCAGTCTCGCGGCTATTGTAAATGGGACATTTCAATCCTATGTGAAACATCCTCTATGAGGGGAATACAACCAGTCTGTGCACCCCACTTCTTTGATGCCCTTTCTTCCTTTGGGAAGAAAGGCCCCGGGTTATAATCCTCAGATTTAAGCTCAGAATAAGCTCACCCAAAGTTTCATTTATAGATTGGTTATGGATTATTTTTGACGACAAAGCAATGTCTGGATTAAATTCAGTCCCAGTCAAAGTTGCAGCAATCTCTCCCACACAAATAGGACAGAGAATCCTAAAGTTTCTATCCAGCAACAAAGGGCCCTGAATAGACACAGGAATCCTGAGGAAAACGATCAAAGCAGCAATTATCACCCTTTCTGATTGCCACGTATAGAACAAAGAGCTAGGTCCTGAACAGCACAGCCTGGACGCCAAAATAGGCACACAGACCCATGCAACAGAATCGAGACCCCAGAAATCAACTCTCACATCTATGGACAGCCCATTTACAACGAGGGAGCCAAGAGGAGACAGCAGAGAAAGTAGAGTCTCGACAAGAAACGGTGCTGGGTAGACTGCACAGCCGCATGTAACACAATGAGAGTAGACCATGATGTTACACCAGGCACACACACCACCTCGAAATGGATTCAGGCCTTGAATGGAAGACTTGAAACCGTGACACTTCGAGGAGAAAACGCAGGCAGCTTTCTCTTTGCCATCTGGTTTGGCCGCCTGTTTGGAAGAAGCATGTGTGACTGAGAAATTGCAACAAAAGAAACAAGAAACAAGCAGGACTCCATCCAACGCAGAACCTTCTGCCCAGCCAATGACACCATCGGCTCAATACAAAGACAGCACAACAACTGCGACAGGATGTTTGCAAACTACACATCGGAGATGGGGTGAATAGCCAAAAGATCCAATGAACTCATATGTCTCCAGAGGAAAAAAAACAACGAGCCCAACACAACCTGTTAAAAAGATGGAAACAGACATTTCTCCCAGGAAGATAGAAAGACGGCCAACAGGCTATATGAAAACATGCTCATCATCATTAAGTCTCTGGTCAATGTGAATCTGAACTGCAATGAGACAGCAGCTCACAGTGGTCAGAGGGCTATAAGGATGAAGACAGGAAACCACAGGTTTCGGAGGAGGTGGAGAGAAGAGAAGCCTCCTGCACTGTTGGTGGGTGTGTAAACCTGTGCAGCCACTAGGCAAAGGTCTGTGGAATACCCACAGATATGTCAGAATCCATCTACCATAAGATGCAGGTAGTCCTTGGCAGCATATTTATCCAAAGAACTTGGAAACACTAACGCATAGAGATCCGTGCACCACTGTGCTCACCACAGCCTTACTCCCGATATCCAAGACGACGAGGCCGCCCTGGTCCCCATCATGTGACGAAAGAAGAAGGAAGATGGGCTATAGCCACACAATGGCATAACACTCAGTTGTAGGAACGGAGGCAGTGCAGCCATTTCTGAACACCAGAAAGTTCTCCTGAGGGTATTAGGGGAACTGAAAAAAGCCCTGGGGAAAGGTCAAATACCACAGGATCTCATGCACAAGGAGAAGAGGAAAAATGGACCAACAAACAGGTAGCACGTGACATAGGATTGGTAGTTCCCAGAGGGAAATGGGGGCGGCCACCGGAGGGAGAAATAGCTGATTAGGCACAAGTGTGTGGTGAGGGCCTGTAATTAGGCTTACGGTGGTGAAGATGATGTAACTTACACAGAAGTCTAAATCTATGAGGATGTAGATCTGAAAGCTATAGGATCTTACAATGTAGGGTTATGAAAAATCAATTCACATAAAATCAAAACTCCAAAGAGGGGTGCAGATTTACGGCCTAAAGCTTTGGAGGCTAAAAGAGATTAGAGAAGATGAACTTCCAAGGATTGGCAATCACCTCCAAATGCTTAATGATGCTACTGAAAGGTAGACCTTTGCAAAGAGATGAAGAGGAATACTAGCAAGAGAACATTGTCCGAGCCAAACTCATGACCCAATGGAAAATGTTACCATCTATGATGTTACTACTCATTCCCTTCACAAATGATCGAAGCAGGCCAACATATTCCGAAGTTCAGGCCAAAGTTTGGTCCAAAAGTCCAATTCAGGGCCAGCCCTGTGGTGTAGCGGGTAAGGGCATATGTTCCGCTTGAGCTGACCGCGTTTCAAAGGTTAGCATCACGGGTGTAGACCATATTACTAGCATTAGGAAATCCAGATTACACGGTCTGATGGGCACAGAGAACATACAGAAGTAGAAATGGTGAGGAGACCTTATCAATACACACCAGAAAGAGAACCTTGAGAATATTACAATCTGTGAACGCATGAGGTACACTTCCCCAAATGATGAAGGAACGAAAGCATGTGACTTGCCAAGGTAGAATTGTCAGACTGCCGGGAGATCACATGATCATTGTGCATCAGGAAATTGAATGGGCAACTTCAACTTGGGATGGCCTCCAGGACTGTCTCCGGGGAAAGTCCACCAGTTTAACCATATCCACAAAAGATAAGAGATAAAACAAAGAATAATCTTAGAGGAAAGATACCGGTGTGTAGAGGGAATGTAGTAGACGGTTCAAAGTTAGAAGAGAAATTTAGAAAACAACAGGGACATGGTCACCGTGATGTCATAAAAAACCTCAAAATTTTAACTTGTCCTGACAACCTCCATGCACACAGACTTTCAGAGCCACCTCAGACCAGTCTGACTCCTCACCCTTTCCAGGTAGGATAGTTTTCCTTTCTCTGGATTTCTTGTCGGTTTCTAACTTTCTTCTCAAAATTTGAAGGCCTGATCCATTCTCTCTAGACACTGGTTTCGTTCCTGTAAGATTATCCTGGGTTGTATCTCTTATATCTTGGGTAGATGGCCAAGTGGGTGGCCCTTCACCAGAGAAAGTCCTGGACTCCCTTCCAAGTTGAAGTTGCCCAGGCAATTCTGTGATGTGCAATGATCGTGTCATCTCCTAGCATTCTGCAAATTCCACCTTGGAAGGTCACATGTTTTCCTTCCTTTCTCCTTTGGGGAAGTGTACAAGATGCGTTCATAGATTGTAATATTCTCATGGTTCGTTTTCTGGTGCGTATTGATAACGTATCCTCACAATTGCAACTTATTTATGATCCCTGTCTGCATAGTACCATGAAATCTATATTTCCTAACACTGCTAATGTGATGTGCACCCATGATGTCAAACAGTGAGGCCAAGGCCGCCCAAGCAGAATGTGGGCACTTACCCGCTCCACCACAGAGACGGCCCTGAATTGTGCTTTTGGACCAACATTTAGCCTGAATTGGGAAGACGTGGGCCTGTTTGGATTATTTGTGAAGGTGATTAGTAGTAAAATCATGGAGGGTAACATTTTCCGTTGGTTCGTGGGTTTAGGACGGATCATGTTCTCTTGGTAGTATTCCTCTTCATCTGTTTGGAATGGTCTACCTTTCTGTAGCATCAGTGAGCATTTTGAGAGGATGTTCCATCCTTGGAAGTTCACCTTCTCTAATCTCTTTCAGCCCCCAAAGCTTTATGCCGTCATTCTGAACCCCTTTTTGGATTTTTGATTTTAGGTCAATTTATTGCCATAACGCTGCAATAGAACATACTATATCTTTCAGATTTGCATGCTCATCGGTTTAGACTTCTGTGTAGGTTACATCATCTTCACCAGAGTAAGCTGCATCACCGGCCCTTACCACACACTTGTGCCTAATCATCTGTTTCACACTACCCCACCTCCCTGCTTTGCCTCTGGTAACCCTTAATCAAATGCCCCGTGCCAATAGTTGGTTACTGCTTGTCTTTTCTTCTACTTGTAAGTGCGATCCTACAGTATTTGACTTTATCCCTGGGGCTTTTTTCACTTCCCCTAAAAACTTCACAGCCATTCTGGTGGTCACTAATGGCTGGATTACATCATTTGTTCCGGCTAAGAGGTATGCCATTGTGTGGGTATAGCCCATCATCATTCTCCATTAGTCCCTTGCTGGGCACCAGGGCGGATTCCAAGTCTTGGATAGCGGGAGTAAGGCTGTGCTGAACTCAGTGGTGCACATGTCTTTATGCAGTAGTGTTTCCGAGTTCTTTGGATAAACACGCCACACAGGAAGCTGGATCATATGGGACATGGATTCTTGAATTTCTGAGGCAGTTCCACAGCGCTTGGAGTACTGACTGCACCGGTTTACACTCCCACCAACAGTACAGGAGGCTTCGCTTCTATCCACATCCTCTCTGACACTTGTTTCCTTTCTGCTTCATTCTGGCCATTCTGACCACAGTGAGCTGCTGTGTCCTTGGAGTTTGCATTTGCATTGGCCTGAGACTTAATGATGGTGAACATGTTTTCATGCACCTGTTGGCCCTCTTTCGATCTTCTTGGGAGAAATCTCTGTTTCCATCTTTTGCCCAGGTGTTCATTGGCTTGTTGTGTTTCTTGTGGAGACGTGTGAGTTGATTGTATCTTTGGGCTTTTCACCCCTTGTCCGATTTGTGGTTTGCAAACATCCTCTCCCAGTTTTGCTGTCGTTGCATTGAGTCGATGGTTTCCTTGACTGGGCAGAAGCGTGTGCATTTGATGTGGGCCCGTTGGTTTCTTGTTTCCTTTGTTGCCCTGGCCCAGTCAGATATGCTTCTTCCAAATAGGCAGCTCAGAAAGATGGCAAAGAGCACTCTGCCTAGGTCTTCGTATACAAGGTTCATGGTTTCAAGTATGCCATTCAAGGCTTTAATCCATTTCGAGGTGGTGTGTGTGCCAGGTGTAACATCATGGTCTACTCTTGTTGTGTTCCATGTGGCTGTGCAGGCTTCCCAGCACCGTTTATGGTAGAGACTCTCCATTCTCCGCTGTCTCCACTTGGCTCCCTGGTCCAAAATGGGCTATCCATGTACGTTTCACATGGGCTCTGGGTTCTCGATTCTGTTGCATGGGTCTGTGTGCCTGTTTTTGGGCCCAGACTGTGACGTTTCGGTACGTATCACTTCGTTCAATATGTTGAAATAAGAAAGTGTGACACGTCCTGCTTTGTTCTGCTTCCTGAGGATTCCTTTGCCTAGTCAGGGTCTCTTGATGCTGGCTAGAAACTTTAGGATTCCCTCTTCTATCTCTGTGGGAAACATTGCTGCAACTTTGACTGGGATTGCATGGAATCCAGAGATTCCTTGCTCTGGTAGGGACGTTTCCAGTGTGTTGATGCTTCCACTCCTAGATCCTGGAATCTCCTTCTTTCTCCTTGTGTCTTCTTGAATTTCTTTCCCCCAACGTTTGTTAGTTTTCCATTGCCATGGCTTTCACCTGTTTTGCTAAGGTTCTTCATAGAGATCTCATCCTTCTCACTGGCATGCAGTTTTTCACTTTTTCTTTTCAGCTTCAGTTTCTCTATGCTTTGCAATTTTGAATCGGTTTTGTTCTGGCAGAAGTGCATCGCTGAGCTCACATCTGCTGACAATGCTCCTGTGTTTGCTGTGGAAGTCTGGCCCAGTCTAACGTCCCTTCCTATCTGCCTCTACACTACCTCGGACGCCTGCCCCAGAATGCCTGAAGCAGTGGTGAGCAGGCTCAGCCCCATAATTCCACCCGGCCCACTCTGGGCCACTGACACAAAAGGTGCGGACCTCACCGCTGGACCACTGGCCAGCCCCTTTCCTGTTCCATTGGCAACCTGCAGTTGAGTGCAATGGGACTTGAATATGCTACTTGAACCCAACTCTGACACTGTGTAGATGAGGCCAGGTTGTTTTTCAGGTCCACTGTGCTGTCAGAGGATTTGTCAGAATCGTGTCTCTGCTGACCAGGCAAGTTTCATGGACACACGGTTTCCTGGCCCGCTTGGAGCCGTCTCATAACTCACCCTTCCCACTTAGCCCAGCCTTGACCTTCGCTGCCGTCTTTTGGCTTGTGAATTTCTCTGCCTTTCAAACGTTCCAGCAGAGTGTGTCTAAAGACGGACATCATCTTTCATTGTGGATTATCCAGGGGTGATTTCTGTTCACCTTCCATTTTCTGGGACCTTTGTCTCTTTTCCATAGGAGAATCGTCATGGTATTTCTCAGCTATCCCCCTTAGACATGCTAATCAGTCCGTTCCCCTTCATTCCAAGTGACTCGTTTTGCATTTCTGGAATCACCGTATGTTCTCTAGGCCGAGGAGTGAGTGCTTTCGTGACTCTTGGTTGTTGTCTTTGAATTTGCACCGGTCACTTGAAGGAGTCTTTGCTGTCCTAGCCTGGGTCAAACTAAGCGCTGACAACACGTGGTCATCTGGGTTGGTCTGACATCCTGAGGTCAGAAACTCCAAACTCGAGGTGGTCCTGGCATCCCCCTTCACGGACACAATGTTTCCAAGACAAATTAGACGAATCTGATGAATCCCTCTCTCCAGGAAAGATATTTTTCTGTCTCCTTTCCGGATTTGGGAAGTTTCGAACTTCACCCATGATCCTGGAACGTTCCCCCAGGTGCCGTCTAGATACGGGATTACTTTATTTCTGCAGGCTGTGCCATTTGTTTGCCTTACATCCTCAGCCCTGGCCTGTTTATTTTTCTTGAAACAGAATTGTAATGTTCTCATTTTCAGCCCACTTCCTTACATGTGGTGTCAAAACACATAATCAATGATCCTTCTATGGCAAGAGGTGGGGAGAGAATTTCGTTGGAGGCAAACTGAGCACACTAGCCTGGGAGGGCAGCCTTCACGAAGGAACGAAGCCCTGTGGAAAAGGGTGCGTTTCAGCACCCTTGTAGAGCACTTCCAAACAAAGAGACATAGCCCAAGCGTGACAGGGCTCCATTCCTTTGAGGCTTCCAAGACATCTCTTGGGACACATTAGCATGTACCCAGTGGGCCCCTGTGACGCCAGAGCTATGGAAAGTGAGACTGATCTGCAAAGAATGCCAGGGGCCTGGGAAAGGAGGCATCGAGTCTTCTCTTCAATGTCCTCAACACATCATTCTTGACTTTGGCTTATGCTTAAGGCAGAAGGACCACGTAGGTCTGATAAGGCCCAAGTCCAGCCTCTTGCTTCCAATCAAGTTGCAAGCTTGAATCAGCATGGCCTCCCCATAGACTTGAATAGATGACAACGTTCTCCTCTCGGGGCTTGTCCCTCTATTCTCGCTTCTTGCCAAGGATCCCTTTCTTAGCCCTCGAATCAGCGTCTGTTTTATGTCTTCCAGTTTCTGTGTCCTCTTTCTGTTTCTCAAAGCTGTTTCTGGGTATCCCTCCCTTTAATAGCCTAGCCTAGGCCAATCCTCAGTCTGTAATCGTGCAGCCATCTTGGCGGACATGATCCTCGTGATGTCATAAACAACCTCAAAATTCGATGTTGTCCTGACAACGTGCGTGCACACAGAGTTTCAGAGCCATCTCAGGCCAGTCTGACTGCTCACCCTTTCCTGGTAGGATAGTTTTCCTTTTTCTCGATTTCTTGTCGGTTTCTGACTTTCTCCTCGAACTTTGGAAGGCCTGCTACATTCTCTCTAGACACTGGTTTCTTTCCTGTAAGATTATCCTGGGTTTTACCTCTTACATTTTATGTAGATGTCCAAGTGGGTGGACGTTCCCCAGAGAAAGTCCTGGACTCCCTCCCAAGTTGAAGTTGCCCGGGCAATCCTCTGATGCGCAATGATCATGTCATCCCCTAGCACTCTTCAAATTCCTCCTTAGCAGGTCACATGTTTTCCTCCCTTCTTCCTTTGGGGAAGTGTACCAGATGCCTTCATAGATTGTAATGTTCTCATGGTTCTTTTTCTGGTGTGTATTGATAACATATCCTCACAATTGCTACTTATATATGATCCCTGTCTGCACCGTACCATGAAATTTATATTTCCTAAAACTGCTCATGTGATCGGCAACCGTGATGTGAAGGAGTGAGGCCCAGGCCACACAAGCGGAACGTGGGCACTTACACGCTCCACCACAGGGCCGGCCATGAATTGTCGTGTTGGACCAACCTTTTGCCTGAACGGGGGAAGACGTGGGCCTGTTTGGATTAGTCATGAAGGTGATTAGTTGTAACATCCTGGACGGTAACATTTTCCCTTGGTTCATGGGTTTAGGACTGATCATGTTCTTGTGGTAGTATTCCTCTTCATCTATTTGGAACGGTCTACCCTTCAGTAGCATCAGTAAGCATTTGGAGGTGGTTTTCCATGCTTGGAAGTTCACCTTCTCCTATCTCTTTCAGTCCCCAGGGCTTTATGCCGTCATTCTGGAAACCTTTTTGGATTTGTGTTTTTAGGTGAATTTATTGCCGTAACACTGCATTAGAACATCCTATATCTTTCAGATTTACATCCTCATCGATTTAGACTTCTGTGTAGGTTAAATCATCTTCACCATTGTAAGCCAAATCGCAGGCCCTCACCACATACTTGTGCCTAATCATATCTTTCACCCTTCTCCACCGCACTGCCTTGCCTCTGGGAAGGCACAAATATCCCATGCCACATATTGGTTATTGCTTTCTTTTTCTTCTAATTGTAAGTGAGATGTTACGGTATTTGACATTGTCCCTGGAGCTTGTTTCACTTCCCCTAAAACCCTCACAGCAATTCTGGTGGTCAAAAATGGCTGGGTTGCATCCTTTGTTCCGGTTGAGTGGTATTCCATTGTATGGCTAGAGCCCATCTTCCTTCTGCATTCGTCCCTTGCTGGGCACCAGTGTGGCTTACAAGTCTTGGATAGTGGGAGTAAGGCTGTGGTGAAATCAGCCATGCACACGTCTTTATGTGGTAGTGTTTCTGAGTTCTTTGGATAAACACACCTCAGAGGAATAGCTGGATCATATGGGACATGGATTCTTAAATTTCAGAGGCAGTTACACACCACTTGGCATACTGGCTGCACTGTTTTACACTCCCAGGAGGAGTGCAGGAGGCTTCCCTACTCTCCACCTCCTCTGTGACGCTTGTTTCCTGTCTGCTTCCTTATAGCCATTCTGACCACAGTGAGCTGCTATGTCCTTGCAGTTTGGATTTGCGTTGGCCTGAGACTTAATGATGGTGAACAAGTTTTCATGCACCTGTTGGCCATCTTTCAATCTTCTTGGGAGCAATCTCTGTTTCCATCTTTTGACCAGGTTTTCATAGGTTTGTTGTTTTTTTTCTTGTGGAGACATGCGAGTTCATTGTTTCTTTGGGCTTTTCACTCCTTGTCCGATTTGTGGTTTGCAAACTTCCTCTCCCAGGTGTTGTGCTGTCTTGCATTGAGTCGATGGTTTCCTTGAGTGGGCAGAAGCTTGTGCATTTGATGTGGTCCCGTTTGTTTCTTGTTTCCCTTGTTGCCCTTGCCCAGTCAGACATGCTTCTTCCAAATAGGTGGCTCAGACAGATGGAATAGAGCATTCTGCCTAGGTCTTCTGCTACAAGTTTCACAGTTTCAAGTCTGCCATTAAGGGCTTCAATCCATTTCACATGGTGTGTGTGCCAGGTGTAACATCACGGTCTTCTCTCATTGTGTTCCGTGTGGATGTGCAGGCTTCCAAGCACTGTTTATTGTACAGACTCTCCCTTCTCAACTGTCTTCTCTTGGCTCCCTGGGAGAAAATGGGCTGTCCATGTACGTTTGAGTTGGGCTCTGGGTTCTTGCTCCTGTTGTATGGGTATGTGTGCCTGTTTTTGGGCCCAGGTTATGCCGTTTTGGTACCTAGAGTTTCGCCGTCTATATTGAAATCAGAAAGTGTGCCACATCCTGCTTTTTTTGTTTCCTGAGGATTCCTTTGCCTATTCAGGGTCTGTTGTTGCTGCCTAGAAACGTTAAGATTCTCTCTTCTATTTCTGTGGCAAATATTGCTGCAACTTTGACTGGGATTGTATGGAATCCAGAGATTCCTTTCTGCGGTATGGACTTTTCAAGTGTCTTAATTCTTCCATTCCTAGATCCTGGAATATCCTTCTTTCTCCTTGTGTCTTCTTGAACATCTTTCACCAAACGCTTGCTAGTTTTCGATTGACATAGCTTCACCTGTTTTGCTAAGGTTCTTCATAGAGATCTTGTTCTCCTAACTGGCAAGCTGTTGTTTTTTCTTCCAGTTTCAGGTTTGGTATACTTTGCAAATTTTGACTGATTTTGCTTTGGCAGAAGTGCATCACTAAGTTCACATCTGCTGGCAATCTTCCTGTATTTGCTGTTTAAGTCTGGCACTGTCAAACGTGCCCTCCCATCTCCCTCTACACTACCTCTGACGTCTGCCCCAGAATACATGAAGCAGTGGTGAGCTGGTTCACCCCCAGGATTCCACCCAGCCCAACCCCGGCCACTGACCCAAAAGGTGCGGACCTCACTGCTGCACCACCGGCCGGCCCCTTTCATGTTCCATTGGCAACCTGCAGTTGAGTGCAGTGGCACTTGAATATGGTACTTGAGCCCATCTTTGGCACTGTGTAGATGAGGCCAGGTGTTTTTTGTTTCCACTGTGATGTCAGAGGATTTGTCATAATTGTGTCTCTGCTATACCAACAATATTCATGGACACAGGGTTCCAGAGCCCGCTTGGAGCAGTCTTATAACTCGCCTTTCCCAGTTAGCAAAGGTTTGACCTTCGCTGCTTTTTGGCTTGTGAATTACTGTCACTTTCAAACGTTCAAGCAGAGTCTGTCTAAAGACTACCATCTTTCATTGTGGATTATCCAGGTGTGATTTCTGTTCGCCTTCCATTTTCTGGGACCTTTTTTTCTTTTCTATAATATACTCGTCATGGTCTTTCTCAGCTATCCCCCTTAGACATGCTTATCAGTCCGTTCTCCTTCATTCCAAGTGATTAATTTTATACTTCTTTAATCACCGTATGTTCTCTAGGACGAGGTGTGAGTGCTTTCGTGACTCTTGGTTGTTGTCTTTGAATTTACACTGGTCATTGTAGGAATCTTTGCTATCCTAGCCTAGGTCAAACTAAGCACTGAGAACACGTGGTCATGTGGGTTGGTTTGACATCCTGGGATCAGAAACTCCAAATTCGAGGAGGGCCTGGCAACCCCCTTCACGGACATAGTGTCCTTCTGCCTTAAGCATAATGCAACGTCAAGAATTATCTGTTCCGAACATTGCTGAAAAGAATCGATGCCTCCTTTCCTAGGCCCCTAGCATTCTTTGAAGATCAGTCTCACTCTCCATAGCCCTGGCGTCACGGGTTCGCACTGGGTACATGCTTATGTGTCCCAAGAGATGTTTTGGAAGCCTTGAAGGAATGGAACCCTGTCACTGTGGGTATGTCTCCTTGTCCGGAAGCGCTCTACAAGTGTGTTGAAAAGCACCCTTTTCCAGAGGGCTTCATTCCTTTGTGAAGTCTGACCTCCCAGGCTAGAGTGCTCACTTTGCTTCCAATGAAATTTTCTCCCCCTAACTCTTTCTGTACAAGGATTATTGATTATGTGTTGACACCATATGTGAGGAAGTTGGCTCAAAATTAGAACATTACAAGTCTGTTTCAAGAAAAATAAACATTCCAGGGCTGAGGATATAAGGGAAAGAAATGACACACTCTAGAGAATTAAAGTAAGCCCCTATCAGGACACATTCTAAGGGAATGTTCAAGGATCAGGGGTCAAGTTCGAAACTTCCAAAATCCAGAAATGAGAAGAAAAAATTTCTTTCCTGAGAGAGGAATTCATCAGATTTCTCTAATTTGTCTCAGAAACAGTCTGTCCCTGAATGGTGTTGCCAGGACCAGCTCGAATTTGGAATTTCTGATCTCAGGATGTCAACCAACCCAGATGACCACGTGGTCTCAGTGCTTAGTGTGACCTAGGCTAGGAGAGCAAAGACTCCTTCAAGTGACCGGTGCAAATTCAAAGACAACAACCAAGAGTCACGAAAGCACTCACACCTCGTCCTAGAGAACATACGGTGATTAAAGATAGACAAAATTAATCACTTGGACTGAAGGAGAACAGACTGATAAGCATATCTAAGGGAGATAGTTGAGAAGGACCATGACGATTATACTGTCAAAAAGAAAAAAAGGTGACAGAAAATGGAAGGCGAACAGAAGTCACACCTGAACAATTCACAATGAAAGATGTAAGGCTTTACACAGACTCTGCTTGAACGTTGTAAAGTCAGAGAAATTCATTAGCCAAAAAACGGCAGTGAAGGTCAAACCTAGGCTAATTGGGAAGGGAGAGATATGAGACTGCTCCAAGCGGGCTCTGAAACCCTGTGTCCATGAAAATTGCCGGGACAGCAGAGACACAATTACGACAAATCCTCTGACATCACAGTAGGCCTGAATAACTTCGTGGCCTCATCTATACAGTGCCAAAGTTGGCCTCAAGTAGCACATTCAAGTTCCACTGCACTCAACTGCAGGTTTCCAAAGGAACATGAAAGGGGCCGGCCGGTGGTGCAGCGGTGAGGTCCGCACCTTCAGGTTTGGTGGCCCGGTGTGGGCCGGGTGGAATGAAGCGGGTGATCGTCCTCACCACTGCTTCAGTCATTCTGGGGCAGGCGTCCGAGGTAGTGTAGAGGCAGATGGGAAGGGACGTTAGACAGGGCCAGACTTCCACAGCAAATACAGGAGCATTGCCAGCAGATGTGAGCTCAGTGATGCACTTCTGCCAGAACAAAACCGATTCAAAGTTGCAAAGAATAGAAAAACTGAAGCTGAAAAGAAAAAGTGAAAAACTGCATGCCAGTGAGAAGGATGAGATCTCTATGAAGAATAAGATCTTAGCAAAACAGGTGAAAGCAATGTCAATCGAAAAGTAACAAATGTTGACGGAAAGAAATTCAAGAAGACGCAAGGAAAAAGAAGGAGATTCCAGGATCTAGGAATGGAAGCATTAACACACTTGAAACGTCCATACCAGAGAAAGGAATCTCTGGATTCCATGCGATCCCAGTCAAAGTTGCAGCAATGTTTCCCACAGAGACAGAAGAGGGAATCCTAAAGTTTCTAGCCAGCAACAAGAGGCCCTGAATAGGCAAAGGAATCCTCAGGAAAACGAAAAAAGCAGGACGTGGCACACTTTCGATTTCAACATATAGGACGAAGCACTAGGTACCGAGACGGCACAGTCTGGGCCCCAAAACAGGCACACAGACCCATGCAACAGAATCGAGAACCCAGAGCCCAACTCAAACGTACATGGACAGCCCATTTTCGACCAGGCAGCCAAGAGGAGACAGCGGAGAAAGGAGAGTCTCTACCATAAACAGTGCTGGGAAGCCTGCACAGCCACATGGAACACAACGAGAGTACACCATGATGTTACACCTGGCACACACACCACCTGAAATGGATTAAAGCCTTGAATGGCATACTTGAAACCATGAACCTTGAAGCAGAAGACCTAGGCAGAGTGCTCTTTGCCATCTGAGCCGCCTATTTGGAAGAAGCATATCTGACTGGGCCAGGGCAACAAAGGAAACAAGAAACAAATGGGACCACGTCAAATGCAGATGCTTCTGCCCAGTGAAGGAAACCATCGACTCAATGCAAACACAGCACAACACCTGTGACATGATGCTTGCAAACCACACATCAGACAAGGGGTGAAAAGCCCACAGATACAATCACTTCACACGTCTCCACAAGAAATAAAACAAGCCAATGAAAACCTGGTCAAAAGATGGAAACAGAGATTTCTCCAAAGAAGATCGAAAGAGGGCCAACGGGTGCATGAAAACTTGTTCACCATCATTCAGTCTAAGGCCAATGCAAATGCAAACTGCAAGGACATGGCAGCTCACTCTGGTCAGAATGGCTATAAGGAACCAGAGAGGAAACAAGTGTCAGAGAGGAAGTGGAGAGAAGGGAAGCCTCCTGCACTGCTCGTGGGAGTATAAACCGGTGCAGCCACTATGCCAAGCGGTGTGGAACAGCCTCAGAAATTTAAGAAACCATTTCCGATATGATCCAGCTATTCCTCTGCCGCGTGTTTATCCAAAGAACTTGGAATCACTACCGCATAAGGACATGTGCACCTCTGAGTTCATCACAGCCTTACTCCTGCTATCTAAGAGTTGGAAACCGACCTGGTGCACAGCAGGGGACGAATAGAGAAGGAAGATGGGCTATACCCACAGAATGGCATACCACTCAGCCGGAACAAAGTATGCAATCCAGCCATTTGTGACCACCCGAATGGCTGTGAGGGTTTTAGGGAAGTGAAACAAGTCCCAGGAAGAAAGCCAAATACCGTAGGATCTCACTTACAAGGAGAAGAAAAAGCAAGCACTAATGAACAGGTGGCACTGGACATTGGATTCCGGGTTCCAAGAGGCAAAAAGAGGCGGTGAGGAAGGTTGAAAGAGATGATCAGGCACAACTGTGTGGTGAGGACCTGTGATTAGGCTTACGCTGGTGAAGATGACGTAAGCCACACAGAAGTCTAAAGCAATGAGGATGTAAATCTGGAAGATGTAGGATGTTCTACTGCAGGGTTATGGCAATAAATTTACCTAAAATCAAAAATCCAAAAAGGGGTCCAGTTAGACAGTGTAAAGCTTTGGGGGCAGAAAGAGATTAGAGAAGGTGAACTTCCAAGGCTGGAAAATCACCTCAAAATGCTTACAGATGCTACAGAAAGGCAGACCATTCCAAATAGGTGAAGAGGAATACTACGAAGAGAACATGATCAGTCCTAAACCCATGAACGAACGGAAAATGTTACCGTCCATGATGTTATTACTAATCACCTTCACGAATAATCCAAACAGGCCCACGTCTTCCCAAGTTCAGGCAAAAGGTTGGTCCAAAAGTACAATTCAGGGCCGGCCCTGTGGTGGAGGGGGTAAGTGCCCACGTTCCGCTTGGGCGGCCTGGGCCTCACTGTTTCACATTACGAGTGCATATCACATTAGCAGTGTTAGGAAATATAGATTTCATGGTACGGTGCGGGCAGAGATCATAAATAAGCAGCAATTGTGAGGATACGTTATCAATACGCACATGAAAAGGAGCCATAAGAATATTACAATCTATGGAAGCATCTGGTACACTTCCCAAAGGCAGAAGGAAGAAAAACATTTGACCTGCCAAGGTGAAATTTGCAGAGTGCTACGAGATGACACGATCATTGCGCATCAGAACATTGCCTGGGCAACTTCAACTTGTGAGGGAGTCCAGGACTTTCTCTGGATAAGGTCCACCCATTTTGCCATCTACCCAAGATATAAGAGATAAAACCCAGGATAATCTTACAGGAGTGAAACCAGTGTCTAGATAGAATGTAGGAGCCCTTTCGAAGTTCAAGGAGAAAGATAGAATCTGACAACAATTGCAGAAAAAGGAAAACTATCCTACCTAGAAAGGGTGAGGGGTCAGACGGGTCCCAGATGGCTGTGAAACTCTGTGTGCACAGAGGTTGTCAGGACAACTTCGAATTTTGAGGTTGTTTATGACATCAAGGTGAACATGTCCCCCAGGATGGCCACATGGTTACAGTCTGAGGATTGGCCTAGGCTAGGCTATTAAAGGGACAGATACCCAGAAACAGCTTTGGCAAACAGAAAGCAGGCACATAAACTAGAAGAGATAAAACAGAGTCTGATTCAAGGGATAAGAAAGGAACCCTAGGCCAGAAACGAGAATAGAGGGACAAGCACTGAGAGGAGAACATTGTCATCTATTCAAGTCCTTGGGGAGGTCATGCTGATTCAAGCTTGCAACTTCATTGGAAACAAGAGGCCGGACTTGGGGATCATCACACCTACAGTGCCCTTGTGCCTTAAGCATAATGCAAAGTCAAGAAAGATGTCTTGAGGACATTGAAGAGAAGAATCGATGCCTCCTTTCCCAGGCCCATAGCATTCTTTGAAGGTCAGTCTCTTTTTCCGTAGCTCTGGTGTCACGTGGGCCCACTGGCACATGCTAATGTGTCCCAAGAGATGTCTTGGAAGCCTTGAAGGAATGGAGGCCTCTCATGCTTGGGGTATGTCTCTTTGTTTGGAAGGGCTCTACAAGTGTGCTGAAAAGCACCCTTTTCCAGAGGGCTTCGTTCCGTTGTGAAGGCTGCCCTCCCAGGCTAGAGTGATCTGTTTAGCTCCAATGAAATTCTCTCCCCATACCTCTTGCCGTAGAAGGATTATTGATTATGTGTTTTGACACCATATGTAAGGCAGTTGCACGAAAATTAGAACTTTACAATTGTGTTTCAAGAAAAATAAACAGGCCAGGGCAGAGGATCTATGGCAAAGAAATGGCACACCCTATAAAAATTAAGTAAGCCCGTATCTAGACGGCATCTAGGGGAACGTTCAAGGATTGGGGTCAAGTTTGAAACTTCCCAAATCCGGAAAAGAGACAGAAAAATATCTTTCCTGGAGAGTGGAATTCATCCGATTTGTCTAATTTGTCTTGGAAACATTGTGTCCGTGAAGGGAGTTGCCAGGACCACCTCGAAGTTGGAGTTTCTGAACTCAGGATGTCAAACCAACCCAGATGACCACGTGTTCTCAGCGCTTAGTTTGACCCAGGCTAGGACAGCAAAGACTCCTTCAAGTGACCGGTGCAAATTCAAAGACAACAACCAAGAGTCAGGAAAGCACTCACACCTCGCGTTAGAGAACATACAGCGATTAAAGAAATAGAAACTTAGTCACTTGGAATGAAGGAGAACGAACTGATAAGCATGTCTAAGGGAGATAGCTGAGAAAGACCATGACGAGTATACTATGGAAAAGAAAAAGAGGACCCAGAAAATGGAAGGTGAACAGAAATCACACCTGAATAATCCACAATGAAAGATGATGTCCGTCTTGAGACAGACTCTGCTGGGATGTTTGAAAGTCAGAGAAATTCACAAGCCAAAAAATGTCAGTGAAGGTCAATCATGGGCTAACTGGGAAGGGTGAGTTATGACACTGCTCCAAGCAGGCTCTGAAACCTGTATCCATGAAGCATGCTGGACCTCAGAGACACAATTATGACAAATCCTCTGACATCACAATGGACCCGAACAACACCCTAGCATCATCTACACAGTGCTAGAGTTGGGCTCACTAGTATATTTAACTCCCATTGCACTCAACTGCACGTTGCCACCGAAAACGAAAGGGGCGGGCCGGTGGTGCAGCGGTGAGGTCCGCATCTTCTGGGTCTGTGGCCCGGTATGGGCTGGGTGGAATCCTCGGTGTGGGCCTCCTCACCACTGCTTCAGTCATTATGGTGCAGGCATCCGAGGTAGTGTAGAGGCAGATGGGAAGGGACGTTAGACAGGGCCAGACTTCCACAGCAAATACAAGAGCATTGCCAGCAGATGTGAGCACAGCAATCCACTTGTGCCAAAACAAAACCAATTAAAAGTTGCAAAGAATAGAAACACTGAAGCTAAGAAAAAAGTGAACAGGAGCTTGCCATTACGAAGAATAGGATCTCTGTGAATAACCTTAGCAAAACAGGTGAATTTTATGTTAATTCAAAAACTAGCAAACCTTTGGGGAAAGAAATTCAAGAAGACACAAGAAAAAAAAGATACCGAGGGATATAGGAATGGAAGGATTAACACACTTGAAAGGTTAATACCGCAGAAAGGAATCTCTGGATTCCATGCAATCCCAGTCAAAGTTGCAGCAGTATTTGCCACAGAGAAGAAGAGAGAATCCTAAAGTTTCTAGCCAGCAACAAGAGGCCCTGAATAGGCAAAGGAATCCTCAGGAAAACGAACAAAGCAGCACGTGTAACAATTTCTGATTTCAACATAGAGGATGAAGCGCTAGGTACCGAGACGGCACAGTCTGGGCCCCAAAACAGGCACACAGACCCATGCAACAGAATCGAGAACCCAGAGCCCAACTCAAACGTACATGGACAGCCCATTTTCGACCAGGGAGCCAAGAGGAGACAGCGGAGAAAGGAGAGTCTCTACCATAAACGGTGCTGGGAAGCCTGCACAGCCACATGGAACACAACGAGAGTACACCATGATGTTACACCTGGCACACACACCACCTGAAATGGATCAAAGCCTTGAATGGCAGACTTGAAACCGTGAACCTTGTAGCAGAAGACCTAGGCAGAGTGCTCTTTGCCATCTGTCTGAGCCGCCTGTTTGGAAGAAGCAAGTCCGACTGGGCCAGGGCAACCAAGTCAACAAGAAACCAACGGGACCACGTCAAATGCGGACGCTTCTGCCCAGTGAAGGAAACCATCGACTGAATGCAAAGATAGCACAACGACTGGGGGAGGATGTTTGCAAACCACACATCGGACAAGGGGTGAAAAGCCCAAAGATGCAATCAACTCGCACGTCCCCACAAGAAAAAAAAAACAACAAGCCAATGAAAACCTGGGCAGAAGATGGAAACAGAGATTTCTGCCAAGAAGATCGAAAGAGGGCCAACGGGTGCATGAACACTTGTTCACCGTCATTAAGTCTCAGGCCAAGGCAAATGCAAACTGCAAGGGCACAGCAGCTCACTGTGGTCAGAATGGCTATAAGGAAGCAGACAGGAAGCGACCAGTGTCAGAGAGGAGGTGGAGAGAAGGGAAGCCTCCTGCACCGTTGGTGGGAGTGCAGACCGGTGCAGCCACTACGCCAAGCGGTGTGGAACTGCCTCAGAACTTGAAGAATCCATGTCCCATATGATCCAGCTATTCCTCTGCGGCGTGTTGATCCAAAGAACTCGGAAACACTCCTGCATAAAGACATGTGCACCGCTGAGTTCACCACAGCGTCGCTCCCACTACCCAAGACTTGGAAGCGTCCCTGGAGCCCAGCAAGGGACGAGTGCAGAAAGAAGATGGGCTATAGCCACGCAATGGCATACCAGTCAGCCGGAACCAAGGATGCAATCCAGCCATTTGTGACCACCAGAATGGCTGTGAGGGTTTTAGGGAAGTGAAACAAGCCCCAGGGAGCAAGGCAAGTACCGTAGGACCTCACTTAAGAGGAGAAGCAAAAACAAGCGGTCAGGAACAGGAGGCACGGGACATTTGATTGGGGGTTGCCAGAGACAAAGCGGGGAGGTGTGAGAGGGTGAAACAGATGATGAGGCACAAGTGTGTGGTGAGGGCCTGCTATTAGGCTTACGCAGGGGAAGATGATGTCAGCTACACGGAAGTCCACATCGATGAGGATGCAAATCGGAAAGATATAGGATGTTCTAATGCAGGCTTGCGGCAATAAATTCACCTCAAAGCAAAAAAAAAATCCAAAATGGGGTCCAGAATGACGGCATAAAGCTTTGGGGCTGAAAGAGATTAGAGAAGGTGAACTTCCAAGGCTGGAAAATCACCTCAAAATGTGTACTGATGCGACAGAAAGGTAGACCATTCCAAATAGATGAAGAGGAATACTACCCACAGAACATGCTGCCTGCTAAACCCATGCACCAACGGAAAAGGTTACCGTGCAGGATGTTACTACTAATCACCTTCACGAATAATCCAAACAGGCCCACGTGTTCCCAAGCTCAGGCCAAAGGTTGGTCCAAAAGTCCAATTCAGGGCCGGCCCTGTGGCGGAGCGGGTAAGTGCCCACGTTCCACTTGGCCGGCCCAGGCCTCACTGTTTCACATCACGGGTGCAGATCACATTAGCAGTGTTAGGACATACAGATTTCATGGTACGGTGCGGACAGGGATCATAAACTAAGTAGCAATGGTGAGGTCACCTTATCAATACGCACCCGAAAAAGAACCGTGAGGCTTTTACAATCCATGAACGCATCTGGTACACTTCCCCAGAGGAAGAACGAGGAAAACATGGGACCTGCCAAGGTGGAATCGGCAGAGTGCTAGGAGAGGGCACGATCATTGCGCATCAGAGGACTGCCCGGGCAACTTCAACTTGGGAGGGAGTCCAGGACTTTCTCTGGGGAACGTCCACCCACTTGGCCATCTACATAAAATGTAAGAGGTAAAACCCAGGATAATCTTACAGGACAGAAACCAGTGTCTAGAGAGAATGTAGCAGGCCTTCCAAAGTTCGAGGAGCAAGACAGAAACCGACAAGAAATCGAGAAAAAGGAAAACTATCCTACCAGGAAAGGGTGAGCAGTCAGACTGGCCTGAGATGGCTCTGAAACTCTGTGTGCACGCAGGTTGTCAGGACAACTTCGAATTTTGAGGTTGTTTATGACATCACGAGGATCCTGTCCGCCAAGATGGCCGCACGGTTACAGACTGAGGATTGGCCTAGGCTAGGCTATTAAACGGAGGGATACCCAGAAACAGCTTTGAGAAACAGAAAGCGGACACAGAAACTGGAAGACATAAAACAGACGCTGATTCGAGGGCTAAGAAAGGGATCCTTGGCAAGAAGCGAGAATAGAGGGACAAGCCCCGAGAGGAGAACGTTGTCATCTATTCAAGTCTATGGGGAGGCCATGCTGATTCAAGCTTGCAACTTGATTGGAAGCAAGAGGCCGGACTTGGGCCTTATCAGACCTACGTGGTCCTTCTGCCTTAAGCATAAGCCAAAGTCAAGAATGAGGTCTTGAGGACGTTGAAGAGAAGACTCGATGCCTCCTTTCCCAGGCCCCTGGCATTCTTTGCAGATCAGTCTCACTTTCCATAGCTCTGGCGTCACGGGGGCCCACCGGGTACATGCTAATGTGTCCCAAGAGATGTCTTGGAAGCCTTGAAGGAATGGAGCCCTGTCACGCTTGGGCTATGTCTCTTTGTTTGGAAGTGCTCTACAAGGGTGTTGAAAAGCACCCTTTTCCACAGGGCTTCGTTCCTTCGTGAAGGCTGCCCTCCCAGGCTAGTGTGCTCAGTTTGCCTCCATCGAAATTCTCCTCCCCACCTCTTGCCATAGAAGGATTATTGATTATGTGTTTTGACACCACATGTAAGGAAGTGGGCTGAAAATGAGAACATTACAATTCTGTTTCAAGAAAAATAAACAGGCCAGGGCTGAGGATGTAAGGCAAACAAATGGCACAGCCTGTAGAAATAAAGGAAGCCCGTATCTAGACGGCACCTGGGGGAACGTTCCAGGATCAGGGGTGAAGTTCGAAACTTCCCAAATCCGGAAAGGAGACAGAAAAATATCTTTCCTGGAGAGAGGAATTCATCAGATTCGTCTAATTTGTCTTGGAAACATTGTGTCCGTGAAGGGGGATGCCAGGACCACCTCGAGTTTGGAGTTTCTGACCTCAGGATGTCAGACCAACCCAGATGACCACGTGTTGTCAGCGCTTAGTTTGACCCAGGCTAGGACAGCAAAGACTCCTTCAAGTGACCGGTGCAAATTCAAAGACAACAACCAAGAGTCACGAAAGCACTCACTCCTCGGCCTAGAGAACATACGGTGATTCCAGAAATGCAAAACGAGTCACTTGGAATGAAGGGGAACGGACTGATAAGCATGTCTAAGGGGGATAGCTGAGAAATACCATGACGATTCTCCTATGGAAAAGAGACAAAGGTCCCAGAAAATGGAAGGCGAACAGAAATCACACCTGGATAATCCACAATGAAAGATGATGTCCGTCTTTAGACAGACTCTGCTGGAACGTTTGAAAGGCAGGGAAATTCACAAGCCAAAAGACGGCAGCGAAGGTCAAGGCTGGGCTAAGTGGGAAGGGTGAGTTATGAGACTGCTCCAAGCGGGCCAGGAAACCGTGTGTCCGTGAAGCTTGCCGGGACAGCAGAGACACGATTCTGACAAATCCTCTGACATCGCAGTGGACCCGAAAAACAACCTGGCCTCATCTACACAGTGCCAGACTTGGGCTCAAGTAGCATATTCAAGTCCCATTGCCCTCAACTGCAGGTTGCCAACGGAACATGAAAGGGGCCGGCCGGTGGTGCAGCGGTGAGGTCCGCACCTTCTGGGTCGGTGGCCCGGGGTGGGCCGGGTGGAATTATGGGGCTGAGCCTGCTCACCACTGCTTCAGGCCTTCTGGGGCAGGCGTCCGAGGTAGTGTAGAGGCAGATGGGAAGGGACGTTAGACAGGGCCAGACTTCCACAGCAAATACAGGAGCATTGCCAGCAGATGTGAGCTCAGCGATGCACTTCTGCCAGAACAAAACCGATTCAAGGTTGCAAAGCATAGAGAAACTGAAGCTGAAAAGAAAAAGTGAAAAACTGCATGCCAGTGAGAAGGATGAGATCTCTATGAAGAAACTTAGCAAAACAGGTGAAAGCCATGGCAATGGAAAACTAACAAACGTTGGGGGAAAGAAATTCAAGAAGACACAAGGAGAAAGAAGGAGATTCCCGGATCTAGGAGGGGAAGCATCAACACACTGGAAACGTCCCTACCAGAGCAAGGAATCTCTGGATTCCATGCGATCCCAGTCAAAGTTGCAGCAATGTTTCCCACAGAGACAGAAGAGGGCATCCTAAAGTTTCTAGCCAGCAACAAGAGACCCTGACTAGGCACAGGAATCCTCAGGAAAACGAAAAAAGCAGGACGTGGCACACTTTCCGATTTCAACATATAGGACGAAGCACTAGGTACCGAGACGGCACAGTCTGGGCCCCAAAACAGGCACACAGACCCATGCAACAGAATCGAGAACCCAGAGCCCAACTCAAACGTACATGGACAGCCCATTTTCGACCAGGGAGCCAAGAGGAGACAGCGGAGAAAGGAGAGTCTCTACCATAAACGGTGCTGGGAAGCCTGCACAGCCACATGGAACACAACGAGAGTACACCATGATGTTACACCTGGCACACACACCACCTGAAATGGATCAAAGCCTTGAATGGCAGACTTGAAACCGTGAACCTTGTAGCAGAAGACCTAGGCAGAGTGCTCTTTGCCATCTGTCTGAGCCGCCTGTTTGGAAGAAGCAAGTCCGACTGGGCCAGGGCAACCAAGTCAACAAGAAACCAACGGGACCACGTCAAATGCGGACGCTTCTGCCCAGTGAAGGAAACCATCGACTGAATGCAAAGATAGCACAACGACTGGGGGAGGATGTTTGCAAACCACACATCGGACAAGGGGTGAAAAGCCCAAAGATGCAATCAACTCGCACGTCCCCACAAGAAAAAAAAAACAACAAGCCAATGAAAACCTGGGCAGAAGATGGAAACAGAGATTTCTGCCAAGAAGATCGAAAGAGGGCCAACGGGTGCATGAACACTTGTTCACCGTCATTAAGTCTCAGGCCAAGGCAAATGCAAACTGCAAGGGCACAGCAGCTCACTGTGGTCAGAATGGCTATAAGGAAGCAGACAGGAAGCGACCAGTGTCAGAGAGGAGGTGGAGAGAAGGGAAGCCTCCTGCACCGTTGGTGGGAGTGCAGACCGGTGCAGCCACTACGCCAAGCGGTGTGGAACTGCCTCAGAACTTGAAGAATCCATGTCCCATATGATCCAGCTATTCCTCTGCGGCGTGTTGATCCAAAGAACTCGGAAACACTCCTGCATAAAGACATGTGCACCGCTGAGTTCACCACAGCGTCGCTCCCACTACCCAAGACTTGGAAGCGTCCCTGGAGCCCAGCAAGGGACGAGTGCAGAAGGAAGATGGGCTATAGCCACGCAATGGCATACCAGTCAGCCGGAACCAAGGATGCAATCCAGCCATTTGTGACCCCCAGAATGGCTGTGAGGGTTTTAGGGAAGTGAAACAAGCCCCAGGGAGCAAGGCAAGTACCGTAGGACCTCACTTAAGAGGAGAAGGAAAAACAAGCGGTCAGGAACAGGTGGCACGGGACATTTGATTGGGGGTTCCCAGAGACAAAGCGGGGAGGTGTGAGAGGGTGAAACAGATGATGAGGCACAAGTGTGTGGTGAGGGCCTGCTATTAGGCTTACGCAGGGGAAGATGATGTCAGCTACACGGAAGTCCACATCGATGAGGATGCAAATCGGAAAGATATAGGATGTTCTAATGCAGGGTTGCGGCAATAAATTCACCTCAAAGCAAAAAATCCAAAATGGGGTCCAGAATGACGGCATAAAGCTTTGGGGCTGAAAGAGATTAGAGAAGGTGAACTTCCAAGGCTGGAAAATCACCTCAAAATGCGTACTGATGCGACAGACAGGTAGACCATTCCAAATAGATGAAGAGGAATACTACCCACAGAACATGCTGCCTGCTAAACCCATGCACCAACGGAAAAGGTTACCGTCCAGGATGTTACTACTAATCACCTTCACGAATAAGCCAAACAGGCCCACGTGTTCCCAAGCTCAGGCCAAAGGTTGGTCCAAAAGTCCAATTCAGGGCCGGCCCTGTGGCGGAGCGGGTAAGTGCCCACGTTCCGCTTGGCCGGCCCAGGCCTCACTGTTTCACATCACGGGTGCAGATCACATTAGCAGTGTTAGGAAATATAGATTTCATGGTACGGTGCGGACAGGGATCATAAACTAAGTAGCAATGGTGAGGTCACCTTATCAATACGCACCCGAAAAAGAACCGTGAGGCTTTTACAATCCATGAACGCATCTGGTACACTTCCCCAGAGGAAGAAGGAAGGAAAACATGGGACCTGCCAAGGTGGAATCGGCAGAGTGCTAGGAGAGGGCACGATCATTGCGCATCAGAGGACTGCCCGGGCAACTTCAACTTGGGAGGGAGTCCAGGACTTTCTCTGGGGAACGTCCACCCACTTGGCCATCTACATAAAATGTAAGAGGTAAAACCCAGGATAATCTTACAGGACAGAAACCAGTGTCTAGAGAGAATGTAGCAGGCCTTCCAAAGTTCGAGGAGCAAGACAGAAACCGACAAGAAATCGAGAAAAAGGAAAACTATCCTACCAGGAAAGGGTGAGCAGTCAGACTGGCCTGAGATGGCTCTGAAACTCTGTGTGCACGCAGGTTGTCAGGACAACTTCGAATTTTGAGGTTGTTTATGACATCACGAGGATCCTGTCCGCCAAGATGGCCGCACGGTTACAGACTGAGGATTGGCCTAGGCTAGGCTATTAAACGGAGGGATACCCAGAAACAGCTTTGAGAAACAGAAAGCGGACACAGAAACTGGAAGACATTAAAACAGACGCTGATTCGAGTGGTAAGAAAGGGATCCTTGGCAAGAAGCGAGGATAGAGGGACAAGCCCCGAGAGGAGAACGTTGTCATCTATTCAAGTCTATGGGGAGGCCATGCTGATTCAAGCTTGCAACTTGATTGGAAGCAAGAGGCCGGACTTGGGCCTTATCAGACCTACGTGGTCCTTCTGCCTTAAGCATAAGCCAAAGTCAAGAATGAGGTCTTGAGGACGTTGAAGAGAAGACTCGATGCCTCCTTTCCCAGGCCCCTGGCATTCTTTGCAGATCAGTCTCACTTTCCATAGCTCTGGCGTCACGGGGGCCCACCGGGTACATGCTAATGTGTCCCAAGAGATGTCTTGGAAGCCTTGAAGGAATGGACCCCGGCACGCTTGGGCTATGTCTCTTTGTTTGGAAGTGCTCTACAAGGGTGTTGAAAAGCACCCTTTTCCACAGGGCTTCGTTCCTTCGTGAAGGCTGCCCTCCCAGGCTAGTGTGCTCAGTTTGCCTCCATCGAAATTCTCCTCCCCACCTCTTGCCATAGAAGGATTATTGATTATGTGTTTTGACACCACATGTAAGGAAGTGGGCTGAAAATGAGAACATTACAATTCTGTTTCAAGAAAAATAAACAGGCCAGGGCTGAGGATGTAAGGCAAACAAATGGCACAGCCTGTAGAAATAAAGGAAGCCCGTATCTAGACGGCACCTGGGGGAACGTTCCAGGATCGGGGGTGAAGTTCGAAACTTCCCAAATCCGGAAAGGAGACAGAAAAATATCTTTCCTGGAGAGAGGAATTCATCAGATTCGTCTAATTTGTCTTGGAAACATTGTGTCCGTGAAGGGGGATGCCAGGACCACCTCGAGTTTGGAGTTTCTGACCTCAGGATGTCAGACCAACCCAGATGACCACGTGTTGTCAGCGCTTAGTTTGACCCAGGCTAGGACAGCAAAGACTCCTTCAAGTGACCGGTGCAAATTCAAAGACAACAACCAAGAGTCACGAAAGCACTCACTCCTCGGCCTAGAGAACATACGGTGATTCCAGAAATGCAAAACGAGTCACTTGGAATGAAGGGGAACGGACTGATAAGCATGTCTAAGGGGGATAGCTGAGAAATACCATGACGATTCTCCTATGGAAAAGAGACAAAGGTCCCAGAAAATGGAAGGCGAACAGAAATCACACCTGGATAATCCACAATGAAAGATGATGTCCGTCTTTAGACAGACTCTGCTGGAACGTTTGAAAGGCAGGGAAATTCACAAGCCAAAAGACGGCAGCGAAGGTCAAGGCTGGGCTAAGTGGGAAGGGTGAGTTATGAGACTGCTCCAAGCGGGCCAGGAAACCGTGTGTCCGTGAAGCTTGCCGGGACAGCAGAGACACGATTCTGACAAATCCTCTGACATCGCAGTGGACCCGAAAAACAACCTGGCCTCATCTACACAGTGCCAGACTTGGGCTCAAGTAGCATATTCAAGTCCCATTGCCCTCAACTGCAGGTTGCCAACGGAACATGAAAGGGGCCGGCCGGTGGTGCAGCGGTGAGGTCCGCACCTTCTGGGTCGGTGGCCCGGGGTGGGCCGGGTGGAATTATGGGGCTGAGCCTGCTCACCACTGCTTCAGGCCTTCTGGGGCAGGCGTCCGAGGTAGTGTAGAGGCAGATGGGAAGGGACGTTAGACAGGGCCAGACTTCCACAGCAAATACAGGAGCATTGCCAGCAGATGTGAGCTCAGCGATGCACTTCTGCCAGAACAAAACCGATTCAAGGTTGCAAAGCATAGAGAAACTGAAGCTGAAAAGAAAAAGTGAAAAACTGCATGCCAGTGAGAAGGATGAGATCTCTATGAAGAAACTTAGCAAAACAGGTGAAAGCCATGGCAATGGAAAACTAACAAACGTTGGGGGAAAGAAATTCAAGAAGACACAAGGAGAAAGAAGGAGATTCCCGGATCTAGGAGGGGAAGCATCAACACACTGGAAACGTCCCTACCAGAGCAAGGAATCTCTGGATTCCATGCGATCCCAGTCAAAGTTGCAGCAATGTTTCCCACAGAGACAGAAGAGGGCATCCTAAAGTTTCTAGCCAGCAACAAGAGACCCTGACTAGGCACAGGAATCCTATGGAAAACGAAAAAAGCAGGACGTGGCACACTTTCCGATTTCAACATATAGGACGAAGCACTAGGTACCGAGACGGCACAGTCTGGGCCCCAAAACAGGCACACAGACCCATGCAACAGAATCGAGAACCCAGAGCCCAACTCAAACGTACATGGACAGCCCATTTTCGACCAGGGAGCCAAGAGGAGACAGCGGAGAAAGGAGAGTCTCTACCATAAACGGTGCTGGGAAGCCTGCACAGCCACATGGAACACAACGAGAGTCCACCATGATGTTACACCTGGCACACACACCACCTGAAATGGATCAAAGCCTTGAATGGCAGACTTGAAACCGTGAACCTTGTAGCAGAAGACCTAGGCAGAGTGCTCTTTGCCATCTGTCTGAGCCGCCTGTTTGGAAGAAGCAAGTCCGACTGGGCCAGGGCAACCAAGTCAACAAGAAACCAACGGGACCACGTCAAATGCGGACGCTTCTGCCCAGTGAAGGAAACCATCGACTGAATGCAAAGATAGCACAACGACTGGGGGAGGATGTTTGCAAACCACACATCGGACAAGGGGTGAAAAGCCCAAAGATGCAATCAACTCGCACGTCCCCACAAGAAAAAAAAAACAACAAGCCAATGAAAACCTGGGCAGAAGATGGAAACAGAGATTTCTGCCAAGAAGATCGAAAGAGGGCCAACGGGTGCATGAACACTTGTTCACCGTCATTAAGTCTCAGGCCAATGCAAATGCAAACTGCAAGGGCACAGCAGCTCACTGTGGTCAGAATGGCTATAAGGAAGCAGACAGGAAGCGACCAGTGTCAGAGAGGAGGTGGAGAGAAGGGAAGCCTCCTGCACTGTTGGTGGGAGTGCAGACCGGTGCAGCCACTACGCCAAGCGTTGTGGAACTGCCTCAGAACTTGAAGAATCCATGTCCCATATGATCCAGCTATTCCTCTGCGGCGTGTTGATCCAAAGAACTCGGAAACACTCCTGCATAAAGACATGTGCACCGCTGAGTTCACCACAGCGTCGCTCCCACTACCCAAGACTTGGAAGCGTCCCTGGAGCCCAGCAAGGGACGAGTGCAGAAGGAAGATGGGCTATAGCCACGCAATGGCATACCAGTCAGCCGGAACCAAGGATGCAATCCAGCCATTTGTGACCCCCAGAATGGCTGTGAGGGTTTTAGGGAAGTGAAACAAGCCCCAGGGAGCAAGGCAAGTACCGTAGGACCTCACTTAAGAGGAGAAGGAAAAACAAGCGGTCAGGAACAGGTGGCACGGGACATTTGATTGGGGGTTCCCAGAGACAAAGCGGGGAGGTGTGAGAGGGTGAAACAGATGATGAGGCACAAGTGTGTGGTGAGGGCCTGCTATTAGGCTTACGCAGGGGAAGATGATGTCAGCTACACGGAAGTCCACATCGATGAGGATGCAAATCGGAAAGATATAGGATGTTCTAATGCAGGGTTGCGGCAATAAATTCACCTCAAAGCAAAAAATCCAAAATGGGGTCCAGAATGATGGCATAAAGCTTTGGGGCTGAAAGAGATTAGAGAAGGTGAACTTCCAAGGCTGGAAAATCACCTCAAAATGCGTACTGATGCGACAGAAAGGTAGACCATTCCAAATAGATGAAGAGGAATACTACCCACAGAACATGCTGCCTGCTAAACCCATGCACCAACGGAAAAGGTTACCGTCCAGGATGTTACTACTAATCACCTTCACGAATAAGCCAAACAGGCCCACGTGTTCCCAAGCTCAGGCCAAAGGTTGGTCCAAAAGTCCAATTCAGGGCCGGCCCTGTGGCGGAGCGGGTAAGTGCCCACGTTCCGCTTGGCCGGCCCAGGCCTCACTGTTTCACATCACGGGTGCAGATCACATTAGCAGTGTTAGGAAATATAGATTTCATGGTACGGTGCGGACAGGGATCATAAACTAAGTAGCAATGGTGAGGTCACCTTATCAATACGCACCCGAAAAAGAACCGTGAGGCTTTTACAATCCATGAACGCATCTGGTACACTTCCCCAGAGGAAGAAGGAAGGAAAACATGGGACCTGCCAAGGTGGAATCGGCAGAGTGCTAGGAGAGGGCACGATCATTGCGCATCAGAGGACTGCCCGGGCAACTTCAACTTGGGAGGGAGTCCAGGACTTTCTCTGGGGAACGTCCACCCACTTGGCCATCTACATAAAATGTAAGAGGTAAAACCCAGGATAATCTTACAGGACAGAAACCAGTGTCTAGAGAGAATGTAGCAGGCCTTCCAAAGTTCGAGGAGCAAGACAGAAACCGACAAGAAATCGAGAAAAAGGAAAACTATCCTACCAGGAAAGGGTGAGCAGTCAGACTGGCCTGAGATGGCTCTGAAACTCTGTGTGCACGCAGGTTGTCAGGACAACTTCGAATTTTGAGGTTGTTTATGACATCACGAGGATCCTGTCCGCCAAGATGGCCGCACGGTTACAGACTGAGGATTGGCCTAGGCTAAGCTATTAAACGGAGGGATACCCAGAAACAGCTTTGAGAAACAGAAAGCGGACACAGAAACTGGAAGACATAAAACAGACTCTGATTCGAGGGCTAAGAAAGGGATCCTTGGCAAGAAGCGAGAATAGAGGGACAAGCCCCGAGAGGAGAACGTTGTCATCTATTCAAGTCTATGGGGAGGCCATGCTGATTCAAGCTTGCAACTTGATTGGAAGCAAGAGGCCGGACTTGGGCCTTATCAGACCTACGTGGTCCTTCTGCCTTAAGCATAAGCCAAAGTCAAGAATGAGGTCTTGAGGACGTTGAAGAGAAGACTCGATGCCTCCTTTCCCAGGCCCCTGGCATTCTTTGCAGATCAGTCTCACTTTCCATAGCTCTGGCGTCACGGGGGCCCACCGGGTACATGCTAATGTGTCCCAAGAGATGTCTTGGAAGCCTTGAAGGAATGGAGCCCTGTCACGCTTGGGCTATGTCTCTTTGTTTGGAAGTGCTCTACAAGGGTGTTGAAAAGCACCCTTTTCCACAGGGCTTCGTTCCTTCGTGAAGGCTGCCCTCCCAGGCTAGTGTGCTCAGTTTGCCTCCATCGAAATTCTCCTCCCCACCTCTTGCCATAGAAGGATTATTGATTATGTGTTTTGACACCACATGTAAGGAAGTGGGCTGAAAATGAGAACATTACAATTCTGTTTCAAGAAAAATAAACAGGCCAGGGCTGAGGATGTAAGGCAAACAAATGGCACAGCCTGTAGAAATAAAGGAAGCCCGTATCTAGACGGCACCTGGGGGAACGTTCCAGGATCGGGGGTGAAGTTCGAAACTTCCCAAATCCGGAAAGGAGACAGAAAAATATCTTTCCTGGAGAGAGGAATTCATCAGATTCGTCTAATTTGTCTTGGAAACATTGTGTCCGTGAAGGGGGATGCCAGGACCACCTCGAGTTTGGAGTTTCTGACCTCAGGATGTCAGACCAACCCAGATGACCACGTGTTGTCAGCGCTTAGTTTGACCCAGGCTAGGACAGCAAAGACTCCTTCAAGTGACCGGTGCAAATTCAAAGACAACAACCAAGAGTCACGAAAGCACTCACTCCTCGGCCTAGAGAACATACGGTGATTCCAGAAATGCAAAACGAGTCACTTGGAATGAAGGGGAACGGACTGATAAGCATGTCTAAGGGGGATAGCTGAGAAATACCATGACGATTCTCCTATGGAAAAGAGACAAAGGTCCCAGAAAATGGAAGGCGAACAGAAATCACACCTGGATAATCCACAATGAAAGATGATGTCCGTCTTTAGACAGACTCTGCTGGAACGTTTGAAAGGCAGGGAAATTCACAAGCCAAAAGACGGCAGCGAAGGTCAAGGCTGGGCTAAGTGGGAAGGGTGAGTTATGAGACTGCTCCAAGCGGGCCAGGAAACCGTGTGTCCGTGAAGCTTGCCGGGACAGCAGAGACACGATTCTGACAAATCCTCTGACATCGCAGTGGACCCGAAAAACAACCTGGCCTCATCTACACAGTGCCAGACTTGGGCTCAAGTAGCATATTCAAGTCCCATTGCCCTCAACTGCAGCTTGCCAACGGAACATGAAAGGGGCCGGCCGGTGGTGCAGCGGTGAGGTCCGCACCTTCTGGGTCGGTGGCCCGGGGTGGGCCGGGTGGACCCTCGGGTGAGCCTGCTCACCACTGCTTCAGGCCTTCTGGGGCAGGCGTCCGAGGTAGTGTAGAGGCAGATGGGAAGGGACGTTAGACAGGGCCAGACTTCCACAGCAAATACAGGAGCATTGCCAGCAGATGTGAGCTCAGCGATGCACTTCTGCCAGAACAAAACCGATTCAAGGTTGCAAAGCATAGAGAAACTGAAGCTGAAAAGAAAAAGTGAAAAACTGCATGCCAGTGAGAAGGATGAGATCTCTATGAAGAAACTTAGCAAAACAGGTGAAAGCCATGGCAATGGAAAACTAACAAACGTTGGGGGAAAGAAATTCAAGAAGACACAAGGAGAAAGAAGGAGATTCCCGGATCTAGGAGGGGAAGCATCAACACACTGGAAACGTCCCTACCAGAGCAAGGAATCTCTGGATTCCATGCGATCCCAGTCAAAGTTGCAGCAATGTTTCCCACAGAGACAGAAGAGGGCATCCTAAAGTTTCTAGCCAGCAACAAGAGACCCTGACTAGGCACAGGAATCCTCAGGAAAACGAAAAAAGCAGGACGTGGCACACTTTCCGATTTCAACATATAGGACGAAGCACTAGGTACCGAGACGGCACAGTCTGGGCCCCAAAACAGGCACACAGACCCATGCAACAGAATCGAGAACCCAGAGCCCAACTCAAACGTACATGGACAGCCCATTTTCGACCAGGGAGCCAAGAGGAGACAGCGGAGAAAGGAGAGTCTCTACCATAAACGGTGCTGGGAAGCCTGCACAGCCACATGGAACACAACGAGAGTACACCATGATGTTACACCTGGCACACACACCACCTGAAATGGATCAAAGCCTTGAATGGCAGACTTGAAACCGTGAACCTTGTAGCAGAAGACCTAGGCAGAGTGCTCTTTGCCATCTGTCTGAGCCGCCTGTTTGGAAGAAGCAAGTCCGACTGGGCCAGGGCAACCAAGTCAACAAGAAACCAACGGGACCACGTCAAATGCGGACGCTTCTGCCCAGTGAAGGAAACCATCGACTGAATGCAAAGATAGCACAACGACTGGGGGAGGATGTTTGCAAACCACACATCGGACAAGGGGTGAAAAGCCCAAAGATGCAATCAACTCGCACGTCCCCACAAGAAAAAAAAAACAACAAGCCAATGAAAACCTGGGCAGAAGATGGAAACAGAGATTTCTGCCAAGAAGATCGAAAGAGGGCCAACGGGTGCATGAACACTTGTTCACCGTCATTAAGTCTCAGGCCAATGCAAATGCAAACTGCAAGGGCACAGCAGCTCACTGTGGTCAGAATGGCTATAAGGAAGCAGACAGGAACCGACCAGTGTCAGAGAGGAGGTGGAGAGAAGGGAAGCCTCCTGCACCGTTGGTGGGAGTGCAGACCGGTGCAGCCACTACGCCAAGCGGTGTGGAACTGCCTCAGAACTTGAAGAATCCATGTCCCATATGATCCAGCTATTCCTCTGCGGCGTGTTGATCCAAAGAACTCGGAAACACTCCTGCATCAAGACATGTGCACCGCTGAGTTCACCACAGCGTCGCTCCCACTACCCAAGACTTGGAAGCCTCCCTGGAGCCCAGCAAGGGACGAGTGCAGAAGGAAGATGGGCTATAGCCACGCAATGGCATACCAGTCAGCCGGAACCAAGGATGCAATCCAGCCATTTGTGACCCCCAGAATGGCTGTGAGGGTTTTAGGGAAGTGAAACAAGCCCCAGGGAGCAAGGCAAGTACCGTAGGACCTCACTTAAGAGGAGAAGGAAAAACAAGCGGTCAGGAACAGGTGGCACGGGACATTTGATTGGGGGTTCCCAGAGACAAAGCGGGGAGGTGTGAGAGGGTGAAACAGATGATGAGGCACAAGTGTGTGGTGAGGGCCTGCTATTAGGCTTACGCAGGGGAAGATGATGTCAGCTACACGGAAGTCCACATCGATGAGGATGCAAATCGGAAAGATATAGGATGTTCTAATGCAGGGTTGCGGCAATAAATTCACCTCAAAGCAAAAAATCCAAAATGGGGTCCAGAATGACGGCATAAAGCTTTGGGGCTGAAAGAGATTAGAGAAGGTGAACTTCCAAGGCTGGAAAATCACCTCAAAATGCGTACTGATGCGACAGAAAGGTAGACCATTCCAAATAGATGAAGAGGAATACTACCCACAGAACATGCTGCCTGCTAAACCCATGCACCAACGGAAAAGGTTACCGTCCAGGATGTTACTACTAATCACCTTCACGAATAAGCCAAACAGGCCCACGTGTTCCCAAGCTCAGGCCAAAGGTTGGTCCAAAAGTCCAATTCAGGGCCGGCCCTGTGGCGGAGCGGGTAAGTGCCCACGTTCCGCTTGGCCGGCCCAGGCCTCACTGTTTCACATCACGGGTGCAGATCACATTAGCAGTGTTAGGAAATATAGATTTCATGGTACGGTGCGGACAGGGATCATAAACTAAGTAGCAATGGTGAGGTCACCTTATCAATACGCACCCGAAAAAGAACCGTGAGGCTTTTACAATCCATGAACGCATCTGGTACACTTCCCCAGAGGAAGAAGGAAGGAAAACATGGGACCTGCCAAGGTGGAATCGGCAGAGTGCTAGGAGAGGGCACGATCATTGCGCATCAGAGGACTGCCCGGGCAACTTCAACTTGGGAGGGAGTCCAGGACTTTCTCTGGGGAACGTCCACCCACTTGGCCATCTACATAAAATGTAAGAGGTAAAACCCAGGATAATCTTACAGGACAGAAACCAGTGTCTAGAGAGAATGTAGCAGGCCTTCCAAAGTTCGAGGAGCAAGACAGAAACCGACAAGAAATCGAGAAAAAGGAAAACTATCCTACCAGGAAAGGGTGAGCAGTCAGACTGGCCTGAGATGGCTCTGAAACTCTGTGTGCACGCAGGTTGTCAGGACAACTTCGAATTTTGAGGTTGTTTATGACATCACGAGGATCCTGTCCGCCAAGATGGCCGCACGGTTACAGACTGAGGATTGGCCTAGGCTAGGCTATTAAACGGAGGGATACCCAGAAACAGCTTTGAGAAACAGAAAGCGGACACAGAAACTGGAAGACATAAAACAGACGCTGATTCGAGGGCTAAGAAAGGGATCCTTGGCAAGAAGCGAGAATAGAGGGACAAGCCCCGAGAGGAGAACGTTGTCATCTATTCAAGTCTATGGGGAGGCCATGCTGATTCAAGCTTGCAACTTGATTGGAAGCAAGAGGCCGGACTTGGGCCTTATCAGACCTACGTGGTCCTTCTGCCTTAAGCATAAGCCAAAGTCAAGAATGAGGTCTTGAGGACGTTGAAGAGAAGACTCGATGCCTCCTTTCCCAGGCCCCTGGCATTCTTTGCAGATCAGTCTCACTTTCCATAGCTCTGGCGTCACGGGGGCCCACCGGGTACATGCTAATGTGTCCCAAGAGATGTCTTGGAAGCCTTGAAGGAATGGAGCCCTGTCACGCTTGGGCTATGTCTCTTTGTTTGGAAGTGCTCTACAAGGGTGTTGAAAAGCACCCTTTTCCACAGGGCTTCGTTCCTTCGTGAAGGCTGCCCTCCCAGGCTAGTGTGCTCAGTTTGCCTCCATCGAAATTCTCCTCCCCACCTCTTGCCATAGAAGGATTATTGATTATGTGTTTTGACACCACATGTAAGGAAGTGGGCTGAAAATGAGAACATTACAATTCTGTTTCAAGAAAAATAAACAGGCCAGGGCTGAGGATGTAAGGCAAACAAATGGCACAGCCTGTAGAAATAAAGGAAGCCCGTATCTAGACGGCACCTGGGGGAACGTTCCAGGATCGGGGGTGAAGTTCGAAACTTCCCAAATCCGGAAAGGAGACAGAAAAATATCTTTCCTGGAGAGAGGAATTCATCAGATTCGTCTAATTTGTCTTGGAAACATTGTGTCCGTGAAGGGGGATGCCAGGACCACCTCGAGTTTGGAGTTTCTGACCTCAGGATGTCAGACCAACCCAGATGACCACGTGTTGTCAGCGCTTAGTTTGACCCAGGCTAGGACAGCAAAGACTCCTTCAAGTGACCGGTGCAAATTCAAAGACAACAACCAAGAGTCACGAAAGCACTCACTCCTCGGCCTAGAGAACATACGGTGATTCCAGAAATGCAAAACGAGTCACTTGGAATGAAGGGGAACGGACTGATAAGCATGTCTAAGGGGGATAGCTGAGAAATACCATGACGATTCTCCTATGGAAAAGAGACAAAGGTCCCAGAAAATGGAAGGCGAACAGAAATCACACCTGGATAATCCACAATGAAAGATGATGTCCGTCTTTAGACAGACTCTGCTGGAACGTTTGAAAGGCAGGGAAATTCACAAGCCAAAAGACGGCAGCGAAGGTCAAGGCTGGGCTAAGTGGGAAGGGTGAGTTATGAGACTGCTCCAAGCGGGCCAGGAAACCGTGTGTCCGTGAAGCTTGCCGGGACAGCAGAGACACGATTCTGACAAATCCTCTGACATCGCAGTGGACCCGAAAAACAACCTGGCCTCATCTACACAGTGCCAGACTTGGGCTCAAGTAGCATATTCAAGTCCCATTGCCCTCAACTGCAGCTTGCCAACGGAACATGAAAGGGGCCGGCCGGTGGTGCAGCGGTGAGGTCCGCACCTTCTGGGTCGGTGGCCCGGGGTGGGCCGGGTGGACCCTCGGGTGAGCCTGCTCACCACTGCTTCAGGCCTTCTGGGGCAGGCGTCCGAGGTAGTGTAGAGGCAGATGGGAAGGGACGTTAGACAGGGCCAGACTTCCACAGCAAATACAGGAGCATTGCCAGCATATGTGAGCTCAGCGATGCACTTCTGCCAGAACAAAACCGATTCAAGGTTGCAAAGCATAGAGAAACTGAAGCTGAAAAGAAAAAGTGAAAAACTGCATGCCAGTGAGAAGGATGAGATCTCTATGAAGAAACTTAGCAAAACAGGTGAAAGCCATGGCAATGGAAAACTAACAAACGTTGGGGGAAAGAAATTCAAGAAGACACAAGGAGAAAGAAGGAGATTCCCGGATCTAGGAGGGGAAGCATCAACACACTGGAAACGTCCCTACCAGAGCAAGGAATCTCTGGATTCCATGCGATCCCAGTCAAAGTTGCAGCAATGTTTCCCACAGAGACAGAAGAGGGCATCCTAAAGTTTCTAGCCAGCAACAAGAGACCCTGACTAGGCACAGGAATCCTCAGGAAAACGAAAAAAGCAGGACGTGGCACACTTTCCGATTTCAACATATAGGACGAAGCACTAGGTACCGAGACGGCACAGTCTGGGCCCCAAAACAGGCACACAGACCCATGCAACAGAATCGAGAACCCAGAGCCCAACTCAAACGTACATGGACAGCCCATTTTCGACCAGGGAGCCAAGAGGAGACAGCGGAGAAAGGAGAGTCTCTACCATAAACGGTGCTGGGAAGCCTGCACAGCCACATGGAACACAACGAGAGTACACCATGATGTTACACCTGGCACACACACCACCTGAAATGGATCAAAGCCTTGAATGGCAGACTTGAAACCGTGAACCTTGTAGCAGAAGACCTAGGCAGAGTGCTCTTTGCCATCTGTCTGAGCCGCCTGTTTGGAAGAAGCAAGTCCGACTGGGCCAGGGCAACCAAGTCAACAAGAAACCAACGGGACCACGTCAAATGCGGACGCTTCTGCCCAGTGAAGGAAACCATCGACTGAATGCAAAGATAGCACAACGACTGGGGGAGGATGTTTGCAAACCACACATCGGACAAGGGGTGAAAAGCCCAAAGATGCAATCAACTCGCACGTCCCCACAAGAAAAAAAAAACAACAAGCCAATGAAAACCTGGGCAGAAGATGGAAACAGAGATTTCTGCCAAGAAGATCGAAAGAGGGCCAACGGGTGCATGAACACTTGTTCACCGTCATTAAGTCTCAGGCCAAGGCAAATGCAAACTGCAAGGGCACAGCAGCTCACTGTGGTCAGAATGGCTATAAGGAAGCAGACAGGAAGCGACCAGTGTCAGAGAGGAGGTGGAGAGAAGGGAAGCCTCCTGCACCGTTGGTGGGAGTGCAGACCGGTGCAGCCACTACGCCAAGCGGTGTGGAACTGCCTCAGAACTTGAAGAATCCATGTCCCATATGATCCAGCTATTCCTCTGCGGCGTGTTGATCCAAAGAACTCGGAAACACTCCTGCATCAAGACATGTGCACCGCTGAGTTCACCACGGCGTCGCTCCCACTACCCAAGACTTGGAAGCCTCCCTGGAGCCCAGCAAGGGACGAGTGCAGAAGGAAGATGGGCTATAGCCACGCAATGGCATACCAGTCAGCCGGAACCAAGGATGCAATCCAGCCATTTGTGACCACCAGAATGGCTGTGAGGGTTTTAGGGAAGTGAAACAAGCCCCAGGGAGCAAGGCAAGTACCGTAGGACCTCACTTAAGAGGAGAAGGAAAAACAAGCGGTCAGGAACAGGTGGCACGGGACATTTGATTGGGGGTTCCCAGAGACAAAGCGGGGAGGTGTGAGAGGGTGAAACAGATGATGAGGCACAAGTGTGTGGTGAGGGCCTGCTATTAGGCTTACGCAGGGGAAGATGATGTCAGCTACACGGAAGTCCACATCGATGAGGATGCAAATCGGAAAGATATAGGATGTTCTAATGCAGGGTTGCGGCAATAAATTCACCTCAAAGCAAAAAATCCAAAATGGGGTCCAGAATGACGGCATAAAGCTTTGGGGCTGAAAGAGATTAGAGAAGGTGAACTTCCAAGGCTGGAAAATCACCTCAAAATGCGTACTGATGCGACAGAAAGGTAGACCATTCCAAATAGATGAAGAGGAATACTACCCACAGAACATGCTGCCTGCTAAACCCATGCACCAACGGAAAAGGTTACCGTCCAGGATGTTACTACTAATCACCTTCACGAATAAGCCAAACAGGCCCACGTGTTCCCAAGCTCAGGCCAAAGGTTGGTCCAAAAGTCCAATTCAGGGCCGGCCCTGTGGCGGAGCGGGTAAGTGCCCACGTTCCGCTTGGCCGGCCCAGGCCTCACTGTTTCACATCACGGGTGCAGATCACATTAGCAGTGTTAGGAAATATAGATTTCATGGTACGGTGCGGACAGGGATCATAAACTAAGTAGCAATGGTGAGGTCACCTTATCAATACGCACCCGAAAAAGAACCGTGAGGCTTTTACAATCCATGAACGCATCTGGTACACTTCCCCAGAGGAAGAAGGAAGGAAAACATGGGACCTGCCAAGGTGGAATCGGCAGAGTGCTAGGAGAGGGCACGATCATTGCGCATCAGAGGACTGCCCGGGCAACTTCAACTTGGGAGGGAGTCCAGGACTTTCTCTGGGGAACGTCCACCCACTTGGCCATCTACATAAAATGTAAGAGGTAAAACCCAGGATAATCTTACAGGACAGAAACCAGTGTCTAGAGAGAATGTAGCAGGCCTTCCAAAGTTCGAGGAGCAAGACAGAAACCGACAAGAAATCGAGAAAAAGGAAAACTATCCTACCAGGAAAGGGTGAGCAGTCAGACTGGCCTGAGATGGCTCTGAAACTCTGTGTGCACGCAGGTTGTCAGGACAACTTCGAATTTTGAGGTTGTTTATGACATCACGAGGATCCTGTCCGCCAAGATGGCCGCACGGTTACAGACTGAGGATTGGCCTAGGCTAGGCTATTAAACGGAGGGATACCCAGAAACAGCTTTGAGAAACAGAAAGCGGACACAGAAACTGGAAGACATAAAACAGACGCTGATTCGAGGGCTAAGAAAGGGATCCTTGGCAAGAAGCGAGAATAGAGGGACAAGCCCCGAGAGGAGAACGTTGTCATCTATTCAAGTCTATGGGGAGGCCATGCTGATTCAAGCTTGCAACTTGATTGGAAGCAAGAGGCCGGACTTGGGCCTTATCAGACCTACGTGGTCCTTCTGCCTTAAGCATAAGCCAAAGTCAAGAATGAGGTCTTGAGGACGTTGAAGAGAAGACTCGATGCCTCCTTTCCCAGGCCCCTGGCATTCTTTGCAGATCAGTCTCACTTTCCATAGCTCTGGCGTCACGGGGGCCCACCGGGTACATGCTAATGTGTCCCAAGAGATGTCTTGGAAGCCTTGAAGGAATGGAGCCCTGTCACGCTTGGGCTATGTCTCTTTGTTTGGAAGTGCTCTACAAGGGTGTTGAAAAGCACCCTTTTCCACAGGGCTTCGTTCCTTCGTGAAGGCTGCCCTCCCAGGCTAGTGTGCTCAGTTTGCCTCCATCGAAATTCTCCTCCCCACCTCTTGCCATAGAAGGATTATTGATTATGTGTTTTGACACCACATGTAAGGAAGTGGGCTGAAAATGAGAACATTACAATTCTGTTTCAAGAAAAATAAACAGGCCAGGGCTGAGGATGTAAGGCAAACAAATGGCACAGCCTGTAGAAATAAAGTAAGCCCGTATCTAGACGGCACCTGGGGGAACGTTCCAGGATCGGGGGTGAAGTTCGAAACTTCCCAAATCCGGAAAGGAGACAGAAAAATATCTTTCCTGGAGAGAGGAATTCATCAGATTCGTCTAATTTGTCTTGGAAACATTGTGTCCGTGAAGGGGGATGCCAGGACCACCTCGAGTTTGGAGTTTCTGACCTCAGGATGTCAGACCAACCCAGATGACCACGTGTTGTCAGCGCTTAGTTTGACCCAGGCTAGGACAGCAAAGACTCCTTCAAGTGACCGGTGCAAATTCAAAGACAACAACCAAGAGTCACGAAAGCACTCACTCCTCGGCCTAGAGAACATACGGTGATTCCAGAAATGCAAAACGAGTCACTTGGAATGAAGGGGAACGGACTGATAAGCATGTCTAAGGGGGATAGCTGAGAAATACCATGACGATTCTCCTATGGAAAAGAGACAAAGGTCCCAGAAAATGGAAGGCGAACAGAAATCACACCTGGATAATCCACAATGAAAGATGATGTCCGTCTTTAGACAGACTCTGCTGGAACGTTTGAAAGGCAGGGAAATTCACAAGCCAAAAGACGGCAGCGAAGGTCAAGGCTGGGCTAAGTGGGAAGGGTGAGTTATGAGACTGCTCCAAGCGGGCCAGGAAACCGTGTGTCCGTGAAGCTTGCCGGGACAGCAGAGACACGATTCTGACAAATCCTCTGACATCGCAGTGGACCCGAAAAACAACCTGGCCTCATCTACACAGTGCCAGACTTGGGCTCAAGTAGCATATTCAAGTCCCATTGCCCTCAACTGCAGCTTGCCAACGGAACATGAAAGGGGCCGGCCGGTGGTGCAGCGGTGAGGTCCGCACCTTCTGGGTCGGTGGCCCGGGGTGGGCCGGGTGGACCCTCGGGTGAGCCTGCTCACCACTGCTTCAGGCCTTCTGGGGCAGGCGTCCGAGGTAGTGTAGAGGCAGATGGGAAGGGACGTTAGACAGGGCCAGACTTCCACAGCAAATACAGGAGCATTGCCAGCATATGTGAGCTCAGCGATGCACTTCTGCCAGAACAAAACCGATTCAAGGTTGCAAAGCATAGAGAAACTGAAGCTGAAAAGAAAAAGTGAAAAACTGCATGCCAGTGAGAAGGATGAGATCTCTATGAAGAAACTTAGCAAAACAGGTGAAAGCCATGGCAATGGAAAACTAACAAACGTTGGGGGAAAGAAATTCAAGAAGACACAAGGAGAAAGAAGGAGATTCCCGGATCTAGGAGGGGAAGCATCAACACACTGGAAACGTCCCTACCAGAGCAAGGAATCTCTGGATTCCATGCGATCCCAGTCAAAGTTGCAGCAATGTTTCCCACAGAGACAGAAGAGGGCATCCTAAAGTTTCTAGCCAGCAACAAGAGACCCTGACTAGGCACAGGAATCCTCAGGAAAACGAAAAAAGCAGGACGTGGCACACTTTCCGATTTCAACATATAGGACGAAGCACTAGGTACCGAGACGGCACAGTCTGGGCCCCAAAACAGGCACACAGACCCATGCAACAGAATCGAGAACCCAGAGCCCAACTCAAACGTACATGGACAGCCCATTTTCGACCAGGGAGCCAAGAGGAGACAGCGGAGAAAGGAGAGTCTCTACCATAAACGGTGCTGGGAAGCCTGCACAGCCACATGGAACACAACGAGAGTCCACCATGATGTTACACCTGGCACACACACCACCTGAAATGGATCAAAGCCTTGAATGGCAGACTTGAAACCGTGAACCTTGTAGCAGAAGACCTAGGCAGAGTGCTCTTTGCCATCTGTCTGAGCCGCCTGTTTGGAAGAAGCAAGTCCGACTGGGCCAGGGCAACCAAGTCAACAAGAAACCAACGGGACCACGTCAAATGCGGACGCTTCTGCCCAGTGAAGGAAACCATCGACTGAATGCAAAGATAGCACAACGACTGGGGGAGGATGTTTGCAAACCACACATCGGACAAGGGGTGAAAAGCCCAAAGATGCAATCAACTCGCACGTCCCCACAAGAAAAAAAAAACAACAAGCCAATGAAAACCTGGGCAGAAGATGGAAACAGAGATTTCTGCCAAGAAGATCGAAAGAGGGCCAACGGGTGCATGAACACTTGTTCACCGTCATTAAGTCTCAGGCCAATGCAAATGCAAACTGCAAGGGCACAGCAGCTCACTGTGGTCAGAATGGCTATAAGGAAGCAGACAGGAAGCGACCAGTGTCAGAGAGGAGGTGGAGAGAAGGGAAGCCTCCTGCACTGTTGGTGGGAGTGCAGACCGGTGCAGCCACTACGCCAAGCGTTGTGGAACTGCCTCAGAACTTGAAGAATCCATGTCCCATATGATCCAGCTATTCCTCTGCGGCGTGTTGATCCAAAGAACTCGGAAACACTCCTGCATAAAGACATGTGCACCGCTGAGTTCACCACAGCATCGCTCCCACTACCCAAGACTTGGAAGCGTCCCTGGAGCCCAGCAAGGGACGAGTGCAGAAGGAAGATGGGCTATAGCCACGCAATGGCATACCAGTCAGCCGGAACCAAGGATGCAATCCAGCCATTTGTGACCCCCAGAATGGCTGTGAGGGTTTTAGGGAAGTGAAACAAGCCCCAGGGAGCAAGGCAAGTACCGTAGGACCTCACTTAATAGGAGAAGGAAAAACAAGCGGTCAGGAACAGGTGGCACGGGACATTTGATTGGGGGTTCCCAGAGACAAAGCGGGGAGGTGTGAGAGGGTGAAACAGATGATGAGGCACAAGTGTGTGGTGAGGGCCTGCTATTAGGCTTACGCAGGGGAAGATGATGTCAGCTACACGGAAGTCCACATCGATGAGGATGCAAATCGGAAAGATATAGGATGTTCTAATGCAGGGTTGCGGCAATAAATTCACCTCAAAGCAAAAAATCCAAAATGGGGTCCAGAATGACGGCATAAAGCTTTGGGGCTGAAAGAGATTAGAGAAGGTGAACTTCCAAGGCTGGAAAATCACCTCAAAATGCGTACTGATGCGACAGAAAGGTAGACCATTCCAAATAGATGAAGAGGAATACTACCCACAGAACATGCTGCCTGCTAAACCCATGCACCAACGGAAAAGGTTACCGTCCAGGATGTTACTACTAATCACCTTCACGAATAAGCCAAACAGGCCCACGTGTTCCCAAGCTCAGGCCAAAGGTTGGTCCAAAAGTCCAATTCAGGGCCGGCCCTGTGGCGGAGCGGGTAAGTGCCCACGTTCCGCTTGGCCGGCCCAGGCCTCACTGTTTCACATCACGGGTGCAGATCACATTAGCAGTGTTAGGAAATATAGATTTCATGGTACGGTGCGGACAGGGATCATAAACTAAGTAGCAATGGTGAGGTCACCTTATCAATACGCACCCGAAAAAGAACCGTGAGGCTTTTACAATCCATGAACGCATCTGGTACACTTCCCCAGAGGAAGAAGGAAGGAAAACATGGGACCTGCCAAGGTGGAATCGGCAGAGTGCTAGGAGAGGGCACGATCATTGCGCATCAGAGGACTGCCCGGGCAACTTCAACTTGGGAGGGAGTCCAGGACTTTCTCTGGGGAACGTCCACCCACTTGGCCATCTACATAAAATGTAAGAGGTAAAACCCAGGATAATCTTACAGGACAGAAACCAGTGTCTAGAGAGAATGTAGCAGGCCTTCCAAAGTTCGAGGAGCAAGACAGAAACCGACAAGAAATCGAGAAAAAGGAAAACTATCCTACCAGGAAAGGGTGAGCAGTCAGACTGGCCTGAGATGGCTCTGAAACTCTGTGTGCACGCAGGTTGTCAGGACAACTTCGAATTTTGAGGTTGTTTATGACATCACGAGGATCCTGTCCGCCAAGATGGCCGCACGGTTACAGACTGAGGATTGGCCTAGGCTAGGCTATTAAACGGAGGGATACCCAGAAACAGCTTTGAGAAACAGAAAGCGGACACAGAAACTGGAAGACATAAAACAGACTCTGATTCGAGGGCTAAGAAAGGGATCCTTGGCAAGAAGCGAGGATAGAGGGACAAGCCCCGAGAGGAGAACGTTGTCATCTATTCAAGTCTATGGGGAGGCCATGCTGATTCAAGCTTGCAACTTGATTGGAAGCAAGAGGCCGGACTTGGGCCTTATCAGACCTACGTGGTCCTTCTGCCTTAAGCATAAGCCAAAGTCAAGAATGAGGTCTTGAGGACGTTGAAGAGAAGACTCGATGCCTCCTTTCCCAGGCCCCTGGCATTCTTTGCAGATCAGTCTCACTTTCCATAGCTCTGGCGTCACGGGGGCCCACCGGGTACATGCTAATGTGTCCCAAGAGATGTCTTGGAAGCCTTGAAGGAATGGAGCCCTGTCACGCTTGGGCTATGTCTCTTTGTTTGGAAGTGCTCTACAAGGGTGTTGAAAAGCACCCTTTTCCACAGGGCTTCGTTCCTTCGTGAAGGCTGCCCTCCCAGGCTAGTGTGCTCAGTTTGCCTCCATCGAAATTCTCCTCCCCACCTCTTGCCATAGAAGGATTATTGATTATGTGTTTTGACACCACATGTAAGGAAGTGGGCTGAAAATGAGAACATTACAATTCTGTTTCAAGAAAAATAAACAGGCCAGGGCTGAGGATGTAAGGCAAACAAATGGCACAGCCTGTAGAAATAAAGGAAGCCCGTATCTAGACGGCACCTGGGGGAACGTTCCAGGATCGGGGGTGAAGTTCGAAACTTCCCAAATCCGGAAAGGAGACAGAAAAATATCTTTCCTGGAGAGAGGAATTCATCAGATTCGTCTAATTTGTCTTGGAAACATTGTGTCCGTGAAGGGGGATGCCAGGACCACCTCGAGTTTGGAGTTTCTGACCTCAGGATGTCAGACCAACCCAGATGACCACGTGTTGTCAGCGCTTAGTTTGACCCAGGCTAGGACAGCAAAGACTCCTTCAAGTGACCGGTGCAAATTCAAAGACAACAACCAAGAGTCACGAAAGCACTCACTCCTCGGCCTAGAGAACATACGGTGATTCCAGAAATGCAAAACGAGTCACTTGGAATGAAGGGGAACGGACTGATAAGCATGTCTAAGGGGGATAGCTGAGAAATACCATGACGATTCTCCTATGGAAAAGAGACAAAGGTCCCAGAAAATGGAAGGCGAACAGAAATCACACCTGGATAATCCACAATGAAAGATGATGTCCGTCTTTAGACAGACTCTGCTGGAACGTTTGAAAGGCAGGGAAATTCACAAGCCAAAAGACGGCAGCGAAGGTCAAGGCTGGGCTAAGTGGGAAGGGTGAGTTATGAGACTGCTCCAAGCGGGCCAGGAAACCGTGTGTCCGTGAAGCTTGCCGGGACAGCAGAGACACGATTCTGACAAATCCTCTGACATCGCAGTGGACCCGAAAAACAACCTGGCCTCATCTACACAGTGCCAGACTTGGGCTCAAGTAGCATATTCAAGTCCCATTGCCCTCAACTGCAGCTTGCCAACGGAACATGAAAGGGGCCGGCCGGTGGTGCAGCGGTGAGGTCCGCACCTTCTGGGTCGGTGGCCCGGGGTGGGCCGGGTGGAATTATGGGGCTGAGCCTGCTCACCACTGCTTCAGGCCTTCTGGGGCAGGCGTCCGAGGTAGTGTAGAGGCAGATGGGAAGGGACGTTAGACAGGGCCAGACTTCCACAGCAAATACAGGAGCATTGCCAGCAGATGTGAGCTCAGCGATGCACTTCTGCCAGAACAAAACCGATTCAAGGTTGCAAAGCATAGAGAAACTGAAGCTGAAAAGAAAAAGTGAAAAACTGCATGCCAGTGAGAAGGATGAGATCTCTATGAAGAAACTTAGCAAAACAGGTGAAAGCCATGGCAATGGAAAACTAACAAACGTTGGGGGAAAGAAATTCAAGAAGACACAAGGAGAAAGAAGGAGATTCCCGGATCTAGGAGGGGAAGCATCAACACACTGGAAACGTCCCTACCAGAGCAAGGAATCTCTGGATTCCATGCGATCCCAGTCAAAGTTGCAGCAATGTTTCCCACAGAGACAGAAGAGGGCATCCTAAAGTTTCTAGCCAGCAACAAGAGACCCTGACTAGGCACAGGAATCCTCAGGAAAACGAAAAAAGCAGGACGTGGCACACTTTCCGATTTCAACATATAGGACGAAGCACTAGGTACCGAGACGGCACAGTCTGGGCCCCAAAACAGGCACACAGACCCATGCAACAGAATCGAGAACCCAGAGCCCAACTCAAACGTACATGGACAGCCCATTTTCGACCAGGGAGCCAAGAGGAGACAGCGGAGAAAGGAGAGTCTCTACCATAAACGGTGCTGGGAAGCCTGCACAGCCACATGGAACACAACGAGAGTACACCATGATGTTACACCTGGCACACACACCACCTGAAATGGATCAAAGCCTTGAATGGCAGACTTGAAACCGTGAACCTTGTAGCAGAAGACCTAGGCAGAGTGCTCTTTGCCATCTGTCTGAGCCGCCTGTTTGGAAGAAGCAAGTCCGACTGGGCCAGGGCAACCAAGTCAACAAGAAACCAACGGGACCACGTCAAATGCGGACGCTTCTGCCCAGTGAAGGAAACCATCGACTGAATGCAAAGATAGCACAACGACTGGGGGAGGATGTTTGCAAACCACACATCGGACAAGGGGTGAAAAGCCCAAAGATGCAATCAACTCGCACGTCCCCACAAGAAAAAAAAAACAACAAGCCAATGAAAACCTGGGCAGAAGATGGAAACAGAGATTTCTGCCAAGAAGATCGAAAGAGGGCCAACGGGTGCATGAACACTTGTTCACCGTCATTAAGTCTCAGGCCAATGCAAATGCAAACTGCAAGGGCACAGCAGCTCACTGTGGTCAGAATGGCTATAAGGAAGCAGACAGGAACCGACCAGTGTCAGAGAGGAGGTGGAGAGAAGGGAAGCCTCCTGCACCGTTGGTGGGAGTGCAGACCGGTGCAGCCACTACGCCAAGCGGTGTGGAACTGCCTCAGAACTTGAAGAATCCATGTCCCATATGATCCAGCTATTCCTCTGCGGCGTGTTGATCCAAAGAACTCGGAAACACTCCTGCATGAAGACATGTGCACCGCTGAGTTCACCACAGCGTCGCTCCCACTACCCAAGACTTGGAAGCCTCCCTGGAGCCCAGCAAGGGACGAGTACAGAAGGAAGATGGGCTATAGCCACGCAATGGCATACCAGTCAGCCGGAACCAAGGATGCAATCCAGCCATTTGTGACCCCCAGAATGGCTGTGAGGGTTTTAGGGAAGTGAAACAAGCCCCAGGGAGCAAGGCAAGTACCGTAGGACCTCACTTAAGAGGAGAAGGAAAAACAAGCGGTCAGGAACAGGTGGCACGGGACATTTGATTGGGGGTTCCCAGAGACAAAGCGGGGAGGTGTGAGAGGGTGAAACAGATGATGAGGCACAAGTGTGTGGTGAGGGCCTGCTATTAGGCTTACGCAGGGGAAGATGATGTCAGCTACACGGAAGTCCACATCGATGAGGATGCAAATCGGAAAGATATAGGATGTTCTAATGCAGGGTTGCGGCAATAAATTCACCTCAAAGCAAAAAATCCAAAATGGGGTCCAGAATGACGGCATAAAGCTTTGGGGCTGAAAGAGATTAGAGAAGGTGAACTTCCAAGGCTGGAAAATCACCTCAAAATGTGTACTGATGCGACAGAAAGGTAGACCATTCCAAATAGATGAAGAGGAATACTACCCACAGAACATGCTGCCTGCTAAACCCATGCACCAACGGAAAAGGTTACCGTCCAGGATGTTACTACTAATCACCTTCACGAATAAGCCAAACAGGCCCACGTGTTCCCAAGCTCAGGCCAAAGGTTGGTCCAAAAGTCCAATTCAGGGCCGGCCCTGTGGCGGAGCGGGTAAGTGCCCACGTTCCGCTTGGCCGGCCCAGGCCTCACTGTTTCACATCACGGGTGCAGATCACATTAGCAGTGTTAGGAAATATAGATTTCATGGTACGGTGCGGACAGGGATCATAAACTAAGTAGCAATGGTGAGGTCACCTTATCAATACGCACCCGAAAAAGAACCGTGAGGCTTTTACAATCCATGAACGCATCTGGTACACTTCCCCAGAGGAAGAAGGAAGGAAAACATGGGACCTGCCAAGGTGGAATCGGCAGAGTGCTAGGAGAGGGCACGATCATTGCGCATCAGAGGACTGCCCGGGCAACTTCAACTTGGGAGGGAGTCCAGGACTTTCTCTGGGGAACGTCCACCCACTTGGCCATCTACATAAAATGTAAGAGGTAAAACCCAGGATAATCTTACAGGACAGAAACCAGTGTCTAGAGAGAATGTAGCAGGCCTTCCAAAGTTCGAGGAGCAAGACAGAAACCGACAAGAAATCGAGAAAAAGGAAAACTATCCTACCAGGAAAGGGTGAGCAGTCAGACTGGCCTGAGATGGCTCTGAAACTCTGTGTGCACGCAGGTTGTCAGGACAACTTCGAATTTTGAGGTTGTTTATGACATCACGAGGATCCTGTCCGCCAAGATGGCCGCACGGTTACAGACTGAGGATTGGCCTAGGCTAGGCTATTAAACGGAGGGATACCCAGAAACAGCTTTGAGAAACAGAAAGCGGACACAGAAACTGGAAGACATAAAACAGACGCTGATTCGAGGGCTAAGAAAGGGATCCTTGGCAAGAAGCGAGAATAGAGGGACAAGCCCCGAGAGGAGAACGTTGTCATCTATTCAAGTCTATGGGGAGGCCATGCTGATTCAAGCTTGCAACTTGATTGGAAGCAAGAGGCCGGACTTGGGCCTTATCAGACCTACGTGGTCCTTCTGCCTTAAGCATAAGCCAAAGTCAAGAGTGAGGTCTTGAGGACGTTGAAGAGAAGACTCGATGCCTCCTTTCCCAGGCCCCTGGCATTCTTTGCAGATCAGTCTCACTTTCCATAGCTCTGGCGTCACGGGGGCCCACCGGGTACATGCTAATGTGTCCCAAGAGATGTCTTGGAAGCCTTGAAGGAATGGAGCCCTGTCACGCTTGGGCTATGTCTCTTTGTTTGGAAGTGCTCTACAAGGGTGTTGAAAAGCACCCTTTTCCACAGGGCTTCGTTCCTTCGTGAAGGCTGCCCTCCCAGGCTAGTGTGCTCAGTTTGCCTCCATCGAAATTCTCCTCCCCACCTCTTGCCATAGAAGGATTATTGATTATGTGTTTTGACACCACATGTAAGGAAGTGGGCTGAAAATGAGAACATTACAATTCTGTTTCAAGAAAAATAAACAGGCCAGGGCTGAGGATGTAAGGCAAACAAATGGCACAGCCTGTAGAAATAAAGGAAGCCCGTATCTAGACGGCACCTGGGGGAACGTTCCAGGATCGGGGGTGAAGTTTGAAACTTCCCAAATCCGGAAAGGAGACAGAAAAATATCTTTCCTGGAGAGAGGAATTCATCAGATTCGTCTAATTTGTCTTGGAAACATTGTGTCCGTGAAGGGGGATGCCAGGACCACCTCGAGTTTGGAGTTTCTGACCTCAGGATGTCAGACCAACCCAGATGACCACGTGTTGTCAGCGCTTAGTTTGACCCAGGCTAGGACAGCAAAGACTCCTTCAAGTGACCGGTGCAAATTCAAAGACAACAACCAAGAGTCACGAAAGCACTCACTCCTCGGCCTAGAGAACATACGGTGATTCCAGAAATGCAAAACGAGTCACTTGGAATGAAGGGGAACGGACTGATAAGCATGTCTAAGGGGGATAGCTGAGAAATACCATGACGATTCTCCTATGGAAAAGAGACAAAGGTCCCAGAAAATGGAAGGCGAACAGAAATCACACCTGGATAATCCACAATGAAAGATGATGTCCGTCTTTAGACAGACTCTGCTGGAACGTTTGAAAGGCAGGGAAATTCACAAGCCAAAAGACGGCAGCGAAGGTCAAGGCTGGGCTAAGTGGGAAGGGTGAGTTATGAGACTGCTCCAAGCGGGCCAGGAAACCGTGTGTCCGTGAAGCTTGCCGGGACAGCAGAGACACGATTCTGACAAATCCTCTGACATCGAAGTGGACCCGAAAAACAACCTGGCCTCATCTACACAGTGCCAGACTTGGGCTCAAGTAGCATATTCAAGTCCCATTGCCCTCAACTGCAGCTTGCCAACGGAACATGAAAGGGGCCGGCCGGTGGTGCAGCGGTGAGGTCCGCACCTTCTGGGTCGGTGGCCCGGGGTGGGCCGGGTGGACCCTCGGGTGAGCCTGCTCACCACTGCTTCAGGCCTTCTGGGGCAGGCGTCCGAGGTAGTGTAGAGGCAGATGGGAAGGGACGTTAGACAGGGCCAGACTTCCACAGCAAATACAGGAGCATTGCCAGCAGATGTGAGCTCAGCGATGCACTTCTGCCAGAACAAAACCGATTCAAGGTTGCAAAGCATAGAGAAACTGAAGCTGAAAAGAAAAAGTGAAAAACTGCATGCCAGTGAGAAGGATGAGATCTCTATGAAGAAACTTAGCAAAACAGGTGAAAGCCATGGCAATGGAAAACTAACAAACGTTGGGGGAAAGAAATTCAAGAAGACACAAGGAGAAAGAAGGAGATTCCCGGATCTAGGAGGGGAAGCATCAACACACTGGAAACGTCCCTACCAGAGCAAGGAATCTCTGGATTCCATGCGATCCCAGTCAAAGTTGCAGCAATGTTTCCCACAGAGACAGAAGAGGGCATCCTAAAGTTTCTAGCCAGCAACAAGAGACCCTGACTAGGCACAGGAATCCTCAGGAAAACGAAAAAAGCAGGACGTGGCACACTTTCCGATTTCAACATATAGGACGAAGCACTAGGTACCGAGACGGCACAGTCTGGGCCCCAAAACAGGCACACAGACCCATGCAACAGAATCGAGAACCCAGAGCCCAACTCAAACGTACATGGACAGCCCATTTTCGACCAGGGAGCCAAGAGGAGACAGCGGAGAAAGGAGAGTCTCTACCATAAACGGTGCTGGGAAGCCTGCACAGCCACATGGAACACAACGAGAGTACACCATGATGTTACACCTGGCACACACACCACCTGAAATGGATCAAAGCCTTGAATGGCAGACTTGAAACCGTGAACCTTGTAGCAGAAGACCTAGGCAGAGTGCTCTTTGCCATCTGTCTGAGCCGCCTGTTTGGAAGAAGCAAGTCCGACTGGGCCAGGGCAACCAAGTCAACAAGAAACCAACGGGACCACGTCAAATGCGGACGCTTCTGCCCAGTGAAGGAAACCATCGACTGAATGCAAAGATAGCACAACGACTGGGGGAGGATGTTTGCAAACCACACATCGGACAAGGGGTGAAAAGCCCAAAGATGCAATCAACTCGCACGTCCCCACAAGAAAAAAAAAACAACAAGCCAATGAAAACCTGGGCAGAAGATGGAAACAGAGATTTCTGCCAAGAAGATCGAAAGAGGGCCAACGGGTGCATGAACACTTGTTCACCGTCATTAAGTCTCAGGCCAAGGCAAATGCAAACTGCAAGGGCACAGCAGCTCACTGTGGTCAGAATGGCTATAAGGAAGCAGACAGGAAGCGACCAGTGTCAGAGAGGAGGTGGAGAGAAGGGAAGCCTCCTGCACCGTTGGTGGGAGTGCAGACCGGTGCAGCCACTACGCCAAGCGGTGTGGAACTGCCTCAGAACTTGAAGAATCCATGTCCCATATGATCCAGCTATTCCTCTGCGGCGTGTTGATCCAAAGAACTCGGAAACACTCCTGCATAAAGACATGTGCACCGCTGAGTTCACCACAGCGTCGCTCCCACTACCCAAGACTTGGAAGCGTCCCTGGAGCCCAGCAAGGGACGAGTGCAGAAGGAAGATGGGCTATAGCCACGCAATGGCATACCAGTCAGCCGGAACCAAGGATGCAATCCAGCCATTTGTGACCCCCAGAATGGCTGTGAGGGTTTTAGGGAAGTGAAACAAGCCCCAGGGAGCAAGGCAAGTACCGTAGGACCTCACTTAAGAGGAGAAGGAAAAACAAGCGGTCAGGAACAGGTGGCACGGGACATTTGATTGGGGGTTCCCAGAGACAAAGCGGGGAGGTGTGAGAGGGTGAAACAGATGATGAGGCACAAGTGTGTGGTGAGGGCCTGCTATTAGGCTTACGCAGGGGAAGATGATGTCAGCTACACGGAAGTCCACATCGATGAGGATGCAAATCGGAAAGATATAGGATGTTCTAATGCAGGGTTGCGGCAATAAATTCACCTCAAAGCAAAAAATCCAAAATGGGGTCCAGAATGACGGCATAAAGCTTTGGGGCTGAAAGAGATTAGAGAAGGTGAACTTCCAAGGCTGGAAAATCACCTCAAAATGCGTACTGATGCGACAGAAAGGTAGACCATTCCAAATAGATGAAGAGGAATACTACCCACAGAACATGCTGCCTGCTAAACCCATGCACCAACGGAAAAGGTTACCGTCCAGGATGTTACTACTAATCACCTTCACGAATAAGCCAAACAGGCCCACGTGTTCCCAAGCTCAGGCCAAAGGTTGGTCCAAAAGTCCAATTCAGGGCCGGCCCTGTGGCGGAGCGGGTAAGTGCCCACGTTCCGCTTGGCCGGCCCAGGCCTCACTGTTTCACATCACGGGTGCAGATCACATTAGCAGTGTTAGGAAATATAGATTTCATGGTACGGTGCGGACAGGGATCATAAACTAAGTAGCAATGGTGAGGTCACCTTATCAATACGCACCCGAAAAAGAACCGTGAGGCTTTTACAATCCATGAACGCATCTGGTACACTTCCCCAGAGGAAGAAGGAAGGAAAACATGGGACCTGCCAAGGTGGAATCGGCAGAGTGCTAGGAGAGGGCACGATCATTGCGCATCAGAGGACTGCCCGGGCAACTTCAACTTGGGAGGGAGTCCAGGACTTTCTCTGGGGAACGTCCACCCACTTGGCCATCTACATAAAATGTAAGAGGTAAAACCCAGGATAATCTTACAGGACAGAAACCAGTGTCTAGAGAGAATGTAGCAGGCCTTCCAAAGTTCGAGGAGCAAGACAGAAACCGACAAGAAATCGAGAAAAAGGAAAACTATCCTACCAGGAAAGGGTGAGCAGTCAGACTGGCCTGAGATGGCTCTGAAACTCTGTGTGCACGCAGGTTGTCAGGACAACTTCGAATTTTGAGGTTGTTTATGACATCACGAGGATCCTGTCCGCCAAGATGGCCGCATGGTTACAGACTGAGGATTGGCCTAGGCTAGGCTATTAAACGGAGGGATACCCAGAAACAGCTTTGAGAAACAGAAAGCGGACACAGAAACTGGAAGACATAAAACAGACGCTGATTCGAGGGCTAAGAAAGGGATCCTTGGCAAGAAGCGAGAATAGAGGGACAAGCCCCGAGAGGAGAACGTTGTCATCTATTCAAGTCTATGGGGAGGCCATGCTGATTCAAGCTTGCAACTTGATTGGAAGCAAGAGGCCGGACTTGGGCCTTATCAGACCTACGTGGTCCTTCTGCCTTAAGCATAAGCCAAAGTCAAGAATGAGGTCTTGAGGACGTTGAAGAGAAGACTCGATGCCTCCTTTCCCAGGCCCCTGGCATTCTTTGCAGATCAGTCTCACTTTCCATAGCTCTGGCGTCACGGGGGCCCACCGGGTACATGCTAATGTGTCCCAAGAGATGTCTTGGAAGCCTTGAAGGAATGGACCCCGGCACGCTTGGGCTATGTCTCTTTGTTTGGAAGTGCTCTACAAGGGTGTTGAAAAGCACCCTTTTCCACAGGGCTTCGTTCCTTCGTGAAGGCTGCCCTCCCAGGCTAGTGTGCTCAGTTTGCCTCCATCGAAATTCTCCTCCCCACCTCTTGCCATAGAAGGATTATTGATTATGTGTTTTGACACCACATGTAAGGAAGTGGGCTGAAAATGAGAACATTACAATTCTGTTTCAAGAAAAATAAACAGGCCAGGGCTGAGGATGTAAGGCAAACAAATGGCACAGCCTGTAGAAATAAAGGAAGCCCGTATCTAGACGGCACCTGGGGGAACGTTCCAGGATCGGGGGTGAAGTTCGAAACTTCCCAAATCCGGAAAGGAGACAGAAAAATATCTTTCCTGGAGAGAGGAATTCATCAGATTCGTCTAATTTGTCTTGGAAACATTGTGTCCGTGAAGGGGGATGCCAGGACCACCTCGAGTTTGGAGTTTCTGACCTCAGGATGTCAGACCAACCCAGATGACCACGTGTTGTCAGCGCTTAGTTTGACCCAGGCTAGGACAGCAAAGACTCCTTCAAGTGACCGGTGCAAATTCAAAGACAACAACCAAGAGTCACGAAAGCACTCACTCCTCGGCCTAGAGAACATACGGTGATTCCAGAAATGCAAAACGAGTCACTTGGAATGAAGGGGAACGGACTGATAAGCATGTCTAAGGGGGATAGCTGAGAAATACCATGACGATTCTCCTATGGAAAAGAGACAAAGGTCCCAGAAAATGGAAGGCGAACAGAAATCACACCTGGATAATCCACAATGAAAGATGATGTCCGTCTTTAGACAGACTCTGCTGGAACGTTTGAAAGGCAGGGAAATTCACAAGCCAAAAGACGGCAGCGAAGGTCAAGGCTGGGCTAAGTGGGAAGGGTGAGTTATGAGACTGCTCCAAGCGGGCCAGGAAACCGTGTGTCCGTGAAGCTTGCCGGGACAGCAGAGACACGATTCTGACAAATCCTCTGACATCGCAGTGGACCCGAAAAACAACCTGGCCTCATCTACACAGTGCCAGACTTGGGCTCAAGTAGCATATTCAAGTCCCATTGCCCTCAACTGCAGGTTGCCAACGGAACATGAAAGGGGCCGGCCGGTGGTGCAGCGGTGAGGTCCGCACCTTCTGGGTCGGTGGCCCGGGGTGGGCCGGGTGGAATTATGGGGCTGAGCCTGCTCACCACTGCTTCAGGCCTTCTGGGGCAGGCGTCCGAGGTAGTGTAGAGGCAGATGGGAAGGGACGTTAGACAGGGCCAGACTTCCACAGCAAATACAGGAGCATTGCCAGCAGATGTGAGCTCAGCGATGCACTTCTGCCAGAACAAAACCGATTCAAGGTTGCAAAGCATAGAGAAACTGAAGCTGAAAAGAAAAAGTGAAAAACTGCATGCCAGTGAGAAGGATGAGATCTCTATGAAGAAACTTAGCAAAACAGGTGAAAGCCATGGCAATGGAAAACTAACAAACGTTGGGGGAAAGAAATTCAAGAAGACACAAGGAGAAAGAAGGAGATTCCCGGATCTAGGAGGGGAAGCATCAACACACTGGAAACGTCCCTACCAGAGCAAGGAATCTCTGGATTCCATGCGATCCCAGTCAAAGTTGCAGCAATGTTTCCCACAGAGACAGAAGAGGGCATCCTAAAGTTTCTAGCCAGCAACAAGAGACCCTGACTAGGCACAGGAATCCTATGGAAAACGAAAAAAGCAGGACGTGGCACACTTTCCGATTTCAACATATAGGACGAAGCACTAGGTACCGAGACGGCACAGTCTGGGCCCCAAAACAGGCACACAGACCCATGCAACAGAATCGAGAACCCAGAGCCCAACTCAAACGTACATGGACAGCCCATCTTCGACCAGGGAGCCAAGAGGAGACAGCGGAGAAAGGAGAGTCTCTACCATAAACGGTGCTGGGAAGCCTGCACAGCCACATGGAACACAACGAGAGTACACCATGGTGTTACACCTGGCACACACACCACCTGAAATGGATCAAAGCCTTGAATGGCAGACTTGAAACCGTGAACCTTGGAGCAGAAGACCTAGGCAGAGTGCTCTTTGCCATCTGTCTGAGCCGCCTGTTTGGAAGAAGCAAGTCTGACTGGGCCAGGGCAACCAAGTCAACAAGAAACCAACGGGACCACGTCAAATGCGGACGCTTCTGCCCAGTGAAGGAAACCATCGACTGAATGCAAAGATAGCACAACGACTGGGGGAGGATGTTTGCAAACCACACATCGGACAAGGGGTGAAAAGCCCAAAGATGCAATCAACTCGCACGTCCCCACAAGAAAAAAAAAACAACAAGCCAATGAAAACCTGGGCAGAAGATGGAAACAGAGATTTCTGCCAAGAAGATCGAAAGAGGGCCAACGGGTGCATGAACACTTGTTCACCGTCATTAAGTCTCAGGCCAATGCAAATGCAAACTGCAAGGGCACAGCAGCTCACTGTGGTCAGAATGGCTATAAGGAAGCAGACAGGAAGCGACCAGTGTCAGAGAGGAGGTGGAGAGAAGGGAAGCCTCCTGCACTGTTGGTGGGAGTGCAGACCGGTGCAGCCACTACGCCAAGCGTTGTGGAACTGCCTCAGAACTTGAAGAATCCATGTCCCATATGATCCAGCTATTCCTCTGCGGCGTGTTGATCCAAAGAACTCGGAAACACTCCTGCATAAAGACATGTGCACCGCTGAGTTCACCACAGCGTCGCTCCCACTACCCAAGACTTGGAAGCGTCCCTGGAGCCCAGCAAGGGACGAGTGCAGAAGGAAGATGGGCTATAGCCACGCAATGGCATACCAGTCAGCCGGAACCAAGGATGCAATCCAGCCATTTGTGACCCCCAGAATGGCTGTGAGGGTTTTAGGGAAGTGAAACAAGCCCCAGGGAGCAAGGCAAGTACCGTAGGACCTCACTTAAGAGGAGAAGGAAAAACAAGCGGTCAGGAACAGGTGGCACGGGACATTTGATTGGGGGTTCCCAGAGACAAAGCGGGGAGGTGTGAGAGGGTGAAACAGATGATGAGGCACAAGTGTGTGGTGAGGGCCTGCTATTAGGCTTACGCAGGGGAAGATGATGTCAGCTACACGGAAGTCCACATCGATGAGGATGCAAATCGGAAAGATATAGGATGTTCTAATGCAGGGTTGCGGCAATAAATTCACCTCAAAGCAAAAAATCCAAAATGGGGTCCAGAATGACGGCATAAAGCTTTGGGGCTGAAAGAGATTAGAGAAGGTGAACTTCCAAGGCTGGAAAATCACCTCAAAATGCGTACTGATGCGACAGAAAGGTAGACCATTCCAAATAGATGAAGAGGAATACTACCCACAGAACATGCTGCCTGCTAAACCCATGCACCAACGGAAAAGGTTACCGTCCAGGATGTTACTACTAATCACCTTCACGAATAAGCCAAACAGGCCCACGTGTTCCCAAGCTCAGGCCAAAGGTTGGTCCAAAAGTCCAATTCAGGGCCGGCCCTGTGGCGGAGCGGGTAAGTGCCCACGTTCCGCTTGGCCGGCCCAGGCCTCACTGTTTCACATCACGGGTGCAGATCACATTAGCAGTGTTAGGAAATATAGATTTCATGGTACGGTGCGGACAGGGATCATAAACTAAGTAGCAATGGTGAGGTCACCTTATCAATACGCACCCGAAAAAGAACCGTGAGGCTTTTACAATCCATGAACGCATCTGGTACACTTCCCCAGAGGAAGAAGGAAGGAAAACATGGGACCTGCCAAGGTGGAATCGGCAGAGTGCTAGGAGAGGGCACGATCATTGCGCATCAGAGGACTGCCCGGGCAACTTCAACTTGGGAGGGAGTCCAGGACTTTCTCTGGGGAACGTCCACCCACTTGGCCATCTACATAAAATGTAAGAGGTAAAACCCAGGATAATCTTACAGGACAGAAACCAGTGTCTAGAGAGAATGTAGCAGGCCTTCCAAAGTTCGAGGAGCAAGACAGAAACCGACAAGAAATCGAGAAAAAGGAAAACTATCCTACCAGGAAAGGGTGAGCAGTCAGACTGGCCTGAGATGGCTCTGAAACTCTGTGTGCACGCAGGTTGTCAGGACAACTTCGAATTTTGAGGTTGTTTATGACATCACGAGGATCCTGTCCGCCAAGATGGCCGCACGGTTACAGACTGAGGATTGGCCTAGGCTAAGCTATTAAACGGAGGGATACCCAGAAACAGCTTTGAGAAACAGAAAGCGGACACAGAAACTGGAAGACATAAAACAGACTCTGATTCGAGGGCTAAGAAAGGGATCCTTGGCAAGAAGCGAGAATAGAGGGACAAGCCCCGAGAGGAGAACGTTGTCATCTATTCAAGTCTATGGGGAGGCCATGCTGATTCAAGCTTGCAACTTGATTGGAAGCAAGAGGCCGGACTTGGGCCTTATCAGACCTACGTGGTCCTTCTGCCTTAAGCATAAGCCAAAGTCAAGAATGAGGTCTTGAGGACGTTGAAGAGAAGACTCGATGCCTCCTTTCCCAGGCCCCTGGCATTCTTTGCAGATCAGTCTCACTTTCCATAGCTCTGGCGTCACGGGGGCCCACCGGGTACATGCTAATGTGTCCCAAGAGATGTCTTGGAAGCCTTGAAGGAATGGAGCCCTGTCACGCTTGGGCTATGTCTCTTTGTTTGGAAGTGCTCTACAAGGGTGTTGAAAAGCACCCTTTTCCACAGGGCTTCGTTCCTTCGTGAAGGCTGCCCTCCCAGGCTAGTGTGCTCAGTTTGCCTCCATCGAAATTCTCCTCCCCACCTCTTGCCATAGAAGGATTATTGATTATGTGTTTTGACACCACATGTAAGGAAGTGGGCTGAAAATGAGAACATTACAATTCTGTTTCAAGAAAAATAAACAGGCCAGGGCTGAGGATGTAAGGCAAACAAATGGCACAGCCTGTAGAAATAAAGGAAGCCCGTATCTAGACGGCACCTGGGGGAACGTTCCAGGATCGGGGGTGAAGTTCGAAACTTCCCAAATCCGGAAAGGAGACAGAAAAATATCTTTCCTGGAGAGAGGAATTCATCAGATTCGTCTAATTTGTCTTGGAAACATTGTGTCCGTGAAGGGGGATGCCAGGACCACCTCGAGTTTGGAGTTTCTGACCTCAGGATGTCAGACCAACCCAGATGACCACGTGTTGTCAGCGCTTAGTTTGACCCAGGCTAGGACAGCAAAGACTCCTTCAAGTGACCGGTGCAAATTCAAAGACAACAACCAAGAGTCACGAAAGCACTCACTCCTCGGCCTAGAGAACATACGGTGATTCCAGAAATGCAAAACGAGTCACTTGGAATGAAGGGGAACGGACTGATAAGCATGTCTAAGGGGGATAGCTGAGAAATACCATGACGATTCTCCTATGGAAAAGAGACAAAGGTCCCAGAAAATGGAAGGCGAACAGAAATCACACCTGGATAATCCACAATGAAAGATGATGTCCGTCTTTAGACAGACTCTGCTGGAACGTTTGAAAGGCAGGGAAATTCACAAGCCAAAAGACGGCAGCGAAGGTCAAGGCTGGGCTAAGTGGGAAGGGTGAGTTATGAGACTGCTCCAAGCGGGCCAGGAAACCGTGTGTCCGTGAAGCTTGCCGGGACAGCAGAGACACGATTCTGACAAATCCTCTGACATCGCAGTGGACCCGAAAAACAACCTGGCCTCATCTACACAGTGCCAGACTTGGGCTCAAGTAGCATATTCAAGTCCCATTGCCCTCAACTGCAGGTTGCCAACGGAACATGAAAGGGGCCGGCCGGTGGTGCAGCGGTGAGGTCCGCACCTTCTGGGTCGGTGGCCCGGGGTGGGCCGGGTGGAATTATGGGGCTGAGCCTGCTCACCACTGCTTCAGGCCTTCTGGGGCAGGCGTCCGAGGTAGTGTAGAGGCAGATGGGAAGGGACGTTAGACAGGGCCAGACTTCCACAGCAAATACAGGAGCATTGCCAGCAGATGTGAGCTCAGCGATGCACTTCTGCCAGAACAAAACCGATTCAAGGTTGCAAAGCATAGAGAAACTGAAGCTGAAAAGAAAAAGTGAAAAACTGCATGCCAGTGAGAAGGATGAGATCTCTATGAAGAAACTTAGCAAAACAGGTGAAAGCCATGGCAATGGAAAACTAACAAACGTTGGGGGAAAGAAATTCAAGAAGACACAAGGAGAAAGAAGGAGATTCCCGGATCTAGGAGGGGAAGCATCAACACACTGGAAACGTCCCTACCAGAGCAAGGAATCTCTGGATTCCATGCGATCCCAGTCAAAGTTGCAGCAATGTTTCCCACAGAGACAGAAGAGGGCATCCTAAAGTTTCTAGCCAGCAACAAGAGACCCTGACTAGGCACAGGAATCCTCAGGAAAACGAAAAAAGCAGGACGTGGCACACTTTCCGATTTCAACATATAGGACGAAGCACTAGGTACCGAGACGGCACAGTCTGGGCCCCAAAACAGGCACACAGACCCATGCAACAGAATCGAGAACCCAGAGCCCAACTCAAACGTACATGGACAGCCCATTTTCGACCAGGGAGCCAAGAGGAGACAGCGGAGAAAGGAGAGTCTCTACCATAAACGGTGCTGGGAAGCCTGCACAGCCACATGGAACACAACGAGAGTCCACCATGATGTTACACCTGGCACACACACCACCTGAAATGGATCAAAGCCTTGAATGGCAGACTTGAAACCGTGAACCTTGTAGCAGAAGACCTAGGCAGAGTGCTCTTTGCCATCTGTCTGAGCCGCCTGTTTGGAAGAAGCAAGTCCGACTGGGCCAGGGCAACCAAGTCAACAAGAAACCAACGGGACCACGTCAAATGCGGACGCTTCTGCCCAGTGAAGGAAACCATCGACTGAATGCAAAGATAGCACAACGACTGGGGGAGGATGTTTGCAAACCACACATCGGACAAGGGGTGAAAAGCCCAAAGATGCAATCAACTCGCACGTCCCCACAAGAAAAAAAAAACAACAAGCCAATGAAAACCTGGGCAGAAGATGGAAACAGAGATTTCTGCCAAGAAGATCGAAAGAGGGCCAACGGGTGCATGAACACTTGTTCACCGTCATTAAGTCTCAGGCCAAGGCAAATGCAAACTGCAAGGGCACAGCAGCTCACTGTGGTCAGAATGGCTATAAGGAAGCAGACAGGAAGCGACCAGTGTCAGAGAGGAGGTGGAGAGAAGGGAAGCCTCCTGCACCGTTGGTGGGAGTGCAGACCGGTGCAGCCACTACGCCAAGCGGTGTGGAACTGCCTCAGAACTTGAAGAATCCATGTCCCATATGATCCAGCTATTCCTCTGCGGCGTGTTGATCCAAAGAACTCGGAAACACTCCTGCATCAAGACATGTGCACCGCTGAGTTCACCACGGCGTCGCTCCCACTACCCAAGACTTGGAAGCCTCCCTGGAGCCCAGCAAGGGACGAGTGCAGAAGGAAGATGGGCTATAGCCACGCAATGGCATACCAGTCAGCCGGAACCAAGGATGCAATCCAGCCATTTGTGACCACCAGAATGGCTGTGAGGGTTTTAGGGAAGTGAAACAAGCCCCAGGGAGCAAGGCAAGTACCGTAGGACCTCACTTAAGAGGAGAAGGAAAAACAAGCGGTCAGGAACAGGTGGCACGGGACATTTGATTGGGGGTTCCCAGAGACAAAGCGGGGAGGTGTGAGAGGGTGAAACAGATGATGAGGCACAAGTGTGTGGTGAGGGCCTGCTATTAGGCTTACGCAGGGGAAGATGATGTCAGCTACACGGAAGTCCACATCGATGAGGATGCAAATCGGAAAGATATAGGATGTTCTAATGCAGGGTTGCGGCAATAAATTCACCTCAAAGCAAAAAATCCAAAATGGGGTCCAGAATGACGGCATAAAGCTTTGGGGCTGAAAGAGATTAGAGAAGGTGAACTTCCAAGGCTGGAAAATCACCTCAAAATGCGTACTGATGCGACAGAAAGGTAGACCATTCCAAATAGATGAAGAGGAATACTACCCACAGAACATGCTGCCTGCTAAACCCATGCACCAACGGAAAAGGTTACCGTCCAGGATGTTACTACTAATCACCTTCACGAATAAGCCAAACAGGCCCACGTGTTCCCAAGCTCAGGCCAAAGGTTGGTCCAAAAGTCCAATTCAGGGCCGGCCCTGTGGCGGAGCGGGTAAGTGCCCACGTTCCGCTTGGCCGGCCCAGGCCTCACTGTTTCACATCACGGGTGCAGATCACATTAGCAGTGTTAGGAAATATAGATTTCATGGTACGGTGCGGACAGGGATCATAAACTAAGTAGCAATGGTGAGGTCACCTTATCAATACGCACCCGAAAAAGAACCGTGAGGCTTTTACAATCCATGAACGCATCTGGTACACTTCCCCAGAGGAAGAAGGAAGGAAAACATGGGACCTGCCAAGGTGGAATCGGCAGAGTGCTAGGAGAGGGCACGATCATTGCGCATCAGAGGACTGCCCGGGCAACTTCAACTTGGGAGGGAGTCCAGGACTTTCTCTGGGGAACGTCCACCCACTTGGCCATCTACATAAAATGTAAGAGGTAAAACCCAGGATAATCTTACAGGACAGAAACCAGTGTCTAGAGAGAATGTAGCAGGCCTTCCAAAGTTCGAGGAGCAAGACAGAAACCGACAAGAAATCGAGAAAAAGGAAAACTATCCTACCAGGAAAGGGTGAGCAGTCAGACTGGCCTGAGATGGCTCTGAAACTCTGTGTGCACGCAGGTTGTCAGGACAACTTCGAATTTTGAGGTTGTTTATGACATCACGAGGATCCTGTCCGCCAAGATGGCCGCACGGTTACAGACTGAGGATTGGCCTAGGCTAGGCTATTAAACGGAGGGATACCCAGAAACAGCTTTGAGAAACAGAAAGCGGACACAGAAACTGGAAGACATAAAACAGACGCTGATTCGAGGGCTAAGAAAGGGATCCTTGGCAAGAAGCGAGAATAGAGGGACAAGCCCCGAGAGGAGAACGTTGTCATCTATTCAAGTCTATGGGGAGGCCATGCTGATTCAAGCTTGCAACTTGATTGGAAGCAAGAGGCCGGACTTGGGCCTTATCAGACCTACGTGGTCCTTCTGCCTTAAGCATAAGCCAAAGTCAAGAGTGAGGTCTTGAGGACGTTGAAGAGAAGACTCGATGCCTCCTTTCCCAGGCCCCTGGCATTCTTTGCAGATCAGTCTCACTTTCCATAGCTCTGGCGTCACGGGGGCCCACCGGGTACATGCTAATGTGTCCCAAGAGATGTCTTGGAAGCCTTGAAGGAATGGAGCCCTGTCACGCTTGGGCTATGTCTCTTTGTTTGGAAGTGCTCTACAAGGGTGTTGAAAAGCACCCTTTTCCACAGGGCTTCGTTCCTTCGTGAAGGCTGCCCTCCCAGGCTAGTGTGCTCAGTTTGCCTCCATCGAAATTCTCCTCCCCACCTCTTGCCATAGAAGGATTATTGATTATGTGTTTTGACACCACATGTAAGGAAGTGGGCTGAAAATGAGAACATTACAATTCTGTTTCAAGAAAAATAAACAGGCCAGGGCTGAGGATGTAAGGCAAACAAATGGCACAGCCTGTAGAAATAAAGGAAGCCCGTATCTAGACGGCACCTGGGGGAACGTTCCAGGATCGGGGGTGAAGTTCGAAACTTCCCAAATCCGGAAAGGAGACAGAAAAATATCTTTCCTGGAGAGAGGAATTCATCAGATTCGTCTAATTTGTCTTGGAAACATTGTGTCCGTGAAGGGGGATGCCAGGACCACCTCGAGTTTGGAGTTTCTGACCTCAGGATGTCAGACCAACCCAGATGACCACGTGTTGTCAGCGCTTAGTTTGACCCAGGCTAGGACAGCAAAGACTCCTTCAAGTGACCGGTGCAAATTCAAAGACAACAACCAAGAGTCACGAAAGCACTCACTCCTCGGCCTAGAGAACATACGGTGATTCCAGAAATGCAAAACGAGTCACTTGGAATGAAGGGGAACGGACTGATAAGCATGTCTAAGGGGGATAGCTGAGAAATACCATGACGATTCTCCTATGGAAAAGAGACAAAGGTCCCAGAAAATGGAAGGCGAACAGAAATCACACCTGGATAATCCACAATGAAAGATGATGTCCGTCTTTAGACAGACTCTGCTGGAACGTTTGAAAGGCAGGGAAATTCACAAGCCAAAAGACGGCAGCGAAGGTCAAGGCTGGGCTAAGTGGGAAGGGTGAGTTATGAGACTGCTCCAAGCGGGCCAGGAAACCGTGTGTCCGTGAAGCTTGCCGGGACAGCAGAGACACGATTCTGACAAATCCTCTGACATCGCAGTGGACCCGAAAAACAACCTGGCCTCATCTACACAGTGCCAGACTTGGGCTCAAGTAGCATATTCAAGTCCCATTGCCCTCAACTGCAGCTTGCCAACGGAACATGAAAGGGGCCGGCCGGTGGTGCAGCGGTGAGGTCCGCACCTTCTGGGTCGGTGGCCCGGGGTGGGCCGGGTGGACCCTCGGGTGAGCCTGCTCACCACTGCTTCAGGCCTTCTGGGGCAGGCGTCCGAGGTAGTGTAGAGGCAGATGGGAAGGGACGTTAGACAGGGCCAGACTTCCACAGCAAATACAGGAGCATTGCCAGCAGATGTGAGCTCAGCGATGCACTTCTGCCAGAACAAAACCGATTCAAGGTTGCAAAGCATAGAGAAACTGAAGCTGAAAAGAAAAAGTGAAAAACTGCATGCCAGTGAGAAGGATGAGATCTCTATGAAGAAACTTAGCAAAACAGGTGAAAGCCATGGCAATGGAAAACTAACAAACGTTGGGGGAAAGAAATTCAAGAAGACACAAGGAGAAAGAAGGAGATTCCCGGATCTAGGAGGGGAAGCATCAACACACTGGAAACGTCCCTACCAGAGCAAGGAATCTCTGGATTCCATGCGATCCCAGTCAAAGTTGCAGCAATGTTTCCCACAGAGACAGAAGAGGGCATCCTAAAGTTTCTAGCCAGCAACAAGAGACCCTGACTAGGCACAGGAATCCTCAGGAAAACGAAAAAAGCAGGACGTGGCACACTTTCCGATTTCAACATATAGGACGAAGCACTAGGTACCGAGACGGCACAGTCTGGGCCCCAAAACAGGCACACAGACCCATGCAACAGAATCGAGAACCCAGAGCCCAACTCAAACGTACATGGACAGCCCATTTTCGACCAGGGAGCCAAGAGGAGACAGCGGAGAAAGGAGAGTCTCTACCATAAACGGTGCTGGGAAGCCTGCACAGCCACATGGAACACAACGAGAGTCCACCATGATGTTACACCTGGCACACACACCACCTGAAATGGATCAAAGCCTTGAATGGCAGACTTGAAACCGTGAACCTTGTAGCAGAAGACCTAGGCAGAGTGCTCTTTGCCATCTGTCTGAGCCGCCTGTTTGGAAGAAGCAAGTCCGACTGGGCCAGGGCAACCAAGTCAACAAGAAACCAACGGGACCACGTCAAATGCGGACGCTTCTGCCCAGTGAAGGAAACCATCGACTGAATGCAAAGATAGCACAACGACTGGGGGAGGATGTTTGCAAACCACACATCGGACAAGGGGTGAAAAGCCCAAAGATGCAATCAACTCGCACGTCCCCACAAGAAAAAAAAAACAACAAGCCAATGAAAACCTGGGCAGAAGATGGAAACAGAGATTTCTGCCAAGAAGATCGAAAGAGGGCCAACGGGTGCATGAACACTTGTTCACCGTCATTAAGTCTCAGGCCAATGCAAATGCAAACTGCAAGGGCACAGCAGCTCACTGTGGTCAGAATGGCTATAAGGAAGCAGACAGGAAGCGACCAGTGTCAGAGAGGAGGTGGAGAGAAGGGAAGCCTCCTGCACTGTTGGTGGGAGTGCAGACCGGTGCAGCCACTACGCCAAGCGTTGTGGAACTGCCTCAGAACTTGAAGAATCCATGTCCCATATGATCCAGCTATTCCTCTGCGGCGTGTTGATCCAAAGAACTCGGAAACACTCCTGCATAAAGACATGTGCACCGCTGAGTTCACCACAGCATCGCTCCCACTACCCAAGACTTGGAAGCGTCCCTGGAGCCCAGCAAGGGACGAGTGCAGAAGGAAGATGGGCTATAGCCACGCAATGGCATACCAGTCAGCCGGAACCAAGGATGCAATCCAGCCATTTGTGACCCCCAGAATGGCTGTGAGGGTTTTAGGGAAGTGAAACAAGCCCCAGGGAGCAAGGCAAGTACCGTAGGACCTCACTTAATAGGAGAAGGAAAAACAAGCGGTCAGGAACAGGTGGCACGGGACATTTGATTGGGGGTTCCCAGAGACAAAGCGGGGAGGTGTGAGAGGGTGAAACAGATGATGAGGCACAAGTGTGTGGTGAGGGCCTGCTATTAGGCTTACGCAGGGGAAGATGATGTCAGCTACACGGAAGTCCACATCGATGAGGATGCAAATCGGAAAGATATAGGATGTTCTAATGCAGGGTTGCGGCAATAAATTCACCTCAAAGCAAAAAATCCAAAATGGGGTCCAGAATGACGGCATAAAGCTTTGGGGCTGAAAGAGATTAGAGAAGGTGAACTTCCAAGGCTGGAAAATCACCTCAAAATGCGTACTGATGCGACAGAAAGGTAGACCATTCCAAATAGATGAAGAGGAATACTACCCACAGAACATGCTGCCTGCTAAACCCATGCACCAACGGAAAAGGTTACCGTCCAGGATGTTACTACTAATCACCTTCACGAATAAGCCAAACAGGCCCACGTGTTCCCAAGCTCAGGCCAAAGGTTGGTCCAAAAGTCCAATTCAGGGCCGGCCCTGTGGCGGAGCGGGTAAGTGCCCACGTTCCGCTTGGCCGGCCCAGGCCTCACTGTTTCACATCACGGGTGCAGATCACATTAGCAGTGTTAGGAAATATAGATTTCATGGTACGGTGCGGACAGGGATCATAAACTAAGTAGCAATGGTGAGGTCACCTTATCAATACGCACCCGAAAAAGAACCGTGAGGCTTTTACAATCCATGAACGCATCTGGTACACTTCCCCAGAGGAAGAAGGAAGGAAAACATGGGACCTGCCAAGGTGGAATCGGCAGAGTGCTAGGAGAGGGCACGATCATTGCGCATCAGAGGACTGCCCGGGCAACTTCAACTTGGGAGGGAGTCCAGGACTTTCTCTGGGGAACGTCCACCCACTTGGCCATCTACATAAAATGTAAGAGGTAAAACCCAGGATAATCTTACAGGACAGAAACCAGTGTCTAGAGAGAATGTAGCAGGCCTTCCAAAGTTCGAGGAGCAAGACAGAAACCGACAAGAAATCGAGAAAAAGGAAAACTATCCTACCAGGAAAGGGTGAGCAGTCAGACTGGCCTGAGATGGCTCTGAAACTCTGTGTGCACGCAGGTTGTCAGGACAACTTCGAATTTTGAGGTTGTTTATGACATCACGAGGATCCTGTCCGCCAAGATGGCCGCACGGTTACAGACTGAGGATTGGCCTAGGCTAGGCTATTAAACGGAGGGATACCCAGAAACAGCTTTGAGAAACAGAAAGCGGACACAGAAACTGGAAGACATAAAACAGACTCTGATTCGAGGGCTAAGAAAGGGATCCTTGGCAAGAAGCGAGGATAGAGGGACAAGCCCCGAGAGGAGAACGTTGTCATCTATTCAAGTCTATGGGGAGGCCATGCTGATTCAAGCTTGCAACTTGATTGGAAGCAAGAGGCCGGACTTGGGCCTTATCAGACCTACGTGGTCCTTCTGCCTTAAGCATAAGCCAAAGTCAAGAATGAGGTCTTGAGGACGTTGAAGAGAAGACTCGATGCCTCCTTTCCCAGGCCCCTGGCATTCTTTGCAGATCAGTCTCACTTTCCATAGCTCTGGCGTCACGGGGGCCCACCGGGTACATGCTAATGTGTCCCAAGAGATGTCTTGGAAGCCTTGAAGGAATGGAGCCCTGTCACGCTTGGGCTATGTCTCTTTGTTTGGAAGTGCTCTACAAGGGTGTTGAAAAGCACCCTTTTCCACAGGGCTTCGTTCCTTCGTGAAGGCTGCCCTCCCAGGCTAGTGTGCTCAGTTTGCCTCCATCGAAATTCTCCTCCCCACCTCTTGCCATAGAAGGATTATTGATTATGTGTTTTGACACCACATGTAAGGAAGTGGGCTGAAAATGAGAACATTACAATTCTGTTTCAAGAAAAATAAACAGGCCAGGGCTGAGGATGTAAGGCAAACAAATGGCACAGCCTGTAGAAATAAAGGAAGCCCGTATCTAGACGGCACCTGGGGGAACGTTCCAGGATCGGGGGTGAAGTTCGAAACTTCCCAAATCCGGAAAGGAGACAGAAAAATATCTTTCCTGGAGAGAGGAATTCATCAGATTCGTCTAATTTGTCTTGGAAACATTGTGTCCGTGAAGGGGGATGCCAGGACCACCTCGAGTTTGGAGTTTCTGACCTCAGGATGTCAGACCAACCCAGATGACCACGTGTTGTCAGCGCTTAGTTTGACCCAGGCTAGGACAGCAAAGACTCCTTCAAGTGACCGGTGCAAATTCAAAGACAACAACCAAGAGTCACGAAAGCACTCACTCCTCGGCCTAGAGAACATACGGTGATTCCAGAAATGCAAAACGAGTCACTTGGAATGAAGGGGAACGGACTGATAAGCATGTCTAAGGGGGATAGCTGAGAAATACCATGACGATTCTCCTATGGAAAAGAGACAAAGGTCCCAGAAAATGGAAGGCGAACAGAAATCACACCTGGATAATCCACAATGAAAGATGATGTCCGTCTTTAGACAGACTCTGCTGGAACGTTTGAAAGGCAGGGAAATTCACAAGCCAAAAGACGGCAGCGAAGGTCAAGGCTGGGCTAAGTGGGAAGGGTGAGTTATGAGACTGCTCCAAGCGGGCCAGGAAACCGTGTGTCCGTGAAGCTTGCCGGGACAGCAGAGACACGATTCTGACAAATCCTCTGACATCGCAGTGGACCCGAAAAACAACCTGGCCTCATCTACACAGTGCCAGACTTGGGCTCAAGTAGCATATTCAAGTCCCATTGCCCTCAACTGCAGCTTGCCAACGGAACATGAAAGGGGCCGGCCGGTGGTGCAGCGGTGAGGTCCGCACCTTCTGGGTCGGTGGCCCGGGGTGGGCCGGGTGGAATTATGGGGCTGAGCCTGCTCACCACTGCTTCAGGCCTTCTGGGGCAGGCGTCCGAGGTAGTGTAGAGGCAGATGGGAAGGGACGTTAGACAGGGCCAGACTTCCACAGCAAATACAGGAGCATTGCCAGCAGATGTGAGCTCAGCGATGCACTTCTGCCAGAACAAAACCGATTCAAGGTTGCAAAGCATAGAGAAACTGAAGCTGAAAAGAAAAAGTGAAAAACTGCATGCCAGTGAGAAGGATGAGATCTCTATGAAGAAACTTAGCAAAACAGGTGAAAGCCATGGCAATGGAAAACTAACAAACGTTGGGGGAAAGAAATTCAAGAAGACACAAGGAGAAAGAAGGAGATTCCCGGATCTAGGAGGGGAAGCATCAACACACTGGAAACGTCCCTACCAGAGCAAGGAATCTCTGGATTCCATGCGATCCCAGTCAAAGTTGCAGCAATGTTTCCCACAGAGACAGAAGAGGGCATCCTAAAGTTTCTAGCCAGCAACAAGAGACCCTGACTAGGCAAAGGAATCCTCAGGAAAACGAAAAAAGCAGGACGTGGCACACTTTCCGATTTCAACATATAGGACGAAGCACTAGGTACCGAGACGGCACAGTCTGGGCCCCAAAACAGGCACACAGACCCATGCAACAGAATCGAGAACCCAGAGCCCAACTCAAACGTACATGGACAGCCCATTTTCGACCAGGGAGCCAAGAGGAGACAGCGGAGAAAGGAGAGTCTCTACCATAAACGGTGCTGGGAAGCCTGCACAGCCACATGGAACACAACGAGAGTACACCATGATGTTACACCTGGCACACACACCACCTGAAATGGATCAAAGCCTTGAATGGCAGACTTGAAACCGTGAACCTTGGAGCAGAAGACCTAGGCAGAGTGCTCTTTGCCATCTGTCTGAGCCGCCTGTTTGGAAGAAGCAAGTCCGACTGGGCCAGGGCAACCAAGTCAACAAGAAACCAACGGGACCACGTCAAATGCGGACGCTTCTGCCCAGTGAAGGAAACCATCGACTGAATGCAAAGATAGCACAACGACTGGGGGAGGATGTTTGCAAACCACACATCGGACAAGGGGTGAAAAGCCCAAAGATGCAATCAACTCGCACGTCCCCACAAGAAAAAAAAAACAACAAGCCAATGAAAACCTGGGCAGAAGATGGAAACAGAGATTTCTGCCAAGAAGATCGAAAGAGGGCCAACGGGTGCATGAACACTTGTTCACCGTCATTAAGTCTCAGGCCAAGGCAAATGCAAACTGCAAGGGCACAGCAGCTCACTGTGGTGAGAATGGCTATAAGGAAGCAGACAGGAAGCGACCAGTGTCAGAGAGGAGGTGGAGAGAAGGGAAGCCTCCTGCACCGTTGGTGGGAGTGCAGACCGGTGCAGCCACTACGCCAAGCGGTGTGGAACTGCCTCAGAACTTGAAGAATCCATGTCCCATATGATCCAGCTATTCCTCTGCGGCGTGTTGATCCAAAGAACTCGGAAACACTCCTGCATCAAGACATGTGCACCGCTGAGTTCACCACGGCGTCGCTCCCACTACCCAAGACTTGGAAGCCTCCCTGGAGCCCAGCAAGGGACGAGTGCAGAAGGAAGATGGGCTATAGCCACGCAATGGCATACCAGTCAGCCGGAACCAAGGATGCAATCCAGCCATTTGTGACCCCCAGAATGGCTGTGAGGGTTTTAGGGAAGTGAAACAAGCCCCAGGGAGCAAGGCAAGTACCGTAGGACCTCACTTAAGAGGAGAAGCAAAAACAAGCGGTCAGGAACAGGAGGCACGGGACATTTGATTGGGGGTTGCCAGAGACAAAGCGGGGAGGTGTGAGAGGGTGAAACAGATGATGAGGCACAAGTGTGTGGTGAGGGCCTGCTATTAGGCTTACGCAGGGGAAGATGATGTCAGCTACACGGAAGTCCACATCGATGAGGATGCAAATCGGAAAGATATAGGATGTTCTAATGCAGGGTTGCGGCAATAAATTCACCTCAAAGCAAAAAATCCAAAATGGGGTCCAGAATGACGGCATAAAGCTTTGGGGCTGAAAGAGATTAGAGAAGGTGAACTTCCAAGGCTGGAAAATCACCTCAAAATGCGTACTGATGCGACAGAAAGGTAGACCATTCCAAATAGATGAAGAGGAATACTACCCACAGAACATGCTGCCTGCTAAACCCATGCACCAACGGAAAAGGTTACCGTCCAGGATGTTACTACTAATCACCTTCACGAATAAGCCAAACAGGCCCACGTGTTCCCAAGCTCAGGCCAAAGGTTGGTCCAAAAGTCCAATTCAGGGCCGGCCCTGTGGCGGAGCGGGTAAGTGCCCACGTTCCGCTTGGCCGGCCCAGGCCTCACTGTTTCACATCACGGGTGCAGATCACATTAGCAGTGTTAGGAAATATAGATTTCATGGTACGGTGCGGACAGGGATCATAAACTAAGTAGCAATGGTGAGGTCACCTTATCAATACGCACCCGAAAAAGAACCGTGAGGCTTTTACAATCCATGAACGCATCTGGTACACTTCCCCAGAGGAAGAAGGAAGGAAAACATGGGACCTGCCAAGGTGGAATCGGCAGAGTGCTAGGAGAGGGCACGATCATTGCGCATCAGAGGACTGCCCGGGCAACTTCAACTTGGGAGGGAGTCCAGGACTTTCTCTGGGGAACGTCCACCCACTTGGCCATCTACATAAAATGTAAGAGGTAAAACCCAGGATAATCTTACAGGACAGAAACCAGTGTCTAGAGAGAATGTAGCAGGCCTTCCAAAGTTCGAGGAGCAAGACAGAAACCGACAAGAAATCGAGAAAAAGGAAAACTATCCTACCAGGAAAGGGTGAGCAGTCAGACTGGCCTGAGATGGCTCTGAAACTCTGTGTGCACGCAGGTTGTCAGGACAACTTCGAATTTTGAGGTTGTTTATGACATCACGAGGATCCTGTCCGCCAAGATGGCCGCACGGTTACAGACTGAGGATTGGCCTAGGCTAGGCTATTAAACGGAGGGATACCCAGAAACAGCTTTGAGAAACAGAAAGCGGACACAGAAACTGGAAGACATAAAACAGACGCTGATTCGAGGGCTAAGAAAGGGATCCTTGGCAAGAAGCGAGAATAGAGGGACAAGCCCCGAGAGGAGAACGTTGTCATCTATTCAAGTCTATGGGGAGGCCATGCTGATTCAAGCTTGCAACTTGATTGGAAGCAAGAGGCCGGACTTGGGCCTTATCAGACCTACGTGGTCCTTCTGCCTTAAGCATAAGCCAAAGTCAAGAATGAGGTCTTGAGGACGTTGAAGAGAAGACTCGATGCCTCCTTTCCCAGGCCCCTGGCATTCTTTGCAGATCAGTCTCACTTTCCATAGCTCTGGCGTCACGGGGGCCCACCGGGTACATGCTAATGTGTCCCAAGAGATGTCTTGGAAGCCTTGAAGGAATGGAGCCCTGTCACGCTTGGGCTATGTCTCTTTGTTTGGAAGTGCTCTACAAGGGTGTTGAAAAGCACCCTTTTCCACAGGGCTTCGTTCCTTCGTGAAGGCTGCCCTCCCAGGCTAGTGTGCTCAGTTTGCCTCCATCGAAATTCTCCTCCCCACCTCTTGCCATAGAAGGATTATTGATTATGTGTTTTGACACCACATGTAAGGAAGTGGGCTGAAAATGAGAACATTACAATTCTGTTTCAAGAAAAATAAACAGGCCAGGGCTGAGGATGTAAGGCAAACAAATGGCACAGCCTGTAGAAATAAAGTAAGCCCGTATCTAGACGGCACCTGGGGGAACGTTCCAGGATCGGGGGTGAAGTTCGAAACTTCCCAAATCCGGAAAGGAGACAGAAAAATATCTTTCCTGGAGAGAGGAATTCATCAGATTCGTCTAATTTGTCTTGGAAACATTGTGTCCGTGAAGGGGGATGCCAGGACCACCTCGAGTTTGGAGTTTCTGACCTCAGGATGTCAGACCAACCCAGATGACCACGTGTTGTCAGCGCTTAGTTTGACCCAGGCTAGGACAGCAAAGACTCCTTCAAGTGACCGGTGCAAATTCAAAGACAACAACCAAGAGTCACGAAAGCACTCACTCCTCGGCCTAGAGAACATACGGTGATTCCAGAAATGCAAAACGAGTCACTTGGAATGAAGGGGAACGGACTGATAAGCATGTCTAAGGGGGATAGCTGAGAAATACCATGACGATTCTCCTATGGAAAAGAGACAAAGGTCCCAGAAAATGGAAGGCGAACAGAAATCACACCTGGATAATCCACAATGAAAGATGATGTCCGTCTTTAGACAGACTCTGCTGGAACGTTTGAAAGGCAGGGAAATTCACAAGCCAAAAGACGGCAGCGAAGGTCAAGGCTGGGCTAAGTGGGAAGGGTGAGTTATGAGACTGCTCCAAGCGGGCCAGGAAACCGTGTGTCCGTGAAGCTTGCCGGGACAGCAGAGACACGATTCTGACAAATCCTCTGACATCGCAGTGGACCCGAAAAACAACCTGGCCTCATCTACACAGTGCCAGACTTGGGCTCAAGTAGCATATTCAAGTCCCATTGCCCTCAACTGCAGCTTGCCAACGGAACATGAAAGGGGCCGGCCGGTGGTGCAGCGGTGAGGTCCGCACCTTCTGGGTCGGTGGCCCGGGGTGGGCCGGGTGGACCCTCGGGTGAGCCTGCTCACCACTGCTTCAGGCCTTCTGGGGCAGGCGTCCGAGGTAGTGTAGAGGCAGATGGGAAGGGACGTTAGACAGGGCCAGACTTCCACAGCAAATACAGGAGCATTGCCAGCATATGTGAGCTCAGCGATGCACTTCTGCCAGAACAAAACCGATTCAAGGTTGCAAAGCATAGAGAAACTGAAGCTGAAAAGAAAAAGTGAAAAACTGCATGCCAGTGAGAAGGATGAGATCTCTATGAAGAAACTTAGCAAAACAGGTGAAAGCCATGGCAATGGAAAACTAACAAACGTTGGGGGAAAGAAATTCAAGAAGACACAAGGAGAAAGAAGGAGATTCCCGGATCTAGGAGGGGAAGCATCAACACACTGGAAACGTCCCTACCAGAGCAAGGAATCTCTGGATTCCATGCGATCCCAGTCAAAGTTGCAGCAATGTTTCCCACAGAGACAGAAGAGGGCATCCTAAAGTTTCTAGCCAGCAACAAGAGACCCTGACTAGGCACAGGAATCCTCAGGAAAACGAAAAAAGCAGGACGTGGCACACTTTCCGATTTCAACATATAGGACGAAGCACTAGGTACCGAGACGGCACAGTCTGGGCCCCAAAACAGGCACACAGACCCATGCAACAGAATCGAGAACCCAGAGCCCAACTCAAACGTACATGGACAGCCCATTTTCGACCAGGGAGCCAAGAGGAGACAGCGGAGAAAGGAGAGTCTCTACCATAAACGGTGCTGGGAAGCCTGCACAGCCACATGGAACACAACGAGAGTCCACCATGATGTTACACCTGGCACACACACCACCTGAAATGGATCAAAGCCTTGAATGGCAGACTTGAAACCGTGAACCTTGTAGCAGAAGACCTAGGCAGAGTGCTCTTTGCCATCTGTCTGAGCCGCCTGTTTGGAAGAAGCAAGTCCGACTGGGCCAGGGCAACCAAGTCAACAAGAAACCAACGGGACCACGTCAAATGCGGACGCTTCTGCCCAGTGAAGGAAACCATCGACTGAATGCAAAGATAGCACAACGAGTGGGGGAGGATGTTTGCAAACCACACATCGGACAAGGGGTGAAAAGCCCAAAGATGCAATCAACTCGCACGTCCCCACAAGAAAAAAAAAACAACAAGCCAATGAAAACCTGGGCAGAAGATGGAAACAGAGATTTCTGCCAAGAAGATCGAAAGAGGGCCAACGGGTGCATGAACACTTGTTCACCGTCATTAAGTCTCAGGCCAATGCAAATGCAAACTGCAAGGGCACAGCAGCTCACTGTGGTCAGAATGGCTATAAGGAAGCAGACAGGAAGCGACCAGTGTCAGAGAGGAGGTGGAGAGAAGGGAAGCCTCCTGCACCGTTGGTGGGAGTGCAGACCGGTGCAGCCACTACGCCAAGCGTTGTGGAACTGCCTCAGAACTTGAAGAATCCATGTCCCATATGATCCAGCTATTCCTCTGCGGCGTGTTGATCCAAAGAACTCGGAAACACTCCTGCATAAAGACATGTGCACCGCTGAGTTCACCACAGCATCGCTCCCACTACCCAAGACTTGGAAGCGTCCCTGGAGCCCAGCAAGGGACGAGTGCAGAAGGAAGATGGGCTATAGCCACGCAATGGCATACCAGTCAGCCGGAACCAAGGATGCAATCCAGCCATTTGTGACCCCCAGAATGGCTGTGAGGGTTTTAGGGAAGTGAAACAAGCCCCAGGGAGCAAGGCAAGTACCGTAGGACCTCACTTAATAGGAGAAGGAAAAACAAGCGGTCAGGAACAGGTGGCACGGGACATTTGATTGGGGGTTCCCAGAGACAAAGCGGGGAGGTGTGAGAGGGTGAAACAGATGATGAGGCACAAGTGTGTGGTGAGGGCCTGCTATTAGGCTTACGCAGGGGAAGATGATGTCAGCTACACGGAAGTCCACATCGATGAGGATGCAAATCGGAAAGATATAGGATGTTCTAATGCAGGGTTGCGGCAATAAATTCACCTCAAAGCAAAAAATCCAAAATGGGGTCCAGAATGACGGCATAAAGCTTTGGGGCTGAAAGAGATTAGAGAAGGTGAACTTCCAAGGCTGGAAAATCACCTCAAAATGCGTACTGATGCGACAGAAAGGTAGACCATTCCAAATAGATGAAGAGGAATACTACCCACAGAACATGCTGCCTGCTAAACCCATGCACCAACGGAAAAGGTTACCGTCCAGGATGTTACTACTAATCACCTTCACGAATAAGCCAAACAGGCCCACGTGTTCCCAAGCTCAGGCCAAAGGTTGGTCCAAAAGTCCAATTCAGGGCCGGCCCTGTGGCGGAGCGGGTAAGTGCCCACGTTCCGCTTGGCCGGCCCAGGCCTCACTGTTTCACATCACGGGTGCAGATCACATTAGCAGTGTTAGGAAATATAGATTTCATGGTACGGTGCGGACAGGGATCATAAACTAAGTAGCAATGGTGAGGTCACCTTATCAATACGCACCCGAAAAAGAACCGTGAGGCTTTTACAATCCATGAACGCATCTGGTACACTTCCCCAGAGGAAGAAGGAAGGAAAACATGGGACCTGCCAAGGTGGAATCGGCAGAGTGCTAGGAGAGGGCACGATCATTGCGCATCAGAGGACTGCCCGGGCAACTTCAACTTGGGAGGGAGTCCAGGACTTTCTCTGGGGAACGTCCACCCACTTGGCCATCTACATAAAATGTAAGAGGTAAAACCCAGGATAATCTTACAGGACAGAAACCAGTGTCTAGAGAGAATGTAGCAGGCCTTCCAAAGTTCGAGGAGCAAGACAGAAACCGACAAGAAATCGAGAAAAAGGAAAACTATCCTACCAGGAAAGGGTGAGCAGTCAGACTGGCCTGAGATGGCTCTGAAACTCTGTGTGCACGCAGGTTGTCAGGACAACTTCGAATTTTGAGGTTGTTTATGACATCACGAGGATCCTGTCCGCCAAGATGGCCGCACGGTTACAGACTGAGGATTGGCCTAGGCTAGGCTATTAAACGGAGGGATACCCAGAAACAGCTTTGAGAAACAGAAAGCGGACACAGAAACTGGAAGACATAAAACAGACTCTGATTCGAGGGCTAAGAAAGGGATCCTTGGCAAGAAGCGAGGATAGAGGGACAAGCCCCGAGAGGAGAACGTTGTCATCTATTCAAGTCTATGGGGAGGCCATGCTGATTCAAGCTTGCAACTTGATTGGAAGCAAGAGGCCGGACTTGGGCCTTATCAGACCTACGTGGTCCTTCTGCCTTAAGCATAAGCCAAAGTCAAGAATGAGGTCTTGAGGACGTTGAAGAGAAGACTCGATGCCTCCTTTCCCAGGCCCCTGGCATTCTTTGCAGATCAGTCTCACTTTCCATAGCTCTGGCGTCACGGGGGCCCACCGGGTACATGCTAATGTGTCCCAAGAGATGTCTTGGAAGCCTTGAAGGAATGGAGCCCTGTCACGCTTGGGCTATGTCTCTTTGTTTGGAAGTGCTCTACAAGGGTGTTGAAAAGCACCCTTTTCCACAGGGCTTCGTTCCTTCGTGAAGGCTGCCCTCCCAGGCTAGTGTGCTCAGTTTGCCTCCATCGAAATTCTCCTCCCCACCTCTTGCCATAGAAGGATTATTGATTATGTGTTTTGACACCACATGTAAGGAAGTGGGCTGAAAATGAGAACATTACAATTCTGTTTCAAGAAAAATAAACAGGCCAGGGCTGAGGATGTAAGGCAAACAAATGGCACAGCCTGTAGAAATAAAGGAAGCCCGTATCTAGACGGCACCTGGGGGAACGTTCCAGGATCGGGGGTGAAGTTCGAAACTTCCCAAATCCGGAAAGGAGACAGAAAAATATCTTTCCTGGAGAGAGGAATTCATCAGATTCGTCTAATTTGTCTTGGAAACATTGTGTCCGTGAAGGGGGATGCCAGGACCACCTCGAGTTTGGAGTTTCTGACCTCAGGATGTCAGACCAACCCAGATGACCACGTGTTGTCAGCGCTTAGTTTGACCCAGGCTAGGACAGCAAAGACTCCTTCAAGTGACCGGTGCAAATTCAAAGACAACAACCAAGAGTCACGAAAGCACTCACTCCTCGGCCTAGAGAACATACGGTGATTCCAGAAATGCAAAACGAGTCACTTGGAATGAAGGGGAACGGACTGATAAGCATGTCTAAGGGGGATAGCTGAGAAATACCATGACGATTCTCCTATGGAAAAGAGACAAAGGTCCCAGAAAATGGAAGGCGAACAGAAATCACACCTGGATAATCCACAATGAAAGATGATGTCCGTCTTTAGACAGACTCTGCTGGAACGTTTGAAAGGCAGGGAAATTCACAAGCCAAAAGACGGCAGCGAAGGTCAAGGCTGGGCTAAGTGGGAAGGGTGAGTTATGAGACTGCTCCAAGCGGGCCAGGAAACCGTGTGTCCGTGAAGCTTGCCGGGACAGCAGAGACACGATTCTGACAAATCCTCTGACATCGAAGTGGACCCGAAAAACAACCTGGCCTCATCTACACAGTGCCAGAGTTGGGCTCAAGTAGCATATTCAAGTCCCATTGCCCTCAACTGCTGCTTGCCAACGGAACATGAAAGGGGCCGGCCGGTGGTGCAGCGGTGAGGTCCGCACCTTCTGGGTCGGTGGCCCGGGGTGGGCCGGGTGGACCCTCGGGTGAGCCTGCTCACCACTGCTTCAGGCCTTCTGGGGCAGGCGTCCGAGGTAGTGTAGAGGCAGATGGGAAGGGACGTTAGACAGGGCCAGACTTCCACAGCAAATACAGGAGCATTGCCAGCAGATGTGAGCTCAGCGATGCACTTCTGCCAGAACAAAACCGATTCAAGGTTGCAAAGCATAGAGAAACTGAAGCTGAAAAGAAAAAGTGAAAAACTGCATGCCAGTGAGAAGGATGAGATCTCTATGAAGAAACTTAGCAAAACAGGTGAAAGCCATGGCAATGGAAAACTAACAAACGTTGGGGGAAAGAAATTCAAGAAGACACAAGGAGAAAGAAGGAGATTCCCGGATCTAGGAGGGGAAGCATCAACACACTGGAAACGTCCCTACCAGAGCAAGGAATCTCTGGATTCCATGCGATCCCAGTCAAAGTTGCAGCAATGTTTCCCACAGAGACAGAAGAGGGCATCCTAAAGTTTCTAGCCAGCAACAAGAGACCCTGACTAGGCACAGGAATCCTCAGGAAAACGAAAAAAGCAGGACGTGGCACACTTTCCGATTTCAACATATAGGACGAAGCACTAGGTACAGAGACGGCACAGTCTGGGCCCCAAAACAGGCACACAGACCCATGCAACAGAATCGAGAACCCAGAGCCCAACTCAAACGTACATGGACAGCCCATTTTCGACCAGGGAGCCAAGAGGAGACAGCGGAGAAAGGAGAGTCTCTACCATAAACGGTGCTGGGAAGCCTGCACAGCCACATGGAACACAACGAGAGTACACCATGATGTTACACCTGGCACACACACCACCTGAAATGGATCAAAGCCTTGAATGGCAGACTTGAAACCGTGAACCTTGTAGCAGAAGACCTAGGCAGAGTGCTCTTTGCCATCTGTCTGAGCCGCCTGTTTGGAAGAAGCAAGTCCGACTGGGCCAGGGCAACCAAGTCAACAAGAAACCAACGGGACCACGTCAAATGCGGACGCTTCTGCCCAGTGAAGGAAACCATCGACTGAATGCAAAGATAGCACAACGACTGGGGGAGGATGTTTGCAAACCACACATCGGACAAGGGGTGAAAAGCCCAAAGATGCAATCAACTCGCACGTCCCCACAAGAAAAAAAAAACAACAAGCCAATGAAAACCTGGGCAGAAGATGGAAACAGAGATTTCTGCCAAGAAGATCGAAAGAGGGCCAACGGGTGCATGAACACTTGTTCACCGTCATTAAGTCTCAGGCCAATGCAAATGCAAACTGCAAGGGCACAGCAGCTCACTGTGGTCAGAATGGCTATAAGGAAGCAGACAGGAAGCGACCAGTGTCAGAGAGGAGGTGGAGAGAAGGGAAGCCTCCTGCACTGTTGGTGGGAGTGCAGACCGGTGCAGCCACTACGCCAAGCGTTGTGGAACTGCCTCAGAACTTGAAGAATCCATGTCCCATATGATCCAGCTATTCCTCTGCGGCGTGTTGATCCAAAGAACTCGGAAACACTCCTGCATAAAGACATGTGCACCGCTGAGTTCACCACAGCATCGCTCCCACTACCCAAGACTTGGAAGCGTCCCTGGAGCCCAGCAAGGGACGAGTGCAGAAGGAAGATGGGCTATAGCCACGCAATGGCATACCAGTCAGCCGGAACCAAGGATGCAATCCAGCCATTTGTGACCCCCAGAATGGCTGTGAGGGTTTTAGGGAAGTGAAACAAGCCCCAGGGAGCAAGGCAAGTACCGTAGGACCTCACTTAATAGGAGAAGGAAAAACAAGCGGTCAGGAACAGGTGGCACGGGACATTTGATTGGGGGTTCCCAGAGACAAAGCGGGGAGGTGTGAGAGGGTGAAACAGATGATGAGGCACAAGTGTGTGGTGAGGGCCTGCTATTAGGCTTACGCAGGGGAAGATGATGTCAGCTACACGGAAGTCCACATCGATGAGGATGCAAATCGGAAAGATATAGGATGTTCTAATGCAGGGTTGCGGCAATAAATTCACCTCAAAGCAAAAAATCCAAAATGGGGTCCAGAATGACGGCATAAAGCTTTGGGGCTGAAAGAGATTAGAGAAGGTGAACTTCCAAGGCTGGAAAATCACCTCAAAATGCGTACTGATGCGACAGAAAGGTAGACCATTCCAAATAGATGAAGAGGAATACTACCCACAGAACATGCTGCCTGCTAAACCCATGCACCAACGGAAAAGGTTACCGTCCAGGATGTTACTACTAATCACCTTCACGAATAAGCCAAACAGGCCCACGTGTTCCCAAGCTCAGGCCAAAGGTTGGTCCAAAAGTCCAATTCAGGGCCGGCCCTGTGGCGGAGCGGGTAAGTGCCCACGTTCCGCTTGGCCGGCCCAGGCCTCACTGTTTCACATCACGGGTGCAGATCACATTAGCAGTGTTAGGAAATATAGATTTCATGGTACGGTGCGGACAGGGATCATAAACTAAGTAGCAATGGTGAGGTCACCTTATCAATACGCACCCGAAAAAGAACCGTGAGGCTTTTACAATCCATGAACGCATCTGGTACACTTCCCCAGAGGAAGAAGGAAGGAAAACATGGGACCTGCCAAGGTGGAATCGGCAGAGTGCTAGGAGAGGGCACGATCATTGCGCATCAGAGGACTGCCCGGGCAACTTCAACTTGGGAGGGAGTCCAGGACTTTCTCTGGGGAACGTCCACCCACTTGGCCATCTACATAAAATGTAAGAGGTAAAACCCAGGATAATCTTACAGGACAGAAACCAGTGTCTAGAGAGAATGTAGCAGGCCTTCCAAAGTTCGAGGAGCAAGACAGAAACCGACAAGAAATCGAGAAAAAGGAAAACTATCCTACCAGGAAAGGGTGAGCAGTCAGACTGGCCTGAGATGGCTCTGAAACTCTGTGTGCACGCAGGTTGTCAGGACAACTTCGAATTTTGAGGTTGTTTATGACATCACGAGGATCCTGTCCGCCAAGATGGCCGCACGGTTACAGACTGAGGATTGGCCTAGGCTAGGCTATTAAACGGAGGGATACCCAGAAACAGCTTTGAGAAACAGAAAGCGGACACAGAAACTGGAAGACATAAAACAGACTCTGATTCGAGGGCTAAGAAAGGGATCCTTGGCAAGAAGCGAGAATAGAGGGACAAGCCCCGAGAGGAGAACGTTGTCATCTATTCAAGTCTATGGGGAGGCCATGCTGATTCAAGCTTGCAACTTGATTGGAAGCAAGAGGCCGGACTTGGGCCTTATCAGACCTACGTGGTCCTTCTGCCTTAAGCATAAGCCAAAGTCAAGAGTGAGGTCTTGAGGACGTTGAAGAGAAGACTCGATGCCTCCTTTCCCAGGCCCCTGGCATTCTTTGCAGATCAGTCTCACTTTCCATAGCTCTGGCGTCACGGGGGCCCACCGGGTACATGCTAATGTGTCCCAAGAGATGTCTTGGAAGCCTTGAAGGAATGGAGCCCTGTCACGCTTGGGCTATGTCTCTTTGTTTGGAAGTGCTCTACAAGGGTGTTGAAAAGCACCCTTTTCCACAGGGCTTCGTTCCTTCGTGAAGGCTGCCCTCCCAGGCTAGTGTGCTCAGTTTGCCTCCATCGAAATTCTCCTCCCCACCTCTTGCCATAGAAGGATTATTGATTATGTGTTTTGACACCACATGTAAGGAAGTGGGCTGAAAATGAGAACATTACAATTCTGTTTCAAGAAAAATAAACAGGCCAGGGCTGAGGATGTAAGGCAAACAAATGGCACAGCCTGTAGAAATAAAGGAAGCCCGTATCTAGACGGCACCTGGGGGAACGTTCCAGGATCGGGGGTGAAGTTTGAAACTTCCCAAATCCGGAAAGGAGACAGAAAAATATCTTTCCTGGAGAGAGGAATTCATCAGATTCGTCTAATTTGTCTTGGAAACATTGTGTCCGTGAAGGGGGATGCCAGGACCACCTCGAGTTTGGAGTTTCTGACCTCAGGATGTCAGACCAACCCAGATGACCACGTGTTGTCAGCGCTTAGTTTGACCCAGGCTAGGACAGCAAAGACTCCTTCAAGTGACCGGTGCAAATTCAAAGACAACAACCAAGAGTCACGAAAGCACTCACTCCTCGGCCTAGAGAACATACGGTGATTCCAGAAATGCAAAACGAGTCACTTGGAATGAAGGGGAACGGACTGATAAGCATGTCTAAGGGGGATAGCTGAGAAATACCATGACGATTCTCCTATGGAAAAGAGACAAAGGTCCCAGAAAATGGAAGGCGAACAGAAATCACACCTGGATAATCCACAATGAAAGATGATGTCCGTCTTTAGACAGACTCTGCTGGAACGTTTGAAAGGCAGGGAAATTCACAAGCCAAAAGACGGCAGCGAAGGTCAAGGCTGGGCTAAGTGGGAAGGGTGAGTTATGAGACTGCTCCAAGCGGGCCAGGAAACCGTGTGTCCGTGAAGCTTGCCGGGACAGCAGAGACACGATTCTGACAAATCCTCTGACATCGAAGTGGACCCGAAAAACAACCTGGCCTCATCTACACAGTGCCAGACTTGGGCTCAAGTAGCATATTCAAGTCCCATTGCCCTCAACTGCAGCTTGCCAACGGAACATGAAAGGGGCCGGCCGGTGGTGCAGCGGTGAGGTCCGCACCTTCTGGGTCGGTGGCCCGGGGTGGGCCGGGTGGACCCTCGGGTGAGCCTGCTCACCACTGCTTCAGGCCTTCTGGGGCAGGCGTCCGAGGTAGTGTAGAGGCAGATGGGAAGGGACGTTAGACAGGGCCAGACTTCCACAGCAAATACAGGAGCATTGCCAGCAGATGTGAGCTCAGCGATGCACTTCTGCCAGAACAAAACCGATTCAAGGTTGCAAAGCATAGAGAAACTGAAGCTGAAAAGAAAAAGTGAAAAACTGCATGCCAGTGAGAAGGATGAGATCTCTATGAAGAAACTTAGCAAAACAGGTGAAAGCCATGGCAATGGAAAACTAACAAACGTTGGGGGAAAGAAATTCAAGAAGACACAAGGAGAAAGAAGGAGATTCCCGGATCTAGGAGGGGAAGCATCAACACACTGGAAACGTCCCTACCAGAGCAAGGAATCTCTGGATTCCATGCGATCCCAGTCAAAGTTGCAGCAATGTTTCCCACAGAGACAGAAGAGGGCATCCTAAAGTTTCTAGCCAGCAACAAGAGACCCTGACTAGGCACAGGAATCCTCAGGAAAACGAAAAAAGCAGGACGTGGCACACTTTCCGATTTCAACATATAGGACGAAGCACTAGGTACCGAGACGGCACAGTCTGGGCCCCAAAACAGGCACACAGACCCATGCAACAGAATCGAGAACCCAGAGCCCAACTCAAACGTACATGGACAGCCCATTTTCGACCAGGGAGCCAAGAGGAGACAGCGGAGAAAGGAGAGTCTCTACCATAAACGGTGCTGGGAAGCCTGCACAGCAACATGGAACACAACGAGAGTACACCATGATGTTACACCTGGCACACACACCACCTGAAATGGATCAAAGCCTTGAATGGCAGACTTGAAACCGTGAACCTTGTAGCAGAAGACCTAGGCAGAGTGCTCTTTGCCATCTGTCTGAGCCGCCTGTTTGGAAGAAGCAAGTCCGACTGGGCCAGGGCAACCAAGTCAACAAGAAACCAACGGGACCACGTCAAATGCGGACGCTTCTGCCCAGTGAAGGAAACCATCGACTGAATGCAAAGATAGCACAACGACTGGGGGAGGATGTTTGCAAACCACACATCGGACAAGGGGTGAAAAGCGCAAAGATGCAATCAACTCGCACGACCCCACAAGAAAAAAAAAACAACAAGCCAATGAAAACCTGGGCAGAAGATGGAAACAGAGATTTCTGCCAAGAAGATCGAAAGAGGGCCAACGGGCGCATGAACACTTGTTCACCGTCATTAAGTCTCAGGCCAAGGCAAATGCAAACTGCAAGGGCACAGCAGCTCACTGTGGTCAGAATGGCTATAAGGAAGCAGACAGGAAGCGACCAGTGTCAGAGAGGAGGTGGAGAGAAGGGAAGCCTCCTGCACCGTTGGTGGGAGTGCAGACCGGTGCAGCCACTACGCCAAGCGGTGTGGAACTGCCTCAGAACTTGAAGAATCCATGTCCCATATGATCCAGCTATTCCTCTGCGGCGTGTTGATCCAAAGAACTCGGAAACACTCCTGCATCAAGACATGTGCACCGCTGAGTTCACCACGGCGTCGCTCCCACTACCCAAGACCTGGAAGCCTGCCTGGAGCCCAGCAAGGGACGAGTGCAGAAGGAAGATGGGCTATAGCCACGCAATGGCATACCAGTCAGCCGGAACCAAGGATGCAATCCAGCCATTTGTGACCCCCAGAATGGCTGTGAGGGTTTTAGGGAAGTGAAATAAGCCCCAGGGAGCAAGGCAAGTACCGTAGGACCTCACTTAAGAGGAGAAGCAAAAACAAGCGGTCAGGAACAGGAGGCACGGGACATTTGATTGGGGGTTGCCAGAGACAAAGCGGGGAGGTGTGAGAGGGTGAAACAGATGATGAGGCACAAGTGTGTGGTGAGGGCCTGCTATTAGGCTTACGCAGGGGAAGATGATGTAAGCTACACGGAAGTCCACATCGATGAGGATGCAAATCGGAAAGATATAGGATGTTCTAATGCAGGCTTGCGGCAATAAATTCACCTCAAAGCAAAAAAAAAATCCAAAATGGGGTCCAGAATGACGGCATAAAGCTTTGGGGCTGAAAGAGATTAGAGAAGGTGAACTTCCAAGGCTGGAAAATCACCTCAAAATGCGTACTGATGCGACAGAAAGGTAGACCATTCCAAATAGATGAAGAGGAATACTACCCACAGAACATGCTGCCTGCTAAACCCATGCACCAACGGAAAAGGTTACCGTCCAGGATGTTACTACTAATCACCTTCACGAATAAGCCAAACAGGCCCACGTGTTCCCAAGCTCAGGCCAAAGGTTGGTCCAAAAGTCCAATTCAGGGCCGGCCCTGTGGCGGAGCGGGTAAGTGCCCACGTTCCGCTTGGCCGGCCCAGGCCTCACTGTTTCACATCACGGGTGCAGATCACATTAGCAGTGTTAGGAAATATAGATTTCATGGTACGGTGCGGACAGGGATCATAAACTAAGTAGCAATGGTGAGGTCACCTTATCAATACGCACCCGAAAAAGAACCGTGAGGCTTTTACAATCCATGAACGCATCTGGTACACTTCCCCAGAGGAAGAAGGAAGGAAAACATGGGACCTGCCAAGGTGGAATCGGCAGAGTGCTAGGAGAGGGCACGATCATTGCGCATCAGAGGACTGCCCGGGCAACTTCAACTTGGGAGGGAGTCCAGGACTTTCTCTGGGGAACGTCCACCCACTTGGCCATCTACATAAAATGTAAGAGGTAAAACCCAGGATAATCTTACAGGACAGAAACCAGTGTCTAGAGAGAATGTAGCAGGCCTTCCAAAGTTCGAGGAGCAAGACAGAAACCGACAAGAAATCGAGAAAAAGGAAAACTATCCTACCAGGAAAGGGTGAGCAGTCAGACTGGCCTGAGATGGCTCTGAAACTCTGTGTGCACGCAGGTTGTCAGGACAACTTCGAATTTTGAGGTTGTTTATGACATCACGAGGATCCTGTCCGCCAAGATGGCCGCACGGTTACAGACTGAGGATTGGCCTAGGCTAGGCTATTAAACGGAGGGATACCCAGAAACAGCTTTGAGAAACAGAAAGCGGACACAGAAACTGGAAGACATAAAACAGACTCTGATTCGAGGGCTAAGAAAGGGATCCTTGGCAAGAAGCGAGGATAGAGGGACAAGCCCCGAGAGGAGAACGTTGTCATCTATTCAAGTCTATGGGGAGGCCATGCTGATTCAAGCTTGCAACTTGATTGGAAGCAAGAGGCCGGACTTGGGCCTTATCAGACCTACGTGGTCCTTCTGCCTTAAGCATAAGCCAAAGTCAAGAATGAGGTCTTGAGGACGTTGAAGAGAAGACTCGATGCCTCCTTTCCCAGGCCCCTGGCATTCTTTGCAGATCAGTCTCACTTTCCATAGCTCTGGCGTCACGGGGGCCCACCGGGTACATGCTAATGTGTCCCAAGAGATGTCTTGGAAGCCTTGAAGGAATGGAGCCCTGTCACGCTTGGGCTATGTCTCTTTGTTTGGAAGTGCTCTACAAGGGTGTTGAAAAGCACCCTTTTCCACAGGGCTTCGTTCCTTCGTGAAGGCTGCCCTCCCAGGCTAGTGTGCTCAGTTTGCCTCCATCGAAATTCTCCTCCCCACCTCTTGCCATAGAAGGATTATTGATTATGTGTTTTGACACCACATGTAAGGAAGTGGGCTGAAAATGAGAACATTACAATTCTGTTTCAAGAAAAATAAACAGGCCAGGGCTGAGGATGTAAGGCAAACAAATGGCACAGCCTGTAGAAATAAAGGAAGCCCGTATCTAGACGGCACCTGGGGGAACGTTCCAGGATCGGGGGTGAAGTTCGAAACTTCCCAAATCCGGAAAGGAGACAGAAAAATATCTTTCCTGGAGAGAGGAATTCATCAGATTCGTCTAATTTGTCTTGGAAACATTGTGTCCGTGAAGGGGGATGCCAGGACCACCTCGAGTTTGGAGTTTCTGACCTCAGGATGTCAGACCAACCCAGATGACCACGTGTTGTCAGCGCTTAGTTTGACCCAGGCTAGGACAGCAAAGACTCCTTCAAGTGACCGGTGCAAATTCAAAGACAACAACCAAGAGTCACGAAAGCACTCACTCCTCGGCCTAGAGAACATACGGTGATTCCAGAAATGCAAAACGAGTCACTTGGAATGAAGGGGAACGGACTGATAAGCATGTCTAAGGGGGATAGCTGAGAAATACCATGACGATTCTCCTATGGAAAAGAGACAAAGGTCCCAGAAAATGGAAGGCGAACAGAAATCACACCTGGATAATCCACAATGAAAGATGATGTCCGTCTTTAGACAGACTCTGCTGGAACGTTTGAAAGGCAGGGAAATTCACAAGCCAAAAGACGGCAGCGAAGGTCAAGGCTGGGCTAAGTGGGAAGGGTGAGTTATGAGACTGCTCCAAGCGGGCCAGGAAACCGTGTGTCCGTGAAGCTTGCCGGGACAGCAGAGACACGATTCTGACAAATCCTCTGACATCGAAGTGGACCCGAAAAACAACCTGGCCTCATCTACACAGTGCCAGAGTTGGGCTCAAGTAGCATATTCAAGTCCCATTGCCCTCAACTGCAGCTTGCCAACGGAACATGAAAGGGGCCGGCCGGTGGTGCAGCGGTGAGGTCCGCACCTTCTGGGTCGGTGGCCCGGGGTGGGCCGGGTGGACCCTCGGGTGAGCCTGCTCACCACTGCTTCAGGCCTTCTGGGGCAGGCGTCCGAGGTAGTGTAGAGGCAGATGGGAAGGGACGTTAGACAGGGCCAGACTTCCACAGCAAATACAGGAGCATTGCCAGCAGATGTGAGCTCAGCGATGCACTTCTGCCAGAACAAAACCGATTCAAGGTTGCAAAGCATAGAGAAACTGAAGCTGAAAAGAAAAAGTGAAAAACTGCATGCCAGTGAGAAGGATGAGATCTCTATGAAGAAACTTAGCAAAACAGGTGAAAGCCATGGCAATGGAAAACTAACAAACGTTGGGGGAAAGAAATTCAAGAAGACACAAGGAGAAAGAAGGAGATTCCCGGATCTAGGAGGGGAAGCATCAACACACTGGAAACGTCCCTACCAGAGCAAGGAATCTCTGGATTCCATGCGATCCCAGTCAAAGTTGCAGCAATGTTTCCCACAGAGACAGAAGAGGGCATCCTAAAGTTTCTAGCCAGCAACAAGAGACCCTGACTAGGCAAAGGAATCCTCAGGAAAACGAAAAAAGCAGGACGTGGCACACTTTCCGATTTCAACATATAGGACGAAGCACTAGGTACAGAGACGGCACAGTCTGGGCCCCAAAACAGGCACACAGACCCATGCAACAGAATCGAGAACCCAGAGCCCAACTCAAACGTACATGGACAGCCCATTTTCGACCAGGGAGCCAAGAGGAGACAGCGGAGAAAGGAGAGTCTCTACCATAAACGGTGCTGGGAAGCCTGCACAGCCACATGGAACACAACGAGAGTACACCATGATGTTACACCTGGCACACACACCACCTGAAATGGATCAAAGCCTTGAATGGCAGACTTGAAACCGTGAACCTTGTAGCAGAAGACCTAGGCAGAGTGCTCTTTGCCATCTGTCTGAGCCGCCTGTTTGGAAGAAGCAAGTCCGACTGGGCCAGGGCAACCAAGTCAACAAGAAACCAACGGGACCACGTCAAATGCGGACGCTTCTGCCCAGTGAAGGAAACCATCGACTGAATGCAAAGATAGCACAACGACTGGGGGAGGATGTTTGCAAACCACACATCGGACAAGGGGTGAAAAGCCCAAAGATGCAATCAACTCGCACGTCCCCACAAGAAAAAAAAAACAACAAGCCAATGAAAACCTGGGCAGAAGATGGAAACAGAGATTTCTGCCAAGAAGATCGAAAGAGGGCCAACGGGTGCATGAACACTTGTTCACCGTCATTAAGTCTCAGGCCAATGCAAATGCAAACTGCAAGGGCACAGCAGCTCACTGTGGTCAGAATGGCTATAAGGAAGCAGACAGGAAGCGACCAGTGTCAGAGAGGAGGTGGAGAGAAGGGAAGCCTCCTGCACTGTTGGTGGGAGTGCAGACCGGTGCAGCCACTACGCCAAGCGTTGTGGAACTGCCTCAGAACTTGAAGAATCCATGTCCCATATGATCCAGCTATTCCTCTGCGGCGTGTTGATCCAAAGAACTCGGAAACACTCCTGCATAAAGACATGTGCACCGCTGAGTTCACCACAGCATCGCTCCCACTACCCAAGACTTGGAAGCGTCCCTGGAGCCCAGCAAGGGACGAGTGCAGAAGGAAGATGGGCTATAGCCACGCAATGGCATACCAGTCAGCCGGAACCAAGGATGCAATCCAGCCATTTGTGACCCCCAGAATGGCTGTGAGGGTTTTAGGGAAGTGAAACAAGCCCCAGGGAGCAAGGCAAGTACCGTAGGACCTCACTTAATAGGAGAAGGAAAAACAAGCGGTCAGGAACAGGTGGCACGGGACATTTGATTGGGGGTTCCCAGAGACAAAGCGGGGAGGTGTGAGAGGGTGAAACAGATGATGAGGCACAAGTGTGTGGTGAGGGCCTGCTATTAGGCTTACGCAGGGGAAGATGATGTCAGCTACACGGAAGTCCACATCGATGAGGATGCAAATCGGAAAGATATAGGATGTTCTAATGCAGGGTTGCGGCAATAAATTCACCTCAAAGCAAAAAATCCAAAATGGGGTCCAGAATGACGGCATAAAGCTTTGGGGCTGAAAGAGATTAGAGAAGGTGAACTTCCAAGGCTGGAAAATCACCTCAAAATGCGTACTGATGCGACAGAAAGGTAGACCATTCCAAATAGATGAAGAGGAATACTACCCACAGAACATGCTGCCTGCTAAACCCATGCACCAACGGAAAAGGTTACCGTCCAGGATGTTACTACTAATCACCTTCACGAATAAGCCAAACAGGCCCACGTGTTCCCAAGCTCAGGCCAAAGGTTGGTCCAAAAGTCCAATTCAGGGCCGGCCCTGTGGCGGAGCGGGTAAGTGCCCACGTTCCGCTTGGCCGGCCCAGGCCTCACTGTTTCACATCACGGGTGCAGATCACATTAGCAGTGTTAGGAAATATAGATTTCATGGTACGGTGCGGACAGGGATCATAAACTAAGTAGCAATGGTGAGGTCACCTTATCAATACGCACCCGAAAAAGAACCGTGAGGCTTTTACAATCCATGAACGCATCTGGTACACTTCCCCAGAGGAAGAAGGAAGGAAAACATGGGACCTGCCAAGGTGGAATCGGCAGAGTGCTAGGAGAGGGCACGATCATTGCGCATCAGAGGACTGCCCGGGCAACTTCAACTTGGGAGGGAGTCCAGGACTTTCTCTGGGGAACGTCCACCCACTTGGCCATCTACATAAAATGTAAGAGGTAAAACCCAGGATAATCTTACAGGACAGAAACCAGTGTCTAGAGAGAATGTAGCAGGCCTTCCAAAGTTCGAGGAGCAAGACAGAAACCGACAAGAAATCGAGAAAAAGGAAAACTATCCTACCAGGAAAGGGTGAGCAGTCAGACTGGCCTGAGATGGCTCTGAAACTCTGTGTGCACGCAGGTTGTCAGGACAACTTCGAATTTTGAGGTTGTTTATGACATCACGAGGATCCTGTCCGCCAAGATGGCCGCACGGTTACAGACTGAGGATTGGCCTAGGCTAGGCTATTAAACGGAGGGATACCCAGAAACAGCTTTGAGAAACAGAAAGCGGACACAGAAACTGGAAGACATAAAACAGACTCTGATTCGAGGGCTAAGAAAGGGATCCTTGGCAAGAAGCGAGAATAGAGGGACAAGCCCCGAGAGGAGAACGTTGTCATCTATTCAAGTCTATGGGGAGGCCATGCTGATTCAAGCTTGCAACTTGATTGGAAGCAAGAGGCCGGACTTGGGCCTTATCAGACCTACGTGGTCCTTCTGCCTTAAGCATAAGCCAAAGTCAAGAGTGAGGTCTTGAGGACGTTGAAGAGAAGACTCGATGCCTCCTTTCCCAGGCCCCTGGCATTCTTTGCAGATCAGTCTCACTTTCCATAGCTCTGGCGTCACGGGGGCCCACCGGGTACATGCTAATGTGTCCCAAGAGATGTCTTGGAAGCCTTGAAGGAATGGAGCCCTGTCACGCTTGGGCTATGTCTCTTTGTTTGGAAGTGCTCTACAAGGGTGTTGAAAAGCACCCTTTTCCACAGGGCTTCGTTCCTTCGTGAAGGCTGCCCTCCCAGGCTAGTGTGCTCAGTTTGCCTCCATCGAAATTCTCCTCCCCACCTCTTGCCATAGAAGGATTATTGATTATGTGTTTTGACACCACATGTAAGGAAGTGGGCTGAAAATGAGAACATTACAATTCTGTTTCAAGAAAAATAAACAGGCCAGGGCTGAGGATGTAAGGCAAACAAATGGCACAGCCTGTAGAAATAAAGGAAGCCCGTATCTAGACGGCACCTGGGGGAACGTTCCAGGATCGGGGGTGAAGTTTGAAACTTCCCAAATCCGGAAAGGAGACAGAAAAATATCTTTCCTGGAGAGAGGAATTCATCAGATTCGTCTAATTTGTCTTGGAAACATTGTGTCCGTGAAGGGGGATGCCAGGACCACCTCGAGTTTGGAGTTTCTGACCTCAGGATGTCAGACCAACCCAGATGACCACGTGTTGTCAGCGCTTAGTTTGACCCAGGCTAGGACAGCAAAGACTCCTTCAAGTGACCGGTGCAAATTCAAAGACAACAACCAAGAGTCACGAAAGCACTCACTCCTCGGCCTAGAGAACATACGGTGATTCCAGAAATGCAAAACGAGTCACTTGGAATGAAGGGGAACGGACTGATAAGCATGTCTAAGGGGGATAGCTGAGAAATACCATGACGATTCTCCTATGGAAAAGAGACAAAGGTCCCAGAAAATGGAAGGCGAACAGAAATCACACCTGGATAATCCACAATGAAAGATGATGTCCGTCTTTAGACAGACTCTGCTGGAACGTTTGAAAGGCAGGGAAATTCACAAGCCAAAAGACGGCAGCGAAGGTCAAGGCTGGGCTAAGTGGGAAGGGTGAGTTATGAGACTGCTCCAAGCGGGCCAGGAAACCGTGTGTCCGTGAAGCTTGCCGGGACAGCAGAGACACGATTCTGACAAATCCTCTGACATCGCAGTGGACCCGAAAAACAACCTGGCCTCATCTACACAGTGCCAGACTTGGGCTCAAGTAGCATATTCAAGTCCCATTGCCCTCAACTGCAGCTTGCCAACGGAACATGAAAGGGGCCGGCCGGTGGTGCAGCGGTGAGGTCCGCACCTTCTGGGTCGGTGGCCCGGGGTGGGCCGGGTGGACCCTCGGGTGAGCCTGCTCACCACTGCTTCAGGCCTTCTGGGGCAGGCGTCCGAGGTAGTGTAGAGGCAGATGGGAAGGGACGTTAGACAGGGCCAGACTTCCACAGCAAATACAGGAGCATTGCCAGCATATGTGAGCTCAGCGATGCACTTCTGCCAGAACAAAACCGATTCAAGGTTGCAAAGCATAGAGAAACTGAAGCTGAAAAGAAAAAGTGAAAAACTGCATGCCAGTGAGAAGGATGAGATCTCTATGAAGAAACTTAGCAAAACAGGTGAAAGCCATGGCAATGGAAAACTAACAAACGTTGGGGGAAAGAAATTCAAGAAGACACAAGGAGAAAGAAGGAGATTCCCGGATCTAGGAGGGGAAGCATCAACACACTGGAAACGTCCCTACCAGAGCAAGGAATCTCTGGATTCCATGCGATCCCAGTCAAAGTTGCAGCAATGTTTCCCACAGAGACAGAAGAGGGCATCCTAAAGTTTCTAGCCAGCAACAAGAGACCCTGACTAGGCACAGGAATCCTCAGGAAAACGAAAAAAGCAGGACGTGGCACACTTTCCGATTTCAACATATAGGACGAAGCACTAGGTACCGAGACGGCACAGTCTGGGCCCCAAAACAGGCACACAGACCCATGCAACAGAATCGAGAACCCAGAGCCCAACTCAAACGTACATGGACAGCCCATTTTCGACCAGGGAGCCAAGAGGAGACAGCGGAGAAAGGAGAGTCTCTACCATAAACGGTGCTGGGAAGCCTGCACAGCCACATGGAACACAACGAGAGTCCACCATGATGTTACACCTGGCACACACACCACCTGAAATGGATCAAAGCCTTGAATGGCAGACTTGAAACCGTGAACCTTGTAGCAGAAGACCTAGGCAGAGTGCTCTTTGCCATCTGTCTGAGCCGCCTGTTTGGAAGAAGCAAGTCCGACTGGGCCAGGGCAACCAAGTCAACAAGAAACCAACGGGACCACGTCAAATGCGGACGCTTCTGCCCAGTGAAGGAAACCATCGACTGAATGCAAAGATAGCACAACGACTGGGGGAGGATGTTTGCAAACCACACATCGGACAAGGGGTGAAAAGCCCAAAGATGCAATCAACTCGCACGTCCCCACAAGAAAAAAAAAACAACAAGCCAATGAAAACCTGGGCAGAAGATGGAAACAGAGATTTCTGCCAAGAAGATCGAAAGAGGGCCAACGGGTGCATGAACACTTGTTCACCGTCATTAAGTCTCAGGCCAAGGCAAATGCAAACTGCAAGGGCACAGCAGCTCACTGTGGTCAGAATGGCTATAAGGAAGCAGACAGGAAGCGACCAGTGTCAGAGAGGAGGTGGAGAGAAGGGAAGCCTCCTGCACCGTTGGTGGGAGTGCAGACCGGTGCAGCCACTACGCCAAGCGGTGTGGAACTGCCTCAGAACTTGAAGAATCCATGTCCCATATGATCCAGCTATTCCTCTGCGGCGTGTTGATCCAAAGAACTCGGAAACACTCCTGCATCAAGACATGTGCACCGCTGAGTTCACCACGGCGTCGCTCCCACTACCCAAGACTTGGAAGCCTCCCTGGAGCCCAGCAAGGGACGAGTGCAGAAGGAAGATGGGCTATAGCCACGCAATGGCATACCAGTCAGCCGGAACCAAGGATGCAATCCAGCCATTTGTGACCACCAGAATGGCTGTGAGGGTTTTAGGGAAGTGAAACAAGCCCCAGGGAGCAAGGCAAGTACCGTAGGACCTCACTTAAGAGGAGAAGGAAAAACAAGCGGTCAGGAACAGGTGGCACGGGACATTTGATTGGGGGTTCCCAGAGACAAAGCGGGGAGGTGTGAGAGGGTGAAACAGATGATGAGGCACAAGTGTGTGGTGAGGGCCTGCTATTAGGCTTACGCAGGGGAAGATGATGTCAGCTACACGGAAGTCCACATCGATGAGGATGCAAATCGGAAAGATATAGGATGTTCTAATGCAGGGTTGCGGCAATAAATTCACCTCAAAGCAAAAAATCCAAAATGGGGTCCAGAATGACGGCATAAAGCTTTGGGGCTGAAAGAGATTAGAGAAGGTGAACTTCCAAGGCTGGAAAATCACCTCAAAATGCGTACTGATGCGACAGAAAGGTAGACCATTCCAAATAGATGAAGAGGAATACTACCCACAGAACATGCTGCCTGCTAAACCCATGCACCAACGGAAAAGGTTACCGTCCAGGATGTTACTACTAATCACCTTCACGAATAAGCCAAACAGGCCCACGTGTTCCCAAGCTCAGGCCAAAGGTTGGTCCAAAAGTCCAATTCAGGGCCGGCCCTGTGGCGGAGCGGGTAAGTGCCCACGTTCCACTTGGCCGGCCCAGGCCTCACTGTTTCACATCACGGGTGCAGATCACATTAGCAGTGTTAGGAAATATAGATTTCATGGTACGGTGCGGACAGGGATCATAAACTAAGTAGCAATGGTGAGGTCACCTTATCAATACGCACCCGAAAAAGAACCGTGAGGCTTTTACAATCCATGAACGCATCTGGTACACTTCCCCAGAGGAAGAAGGAAGGAAAACATGGGACCTGCCAAGGTGGAATCGGCAGAGTGCTAGGAGAGGGCACGATCATTGCGCATCAGAGGACTGCCCGGGCAACTTCAACTTGGGAGGGAGTCCAGGACTTTCTCTGGGGAACGTCCACCCACTTGGCCATCTACATAAAATGTAAGAGGTAAAACCCAGGATAATCTTACAGGACAGAAACCAGTGTCTAGAGAGAATGTAGCAGGCCTTCCAAAGTTCGAGGAGCAAGACAGAAACCGACAAGAAATCGAGAAAAAGGAAAACTATCCTACCAGGAAAGGGTGAGCAGTCAGACTGGCCTGAGATGGCTCTGAAACTCTGTGTGCACGCAGGTTGTCAGGACAACTTCGAATTTTGAGGTTGTTTATGACATCACGAGGATCCTGTCCGCCAAGATGGCCGCACGGTTACAGACTGAGGATTGGCCTAGGCTAGGCTATTAAACGGAGGGATACCCAGAAACAGCTTTGAGAAACAGAAAGCGGACACAGAAACTGGAAGACATAAAACAGACGCTGATTCGAGGGCTAAGAAAGGGATCCTTGGCAAGAAGCGAGAATAGAGGGACAAGCCCCGAGAGGAGAACGTTGTCATCTATTCAAGTCTATGGGGAGGCCATGCTGATTCAAGCTTGCAACTTGATTGGAAGCAAGAGGCCGGACTTGGGCCTTATCAGACCTACGTGGTCCTTCTGCCTTAAGCATAAGCCAAAGTCAAGAGTGAGGTCTTGAGGACGTTGAAGAGAAGACTCGATGCCTCCTTTCCCAGGCCCCTGGCATTCTTTGCAGATCAGTCTCACTTTCCATAGCTCTGGCGTCACGGGGGCCCACCGGGTACATGCTAATGTGTCCCAAGAGATGTCTTGGAAGCCTTGAAGGAATGGAGCCCTGTCACGCTTGGGCTATGTCTCTTTGTTTGGAAGTGCTCTACAAGGGTGTTGAAAAGCACCCTTTTCCACAGGGCTTCGTTCCTTCGTGAAGGCTGCCCTCCCAGGCTAGTGTGCTCAGTTTGCCTCCATCGAAATTCTCCTCCCCACCTCTTGCCATAGAAGGATTATTGATTATGTGTTTTGACACCACATGTAAGGAAGTGGGCTGAAAATGAGAACATTACAATTCTGTTTCAAGAAAAATAAACAGGCCAGGGCTGAGGATGTAAGGCAAACAAATGGCACAGCCTGTAGAAATAAAGGAAGCCCGTATCTAGACGGCACCTGGGGGAACGTTCCAGGATCGGGGGTGAAGTTCGAAACTTCCCAAATCCGGAAAGGAGACAGAAAAATATCTTTCCTGGAGAGAGGAATTCATCAGATTCGTCTAATTTGTCTTGGAAACATTGTGTCCGTGAAGGGGGATGCCAGGACCACCTCGAGTTTGGAGTTTCTGACCTCAGGATGTCAGACCAACCCAGATGACCACGTGTTGTCAGCGCTTAGTTTGACCCAGGCTAGGACAGCAAAGACTCCTTCAAGTGACCGGTGCAAATTCAAAGACAACAACCAAGAGTCACGAAAGCACTCACTCCTCGGCCTAGAGAACATACGGTGATTCCAGAAATGCAAAACGAGTCACTTGGAATGAAGGGGAACGGACTGATAAGCATGTCTAAGGGGGATAGCTGAGAAATACCATGACGATTCTCCTATGGAAAAGAGACAAAGGTCCCAGAAAATGGAAGGCGAACAGAAATCACACCTGGATAATCCACAATGAAAGATGATGTCCGTCTTTAGACAGACTCTGCTGGAACGTTTGAAAGGCAGGGAAATTCACAAGCCAAAAGACGGCAGCGAAGGTCAAGGCTGGGCTAAGTGGGAAGGGTGAGTTATGAGACTGCTCCAAGCGGGCCAGGAAACCGTGTGTCCGTGAAGCTTGCCGGGACAGCAGAGACACGATTCTGACAAATCCTCTGACATCGCAGTGGACCCGAAAAACAACCTGGCCTCATCTACACAGTGCCAGAGTTGGGCTCAAGTAGCATATTCAAGTCCCATTGCCCTCAACTGCAGCTTGCCAACGGAACATGAAAGGGGCCGGCCGGTGGTGCAGCGGTGAGGTCCGCACCTTCTGGGTCGGTGGCCCGGGGTGGGCCGGGTGGACCCTCGGGTGAGCCTGCTCACCACTGCTTCAGGCCTTCTGGGGCAGGCGTCCGAGGTAGTGTAGAGGCAGATGGGAAGGGACGTTAGACAGGGCCAGACTTCCACAGCAAATACAGGAGCATTGCCAGCAGATGTGAGCTCAGCGATGCACTTCTGCCAGAACAAAACCGATTCAAGGTTGCAAAGCATAGAGAAACTGAAGCTGAAAAGAAAAAGTGAAAAACTGCATGCCAGTGAGAAGGATGAGATCTCTATGAAGAAACTTAGCAAAACAGGTGAAAGCCATGGCAATGGAAAACTAACAAACGTTGGGGGAAAGAAATTCAAGAAGACACAAGGAGAAAGAAGGAGATTCCCGGATCTAGGAGGGGAAGCATCAACACACTGGAAACGTCCCTACCAGAGCAAGGAATCTCTGGATTCCATGCGATCCCAGTCAAAGTTGCAGCAATGTTTCCCACAGAGACAGAAGAGGGCATCCTAAAGTTTCTAGCCAGCAACAAGAGACCCTGACTAGGCAAAGGAATCCTCAGGAAAACGAAAAAAGCAGGACGTGGCACACTTTCCGATTTCAACATATAGGACGAAGCACTAGGTACCGAGACGGCACAGTCTGGGCCCCAAAACAGGCACACAGACCCATGCAACAGAATCGAGAACCCAGAGCCCAACTCAAACGTACATGGACAGCCCATTTTCGACCAGGGAGCCAAGAGGAGACAGCGGAGAAAGGAGAGTCTCTACCATAAACGGTGCTGGGAAGCCTGCACAGCCACATGGAACACAACGAGAGTCCACCATGATGTTACACCTGGCACACACACCACCTGAAATGGATCAAAGCCTTGAATGGCAGACTTGAAACCGTGAACCTTGTAGCAGAAGACCTAGGCAGAGTGCTCTTTGCCATCTGTCTGAGCCGCCTGTTTGGAAGAAGCAAGTCCGACTGGGCCAGGGCAACCAAGTCAACAAGAAACCAACGGGACCACGTCAAATGCGGACGCTTCTGCCCAGTGAAGGAAACCATCGACTGAATGCAAAGATAGCACAACGACTGGGGGAGGATGTTTGCAAACCACACATCGGACAAGGGGTGAAAAGCCCAAAGATGCAATCAACTCGCACGTCCCCACAAGAAAAAAAAAACAACAAGCCAATGAAAACCTGGGCAGAAGATGGAAACAGAGATTTCTGCCAAGAAGATCGAAAGAGGGCCAACGGGTGCATGAACACTTGTTCACCGTCATTAAGTCTCAGGCCAAGGCAAATGCAAACTGCAAGGGCACAGCAGCTCACTGTGGTCAGAATGGCTATAAGGAAGCAGACAGGAAGCGACCAGTGTCAGAGAGGAGGTGGAGAGAAGGGAAGCCTCCTGCACCGTTGGTGGGAGTGCAGACCGGTGCAGCCACTACGCCAAGCGGTGTGGAACTGCCTCAGAACTTGAAGAATCCATGTCCCATATGATCCAGCTATTCCTCTGCGGCGTGTTGATCCAAAGAACTCGGAAACACTCCTGCATCAAGACATGTGCACCGCTGAGTTCACCACGGCGTCGCTCCCACTACCCAAGACTTGGAAGCCTCCCTGGAGCCCAGCAAGGGACGAGTGCAGAAGGAAGATGGGCTATAGCCACGCAATGGCATACCAGTCAGCCGGAACCAAGGATGCAATCCAGCCATTTGTGACCCCCAGAATGGCTGTGAGGGTTTTAGGGAAGTGAAACAAGCCCCAGGGAGCAAGGCAAGTACCGTAGGACCTCACTTAAGAGGAGAAGGAAAAACAAGCGGTCAGGAACAGGTGGCACGGGACATTTGATTGGGGGTTCCCAGAGACAAAGCGGGGAGGTGTGAGAGGGTGAAACAGATGATGAGGCACAAGTGTGTGGTGAGGGCCTGCTATTAGGCTTACGCAGGGGAAGATGATGTCAGCTACACGGAAGTCCACATCGATGAGGATGCAAATCGGAAAGATATAGGATGTTCTAATGCAGGGTTGCGGCAATAAATTCACCTCAAAGCAAAAAATCCAAAATGGGGTCCAGAATGACGGCATAAAGCTTTGGGGCTGAAAGAGATTAGAGAAGGTGAACTTCCAAGGCTGGAAAATCACCTCAAAATGCGTACTGATGCGACAGAAAGGTAGACCATTCCAAATAGGAGAAGAGGAATACTACCCACAGAACATGCTGCCTGCTAAACCCATGCACCAACGGAAAAGGTTACCGTCCAGGATGTTACTACTAATCACCTTCACGAATAAGCCAAACAGGCCCACGTGTTCCCAAGCTCAGGCCAAAGGTTGGTCCAAAAGTCCAATTCAGGGCCGGCCCTGTGGCGGAGCGGGTAAGTGCCCACGTTCCGCTTGGCCGGCCCAGGCCTCACTGTTTCACATCACGGGTGCAGATCACATTAGCAGTGTTAGGAAATATAGATTTCATGGTACGGTGCGGACAGGGATCATAAACTAAGTAGCAATGGTGAGGTCACCTTATCAATACGCACCCGAAAAAGAACCGTGAGGCTTTTACAATCCATGAACGCATCTGGTACACTTCCCCAGAGGAAGAAGGAAGGAAAACATGGGACCTGCCAAGGTGGAATCGGCAGAGTGCTAGGAGAGGGCACGATCATTGCGCATCAGAGGACTGCCCGGGCAACTTCAACTTGGGAGGGAGTCCAGGACTTTCTCTGGGGAACGTCCACCCACTTGGCCATCTACATAAAATGTAAGAGGTAAAACCCAGGATAATCTTACAGGACAGAAACCAGTGTCTAGAGAGAATGTAGCAGGCCTTCCAAAGTTCGAGGAGCAAGACAGAAACCGACAAGAAATCGAGAAAAAGGAAAACTATCCTACCAGGAAAGGGTGAGCAGTCAGACTGGCCTGAGATGGCTCTGAAACTCTGTGTGCACGCAGGTTGTCAGGACAACTTCGAATTTTGAGGTTGTTTATGACATCACGAGGATCCTGTCCGCCAAGATGGCCGCACGGTTACAGACTGAGGATTGGCCTAGGCTAGGCTATTAAACGGAGGGATACCCAGAAACAGCTTTGAGAAACAGAAAGCGGACACAGAAACTGGAAGACATAAAACAGACGCTGATTCGAGGGCTAAGAAAGGGATCCTTGGCAAGAAGCGAGAATAGAGGGACAAGCCCCGAGAGGAGAACGTTGTCATCTATTCAAGTCTATGGGGAGGCCATGCTGATTCAAGCTTGCAACTTGATTGGAAGCAAGAGGCCGGACTTGGGCCTTATCAGACCTACGTGGTCCTTCTGCCTTAAGCATAAGCCAAAGTCAAGAGTGAGGTCTTGAGGACGTTGAAGAGAAGACTCGATGCCTCCTTTCCCAGGCCCCTGGCATTCTTTGCAGATCAGTCTCACTTTCCATAGCTCTGGCGTCACGGGGGCCCACCGGGTACATGGTAATGTGTCCCAAGAGATGTCTTGGAAGCCTTGAAGGAATGGAGCCCTGTCACGCTTGGGCTATGTCTCTTTGTTTGGAAGTGCTCTACAAGGGTGTTGAAAAGCACCCTTTTCCACAGGGCTTCGTTCCTTCGTGAAGGCTGCCCTCCCAGGCTAGTGTGCTCAGTTTGCCTCCATCGAAATTCTCCTCCCCACCTCTTGCCATAGAAGGATTATTGATTATGTGTTTTGACACCACATGTAAGGAAGTGGGCTGAAAATGAGAACATTACAATTCTGTTTCAAGAAAAATAAACAGGCCAGGGCTGAGGATGTAAGGCAAACAAATGGCACAGCCTGTAGAAATAAAGGAAGCCCGTATCTAGACGCCACCTGGGGGAACGTTCCAGGATCGGGGGTGAAGTTCGAAACTTCCCAAATCCGGAAAGGAGACAGAAAAATATCTTTCCTGGAGAGAGGAATTCATCAGATTCGTCTAATTTGTCTTGGAAACATTGTGTCCGTGAAGGGGGATGCCAGGACCACCTCGAGTTTGGAGTTTCTGACCTCAGGATGTCAGACCAACCCAGATGACCACGTGTTGTCAGCGCTTAGTTTGACCCAGGCTAGGACAGCAAAGACTCCTTCAAGTGACCGGTGCAAATTCAAAGACAACAACCAAGAGTCACGAAAGCACTCACTCCTCGGCCTAGAGAACATACGGTGATTCCAGAAATGCAAAACGAGTCACTTGGAATGAAGGGGAACGGACTGATAAGCATGTCTAAGGGGGATAGCTGAGAAATACCATGACGATTCTCCTATGGAAAAGAGACAAAGGTCCCAGAAAATGGAAGGCGAACAGAAATCACACCTGGATAATCCACAATGAAAGATGATGTCCGTCTTTAGACAGACTCTGCTGGAACGTTTGAAAGGCAGGGAAATTCACAAGCCAAAAGACGGCAGCGAAGGTCAAGGCTGGGCTAAGTGGGAAGGGTGAGTTATGAGACTGCTCCAAGCGGGCCAGGAAACCGTGTGTCCGTGAAGCTTGCCGGGACAGCAGAGACACGATTCTGACAAATCCTCTGACATCGCAGTGGACCCGAAAAACAACCTGGCCTCATCTACACAGTGCCAGAGTTGGGCTCAAGTAGCATATTCAAGTCCCATTGCCCTCAACTGCAGCTTGCCAACGGAACATGAAAGGGGCCGGCCGGTGGTGCAGCGGTGAGGTCCGCACCTTCTGGGTCGGTGGCCCGGGGTGGGCCGGGTGGACCCTCGGGTGAGCCTGCTCACCACTGCTTCAGGCCTTCTGGGGCAGGCGTCCGAGGTAGTGTAGAGGCAGATGGGAAGGGACGTTAGACAGGGCCAGACTTCCACAGCAAATACAGGAGCATTGCCAGCAGATGTGAGCTCAGCGATGCACTTCTGCCAGAACAAAACCGATTCAAGGTTGCAAAGCATAGAGAAACTGAAGCTGAAAAGAAAAAGTGAAAAACTGCATGCCAGTGAGAAGGATGAGATCTCTATGAAGAAACTTAGCAAAACAGGTGAAAGCCATGGCAATGGAAAACTAACAAACGTTGGGGGAAAGAAATTCAAGAAGACACAAGGAGAAAGAAGGAGATTCCCGGATCTAGGAGGGGAAGCATCAACACACTGGAAACGTCCCTACCAGAGCAAGGAATCTCTGGATTCCATGCGATCCCAGTCAAAGTTGCAGCAATGTTTCCCACAGAGACAGAAGAGGGCATCCTAAAGTTTCTAGCCAGCAACAAGAGACCCTGACTAGGCAAAGGAATCCTCAGGAAAACGAAAAAAGCAGGACGTGGCACACTTTCCGATTTCAACATATAGGACGAAGCACTAGGTACCGAGACGGCACAGTCTGGGCCCCAAAACAGGCACACAGACCCATGCAACAGAATCGAGAACCCAGAGCCCAACTCAAACGTACATGGACAGCCCATTTTCGACCAGGGAGCCAAGAGGAGACAGCGGAGAAAGGAGAGTCTCTACCATAAACGGTGCTGGGAAGCCTGCACAGCCACATGGAACACAACGAGAGTCCACCATGATGTTACACCTGGCACACACACCACCTGAAATGGATCAAAGCCTTGAATGGCAGACTTGAAACCGTGAACCTTGTAGCAGAAGACCTAGGCAGAGTGCTCTTTGCCATCTGTCTGAGCCGCCTGTTTGGAAGAAGCAAGTCCGACTGGGCCAGGGCAACCAAGTCAACAAGAAACCAACGGGACCACGTCAAATGCGGACGCTTCTGCCCAGTGAAGGAAACCATCGACTGAATGCAAAGATAGCACAACGACTGGGGGAGGATGTTTGCAAACCACACATCGGACAAGGGGTGAAAAGCCCAAAGATGCAATCAACTCGCACGTCCCCACAAGAAAAAAAAAACAACAAGCCAATGAAAACCTGGGCAGAAGATGGAAACAGAGATTTCTGCCAAGAAGATCGAAAGAGGGCCAACGGGTGCATGAACACTTGTTCACCGTCATTAAGTCTCAGGCCAATGCAAATGCAAACTGCAAGGGCACAGCAGCTCACTGTGGTCAGAATGGCTATAAGGAAGCAGACAGGAAGCGACCAGTGTCAGAGAGGAGGTGGAGAGAAGGGAAGCCTCCTGCACCGTTGGTGGGAGTGCAGACCGGCGCAGCCACTATGCCAAGCGGTGTGGAACTGCCTCAGAACTTGAAGAATCCATGTCCCATATGATCCAGCTATCCCTCTGCGGCGTGTTGATCCAAAGAACTCGGAAACACTCCTGCATGAAGACATGTGCACCGCTGAGCTCACCACAGCGTCGCTCCCACTACCCAAGACTTGGAAGCCTCCCTGGAGCCCAGCAAGGGACGAGTGCAGAAGGAACATGGGCTATAGCCACGCAATGGCATACCAGTCAGCCGGAACCAAGGATGCAATCCAGCCATTTGTGACCACCAGAATGGCTGTGAGGGCTTTAGGGAAGTGAAACAAGCCCCAGGGAGCAAGGCAAGTACCGTAGGACCTCACTTAAGAGGAGAAGGAAAAACAAGCGGTCAGGAACAGGTGGCACGGGACATTTGATTGGGGGTTCCCAGAGACAAAGCGGGGAGGTGTGAGAGGGTGAAACAGATGATGAGGCACAAGTGTGTGGTGAGGGCCTGCTATTAGGCTTACGCAGGGGAAGGTGATGTCAGCTACACGGAAGTCCACATCGATGAGGATGCAAATCGGAAAGATATAGGATGTTCTAATGCAGGGTTGCGGCAATAAATTCACCTCAAAGCAAAAAATCCAAAATGGGGTCCAGAATGACGGCATAAAGCTTTGGGGCTGAAAGAGATTAGAGAAGGTGAACTTCCAAGGCTGGAAAATCACCTCAAAATGCGTACTGATGCGACAGAAAGGTAGACCATTCCAAATAGATGAAGAGGAATACTACCCACAGAACATGCTGCCTGCTAAACCCATGCACCAACGGAAAAGGTTACCGTCCAGGATGTTACTACTAATCACCTTCACGAATAATCCAAACAGGCCCACGTGTTCCCAAGCTCAGGCCAAAGGTTGGTCCAAAAAGTCCAATTCAGGGCCGGCCCTGTGGCGGAGCGGGTAAGTGCCCACGTTCCGCTTGGCCGGCCCAGGCCTCACTGTTTCACATCACGGGTGCAGATCACATTGGCAGTGTTAGGACATACAGATTTCATGGTACGGTGCGGACAGGGATCATAAACTAAGTAGCAATGGTGAGGTCACCTTATCAATACGCACCCGAAAAAGAACCGTGAGGCTTTTACAATCCATGAACGCATCTGGTACACTTCCCCAGAGGAAGAAGGAAGGAAAACATGGGACCTGCCAAGGTGGAATCGGCAGAGTGCTAGGAGAGGGCACGATCATTGCGCATCAGAGGACTGCCCGGGCAACTTCAACTTGGGAGGGAGTCCAGGACTTTCTCTGGGGAACGTCCACCCACTTGGCCATCTACATAAAATGTAAGAGGTAAAACCCAGGATAATCTTACAGGACAGAAACCAGTGTCTAGAGAGAATGTAGCAGGCCTTCCAAAGTTCGAGGAGCAAGACAGAAACCGACAAGAAATCGAGAAAAAGGAAAACTATCCTACCAGGAAAGGGTGAGCAGTCAGACTGGCCTGAGATGGCTCTGAAACTCTGTGTGCACGCAGGTTGTCAGGACAACTTCGAATTTTGAGGTTGTTTATGACATCACGAGGATCCTGTCCGCCAAGATGGCCGCACGGTTACAGACTGAGGATTGGCCTAGGCTAGGCTATTAAACGGAGGGATACCCAGAAACAGCTTTGAGAAACAGAAAGCGGACACAGAAACTGGAAGACATTAAAACAGACGCTGATTCGAGTGGTAAGAAAGGGATCCTTGGCAAGAAGCGAGGATAGAGGGACAAGCCCCGAGAGGAGAACGTTGTCATCTATTCAAGTCTATGGGGAGGCCATGCTGATTCAAGCTTGCAACTTGATTGGAAGCAAGAGGCCGGACTTGGGCCTTATCAGACCTACGTGGTCCTTCTGCCTTAAGCATAAGCCAAAGTCAAGAATGAGGTCTTGAGGACGTTGAAGAGAAGACTCGATGCCTCCTTTCCCAGGCCCCTGGCATTCTTTGCAGATCAGTCTCACTTTCCATAGCTCTGGCGTCACGGGGGCCCACCGGGTACATGCTAATGTGTCCCAAGAGATGTCTTGGAAGCCTTGAAGGAATGGAGCCCTGTCACGCTTGGGCTATGTCTCTTTGTTTGGAAGTGCTCTACAAGGGTGTTGAAAAGCACCCTTTTCCACAGGGCTTCGTTCCTTCGTGAAGGCTGCCCTCCCAGGCTAGTGTGCTCAGTTTGCCTCCATCGAAATTCTCCTCCCCACCTCTTGCCATAGAAGGATTATTGATTATGTGTTTTGACACCACATGTAAGGAAGTGGGCTGAAAATGAGAACATTACAATTCTGTTTCAAGAAAAATAAACAGGCCAGGGCTGAGGATGTAAGGCAAACAAATGGCACAGCCTGTAGAAATAAAGGAAGCCCGTATCTAGACGGCACCTGGGGGAACGTTCCAGGATCGGGGGTGAAGTTCGAAACTTCCCAAATCCGGAAAGGAGACAGAAAAATATCTTTCCTGGAGAGAGGAATTCATCAGATTCGTCTAATTTGTCTTGGAAACATTGTGTCCGTGAAGGGGGATGCCAGGACCACCTCGAGTTTGGAGTTTCTGACCTCAGGATGTCAGACCAACCCAGATGACCACGTGTTGTCAGCGCTTAGTTTGACCCAGGCTAGGACAGCAAAGACTCCTTCAAGTGACCGGTGCAAATTCAAAGACAACAACCAAGAGTCACGAAAGCACTCACTCCTCGGCCTAGAGAACATACGGTGATTCCAGAAATGCAAAACGAGTCACTTGGAATGAAGGGGAACGGACTGATAAGCATGTCTAAGGGGGATAGCTGAGAAATACCATGACGATTCTCCTATGGAAAAGAGACAAAGGTCCCAGAAAATGGAAGGCGAACAGAAATCACACCTGGATAATCCACAATGAAAGATGATGTCCGTCTTTAGACAGACTCTGCTGGAACGTTTGAAAGGCAGGGAAATTCACAAGCCAAAAGACGGCAGCGAATGTCAAGGCTGGGCTAAGTGGGAAGGGTGAGTTATGAGACTGCTCCAAGCGGGCCAGGAAACCGTGTGTCCGTGAAGCTTGCCGGGACAGCAGAGACACGATTCTGACAAATCCTCTGACATCGCAGTGGACCCGAAAAACAACCTGGCCTCATCTACACAGTGCCAGACTTGGGCTCAAGTAGCATATTCAAGTCCCATTGCCCTCAACTGCAGCTTGCCAACGGAACATGAAAGGGGCCGGCCGGTGGTGCAGCGGTGAGGTCCGCACCTTCTGGGTCGGTGGCCCGGGGTGGGCCGGGTGGACCCTCGGGTGAGCCTGCTCACCACTGCTTCAGGCCTTCTGGGGCAGGCGTCCGAGGTAGTGTAGAGGCAGATGGGAAGGGACGTTAGACAGGGCCAGACTTCCACAGCAAATACAGGAGCATTGCCAGCAGATGTGAGCTCAGCGATGCACTTCTGCCAGAACAAAACCGATTCAAGGTTGCAAAGCATAGAGAAACTGAAGCTGAAAAGAAAAAGTGAAAAACTGCATGCCAGTGAGAAGGATGAGATCTCTATGAAGAAACTTAGCAAAACAGGTGAAAGCCATGGCAATGGAAAACTAACAAACGTTGGGGGAAAGAAATTCAAGAAGACACAAGGAGAAAGAAGGAGATTCCCGGATCTAGGAGGGGAAGCATCAACACACTGGAAACGTCCCTACCAGAGCAAGGAATCTCTGGATTCCATGCGATCCCAGTCAAAGTTGCAGCAATGTTTCCCACAGAGACAGAAGAGGGCATCCTAAAGTTTCTAGCCAGCAACAAGAGACCCTGACTAGGCAAAGGAATCCTCAGGAAAACGAAAAAAGCAGGACGTGGCACACTTTCCGATTTCAACATATAGGACGAAGCACTAGGTACCGAGACGGCACAGTCTGGGCCCCAAAACAGGCACACAGACCCATGCAACAGAATCGAGAACCCAGAGCCCAACTCAAACGTACATGGACAGCCCATTTTCGACCAGGGAGCCAAGAGGAGACAGCGGAGAAAGGAGAGTCTCTACCATAAACGGTGCTGGGAAGCCTGCACAGCCACATGGAACACAACGAGAGTCCACCATGATGTTACACCTGGCACACACACCACCTGAAATGGATCAAAGCCTTGAATGGCAGACTTGAAACCGTGAACCTTGTAGCAGAAGACCTAGGCAGAGTGCTCTTTGCCATCTGTCTGAGCCGCCTGTTTGGAAGAAGCAAGTCCGACTGGGCCAGGGCAACCAAGTCAACAAGAAACCAACGGGACCACGTCAAATGCGGACGCTTCTGCCCAGTGAAGGAAACCATCGACTGAATGCAAAGATAGCACAACGACTGGGGGAGGATGTTTGCAAACCACACATCGGACAAGGGGTGAAAAGCCCAAAGATGCAATCAACTCGCACGTCCCCACAAGAAAAAAAAAACAACAAGCCAATGAAAACCTGGGCAGAAGATGGAAACAGAGATTTCTGCCAAGAAGATCGAAAGAGGGCCAACGGGTGCATGAACACTTGTTCACCGTCATTAAGTCTCAGGCCAATGCAAATGCAAACTGCAAGGGCACAGCAGCTCACTGTGGTCAGAATGGCTATAAGGAAGCAGACAGGAAGCGACCAGTGTCAGAGAGGAGGTGGAGAGAAGGGAAGCCTCCTGCACCGTTGGTGGGAGTGCAGACCGGCGCAGCCACTACGCCAAGCGGTGTGGAACTGCCTCAGAACTTGAAGAATCCATGTCCCATATGATCCAGCTATTCCTCTGCGGCGTGTTGATCCAAAGAACTCGGAAACACTCCTGCATGAAGACATGTGCACCGCTGAGTTCACCACAGCGTCGCTCCCACTACCCAAGACTTAGAAGCCTCCCTGGAGCCCAGCAAGGGACGAGTGCAGAAGGAACATGGGCTATAGCCACGCAATGGCATACCAGTCAGCCGGAACCAAGGATGCAATCCAGCCATTTGTGACCCCCAGAATGGCTGTGAGGGTTTTAGGGAAGTGAAACAAACCCCAGGGAGCAAGGCAAGTACCGTAGGACCTCACTTAAGAGGAGAAGGAAAAACAAGCGGTCAGGAACAGGTGGCACGGGACATTTGATTGGGGGTTCCCAGAGACAAAGCGGGGAGGTGTGAGAGGGTGAAACAGATGATGAGGCACAAGTGTGTGGTGAGGGCCTGCTATTAGGCTTACGCAGGGGAAGGTGATGTCAGCTACACGGAAGTCCACATCGATGAGGATGCAAATCGGAAAGATATAGGATGTTCTAATGCAGGGTTGCGGCAATAAATTCACCTCAAAGCAAAAAATCCAAAATGGGGTCCAGAATGACGGCATAAAGCTTTGGGGCTGAAAGAGATTAGAGAAGGTGAACTTCCAAGGCTGGAAAATCACCTCAAAATGCGTACTGATGCGACAGAAAGGTAGACCATTCCAAATAGGAGAAGAGGAATACTACCCACAGAACATGCTGCCTGCTAAACCCATGCACCAACGGAAAAGGTTACCGTCCAGGATGTTACTACTAATCACCTTCACGAATAATCCAAACAGGCCCACGTGTTCCCAAGCTCAGGCCAAAGGTTGGTCCAAAAGTCCAATTCAGGGCCGGCCCTGTGGCAGAGCGGGTAAGTGCCCACGTTCCGCTTGGCCGGCCCAGGCCTCACTGTTTCACATCACGGGTGCAGATCACATTAGCAGTGTTAGGAAATATAGATTTCATGGTACGGTGCGGACAGGGATCATAAACTAAGTAGCAATGGTGAGGTCACCTTATCAATACGCACCCGAAAAAGAACCGTGAGGCTTTTACAATCCATGAACGCATCTGGTACACTTCCCCAGAGGAAGAAGGAAGGAAAACATGGGACCTGCCAAGGTGGAATCGGCAGAGTGCTAGGAGAGGGCACGATCATTGCGCATCAGAGGACTGCCCGGGCAACTTCAACTTGGGAGGGAGTCCAGGACTTTCTCTGGGGAACGTCCACCCACTTGGCCATCTACATAAAATGTAAGAGGTAAAACCCAGGATAATCTTACAGGACAGAAACCAGTGTCTAGAGAGAATGTAGCAGGCCTTCCAAAGTTCGAGGAGCAAGACAGAAACCGACAAGAAATCGAGAAAAAGGAAAACTATCCTACCAGGAAAGGGTGAGCAGTCAGACTGGCCTGAGATGGCTCTGAAACTCTGTGTGCACGCAGGTTGTCAGGACAACTTCGAATTTTGAGGTTGTTTATGACATCACGAGGATCCTGTCCGCCAAGATGGCCGCACGGTTACAGACTGAGGATTGGCCTAGGCTAGGCTATTAAACGGAGGGATACCCAGAAACAGCTTTGAGAAACAGAAAGCGGACACAGAAACTGGAAGACATAAAACAGACGCTGATTCGAGGGCTAAGAAAGGGATCCTTGGCAAGAAGCGAGAATAGAGGGACAAGCCCCGAGAGGAGAACGTTGTCATCTATTCAAGTCTATGGGGAGGCCATGCTGATTCAAGCTTGCAACTTGATTGGAAGCAAGAGGCCGGACTTGGGCCTTATCAGACCTACGTGGTCCTTCTGCCTTAAGCATAAGCCAAAGTCAAGAATGAGGTCTTGAGGACGTTGAAGAGAAGACTCGATGCCTCCTTTCCCAGGCCCCTGGCATTCTTTGCAGATCAGTCTCACTTTCCATAGCTCTGGCGTCACGGGGGCCCACCGGGTACATGCTAATGTGTCCCAAGAGATGTCTTGGAAGCCTTGAAGGAATGGAGCCCTGTCACGCTTGGGCTATGTCTCTTTGTTTGGAAGTGCTCTACAAGGGTGTTGAAAAGCACCCTTTTCCACAGGGCTTCGTTCCTTCGTGAAGGCTGCCCTCCCAGGCTAGTGTGCTCAGTTTGCCTCCATCGAAATTCTCCTCCCCACCTCTTGCCATAGAAGGATTATTGATTATGTGTTTTGACACCACATGTAAGGAAGTGGGCTGAAAATGAGAACATTACAATTCTGTTTCAAGAAAAATAAACAGGCCAGGGCTGAGGATGTAAGGCAAACAAATGGCACAGCCTGTAGAAATAAAGGAAGCCCGTATCTAGACGGCACCTGGGGGAACGTTCCAGGATCGGGGGTGAAGTTCGAAACTTCCCAAATCCGGAAAGGAGACAGAAAAATATCTTTCCTGGAGAGAGGAATTCATCAGATTCGTCTAATTTGTCTTGGAAACATTGTGTCCGTGAAGGGGGATGCCAGGACCACCTCGAGTTTGGAGTTTCTGACCTCAGGATGTCAGACCAACCCAGATGACCACGTGTTGTCAGCGCTTAGTTTGACCCAGGCTAGGACAGCAAAGACTCCTTCAAGTGACCGGTGCAAATTCAAAGACAACAACCAAGAGTCACGAAAGCACTCACTCCTCGGCCTAGAGAACATACGGTGATTCCAGAAATGCAAAACGAGTCACTTGGAATGAAGGGGAACGGACTGATAAGCATGTCTAAGGGGGATAGCTGAGAAATACCATGACGATTCTCCTATGGAAAAGAGACAAAGGTCCCAGAAAATGGAAGGCGAACAGAAATCACACCTGGATAATCCACAATGAAAGATGATGTCCGTCTTTAGACAGACTCTGCTGGAACGTTTGAAAGGCAGGGAAATTCACAAGCCAAAAGACGGCAGCGAAGGTCAAGGCTGGGCTAAGTGGGAAGGGTGAGTTATGAGACTGCTCCAAGCGGGCCAGGAAACCGTGTGTCCGTGAAGCTTGCCGGGACAGCAGAGACACGATTCTGACAAATCCTCTGACATCGCAGTGGACCCGAAAAACAACCTGGCCTCATCTACACAGTGCCAGACTTGGGCTCAAGTAGCATATTCAAGTCCCATTGCCCTCAACTGCAGCTTGCCAACGGAACATGAAAGGGGCCGGCCGGTGGTGCAGCGGTGAGGTCCGCACCTTCTGGGTCGGTGGCCCGGGGTGGGCCGGGTGGACCCTCGGGTGAGCCTGCTCACCACTGCTTCAGGCCTTCTGGGGCAGGCGTCCGAGGTAGTGTAGAGGCAGATGGGAAGGGACGTTAGACAGGGCCAGACTTCCACAGCAAATACAGGAGCATTGCCAGCAGATGTGAGCTCAGCGATGCACTTCTGCCAGAACAAAACCGATTCAAGGTTGCAAAGCATAGAGAAACTGAAGCTGAAAAGAAAAAGTGAAAAACTGCATGCCAGTGAGAAGGATGAGATCTCTATGAAGAAACTTAGCAAAACAGGTGAAAGCCATGGCAATGGAAAACTAACAAACGTTGGGGGAAAGAAATTCAAGAAGACACAAGGAGAAAGAAGGAGATTCCCGGATCTAGGAGGGGAAGCATCAACACACTGGAAACGTCCCTACCAGAGCAAGGAATCTCTGGATTCCATACGATCCCAGTCAAAGTTGCAGAAATGTTTCCCACAGAGACAGAAGAGGGCATCCTAAAGTTTCTAGCCAGCAACAAGAGACCCTGACTAGGCAAAGGAATCCTCAGGAAAACGAAAAAAGCAGGACGTGGCACACTTTCCGATTTCAACATATAGGACGAAGCACTAGGTACCGAGACGGCACAGTCTGGGCCCCAAAACAGGCACACAGACCCATGCAACAGAATCGAGAACCCAGAGCCCAACTCAAACGTACATGGACAGCCCATTTTCGACCAGGGAGCCAAGAGGAGACAGCGGAGAAAGGAGAGTCTCTACCATAAACGGTGCTGGGAAGCCTGCACAGCCACATGGAACACAACGAGAGTCCACCATGATGTTACACCTGGCACACACACCACCTGAAATGGATCAAAGCCTTGAATGGCAGACTTGAAACCGTGAACCTTGTAGCAGAAGACCTAGGCAGAGTGCTCTTTGCCATCTGTCTGAGCCGCCTGTTTGGAAGAAGCAAGTCCGACTGGGCCAGGGCAACCAAGTCAACAAGAAACCAACGGGACCACGTCAAATGCGGACGCTTCTGCCCAGTGAAGGAAACCATCGACTGAATGCAAAGATAGCACAACGACTGGGGGAGGATGTTTGCAAACCACACATCGGACAAGGGGTGAAAAGCCCAAAGATGCAATCAACTCGCACGTCCCCACAAGAAAAAAAAAACAACAAGCCAATGAAAACCTGGGCAGAAGATGGAAACAGAGATTTCTGCCAAGAAGATCGAAAGAGGGCCAACGGGTGCATGAACACTTGTTCACCGTCATTAAGTCTCAGGCCAATGCAAATGCAAACTGCAAGGGCACAGCAGCTCACTGTGGTCAGAATGGCTATAAGGAAGCAGACAGGAAGCGACCAGTGTCAGAGAGGAGGTGGAGAGAAGGGAAGCCTCCTGCACCGTTGGTGGGAGTGCAGACCGGCGCAGCCACTACGCCAAGCGGTGTGGAACTGCCTCAGAACTTGAAGAATCCATGTCCCATATGATCCAGCTATTCCTCTGCGGCGTGTTGATCCAAAGAACTCGGAAACACTCCTGCATGAAGACATGTGCACCGCTGAGTTCACCACAGCGTCGCTCCCACTACCCAAGACTTAGAAGCCTCCCTGGAGCCCAGCAAGGGACGAGTGCAGAAGGAACATGGGCTATAGCCACGCAATGGCATACCAGTCAGCCGGAACCAAGGATGCAATCCAGCCATTTGTGACCCCCAGAATGGCTGTGAGGGTTTTAGGGAAGTGAAACAAACCCCAGGGAGCAAGGCAAGTACCGTAGGACCTCACTTAAGAGGAGAAGGAAAAACAAGCGGTCAGGAACAGGTGGCACGGGACATTTGATTGGGGGTTCCCAGAGACAAAGCGGGGAGGTGTGAGAGGGTGAAACAGATGATGAGGCACAAGTGTGTGGTGAGGGCCTGCTATTAGGCTTACGCAGGGGAAGGTGATGTCAGCTACATGGAAGTCCACATCGATGAGGATGCAAATCGGAAAGATATAGGATGTTCTAATGCAGGGTTGCGGCAATAAATTCACCTCAAAGCAAAAAATCCAAAATGGGGTCCAGAATGACGGCATAAAGCTTTGGGGCTGAAAGAGATTAGAGAAGGTGAACTTCCAAGGCTGGAAAATCACCTCAAAATGCGTACTGATGCGACAGAAAGGTAGACCATTCCAAATAGGAGAAGAGGAATACTACCCACAGAACATGCTGCCTGCTAAACCCATGCACCAACGGAAAAGGTTACCGTCCAGGATGTTACTACTAATCACCTTCACGAATAATCCAAACAGGCCCACGTGTTCCCAAGCTCAGGCCAAAGGTTGGTCCAAAAGTCCAATTCAGGGCCGGCCCTGTGGCGGAGCGGGTAAGTGCCCACGTTCCGCTTGGCCGGCCCAGGCCTCACTGTTTCACATCACGGGTGCAGATCACATTAGCAGTGTTAGGAAATATAGATTTCATGGTACGGTGCGGACAGGGATCATAAACTAAGTAGCAATGGTGAGGTCACCTTATCAATACGCACCCGAAAAAGAACCGTGAGGCTTTTACAATCCATGAACGCATCTGGTACACTTCCCCAGAGGAAGAAGGAAGGAAAACATGGGACCTGCCAAGGTGGAATCGGCAGAGTGCTAGGAGAGGGCACGATCATTGCGCATCAGAGGACTGCCCGGGCAACTTCAACTTGGGAGGGAGTCCAGGACTTTCTCTGGGGAACGTCCACCCACTTGGCCATCTACATAAAATGTAAGAGGTAAAACCCAGGATAATCTTACAGGACAGAAACCAGTGTCTAGAGAGAATGTAGCAGGCCTTCCAAAGTTCGAGGAGCAAGACAGAAACCGACAAGAAATCGAGAAAAAGGAAAACTATCCTACCAGGAAAGGGTGAGCAGTCAGACTGGCCTGAGATGGCTCTGAAACTCTGTGTGCACGCAGGTTGTCAGGACAACTTCGAATTTTGAGGTTGTTTATGACATCACGAGGATCCTGTCCGCCAAGATGGCCGCACGGTTACAGACTGAGGATTGGCCTAGGCTAGGCTATTAAACGGAGGGATACCCAGAAACAGCTTTGAGAAACAGAAAGCGGACACAGAAACTGGAAGACATTAAAACAGACGCTGATTCGAGTGGTAAGAAAGGGATCCTTGGCAAGAAGCGAGGATAGAGGGACAAGCCCCGAGAGGAGAACGTTGTCATCTATTCAAGTCTATGGGGAGGCCATGCTGATTCAAGCTTGCAACTTGATTGGAAGCAAGAGGCCGGACTTGGGCCTTATCAGACCTACGTGGTCCTTCTGCCTTAAGCATAAGCCAAAGTCAAGAATGAGGTCTTGAGGACGTTGAAGAGAAGACTCGATGCCTCCTTTCCCAGGCCCCTGGCATTCTTTGCAGATCAGTCTCACTTTCCATAGCTCTGGCGTCACGGGGGCCCACCGGGTACATGCTAATGTGTCCCAAGAGATGTCTTGGAAGCCTTGAAGGAATGGAGCCCTGTCACGCTTGGGCTATGTCTCTTTGTTTGGAAGTGCTCTACAAGGGTGTTGAAAAGCACCCTTTTCCACAGGGCTTCGTTCCTTCGTGAAGGCTGCCCTCCCAGGCTAGTGTGCTCAGTTTGCCTCCATCGAAATTCTCCTCCCCACCTCTTGCCATAGAAGGATTATTGATTATGTGTTTTGACACCACATGTAAGGAAGTGGGCTGAAAATGAGAACATTACAATTCTGTTTCAAGAAAAATAAACAGGCCAGGGCTGAGGATGTAAGGCAAACAAATGGCACAGCCTGTAGAAATAAAGGAAGCCCGTATCTAGACGGCACCTGGGGGAACGTTCCAGGATCGGGGGTGAAGTTCGAAACTTCCCAAATCCGGAAAGGAGACAGAAAAATATCTTTCCTGGAGAGAGGAATTCATCAGATTCGTCTAATTTGTCTTGGAAACATTGTGTCCGTGAAGGGGGATGCCAGGACCACCTCGAGTTTGGAGTTTCTGACCTCAGGATGTCAGACCAACCCAGATGACCACGTGTTGTCAGCGCTTAGTTTGACCCAGGCTAGGACAGCAAAGACTCCTTCAAGTGACCGGTGCAAATTCAAAGACAACAACCAAGAGTCACGAAAGCACTCACTCCTCGGCCTAGAGAACATACGGTGATTCCAGAAATGCAAAACGAGTCACTTGGAATGAAGGGGAACGGACTGATAAGCATGTCTAAGGGGGATAGCTGAGAAATACCATGACGATTCTCCTATGGAAAAGAGACAAAGGTCCCAGAAAATGGAAGGCGAACAGAAATCACACCTGGATAATCCACAATGAAAGATGATGTCCGTCTTTAGACAGACTCTGCTGGAACGTTTGAAAGGCAGGGAAATTCACAAGCCAAAAGACGGCAGCGAAGGTCAAGGCTGGGCTAAGTGGGAAGGGTGAGTTATGAGACTGCTCCAAGCGGGCCAGGAAACCGTGTGTCCGTGAAGCTTGCCGGGACAGCAGAGACACGATTCTGACAAATCCTCTGACATCGCAGTGGACCCGAAAAACAACCTGGCCTCATCTACACAGTGCCAGACTTGGGCTCAAGTAGCATATTCAAGTCCCATTGCCCTCAACTGCAGCTTGCCAACGGAACATGAAAGGGGCCGGCCGGTGGTGCAGCGGTGAGGTCCGCACCTTCTGGGTCGGTGGCCCGGGGTGGGCCGGGTGGACCCTCGGGTGAGCCTGCTCACCACTGCTTCAGGCCTTCTGGGGCAGGCGTCCGAGGTAGTGTAGAGGCAGATGGGAAGGGACGTTAGACAGGGCCAGACTTCCACAGCAAATACAGGAGCATTGCCAGCAGATGTGAGCTCAGCGATGCACTTCTGCCAGAACAAAACCGATTCAAGGTTGCAAAGCATAGAGAAACTGAAGCTGAAAAGAAAAAGTGAAAAACTGCATGCCAGTGAGAAGGATGAGATCTCTATGAAGAAACTTAGCAAAACAGGTGAAAGCCATGGCAATGGAAAACTAACAAACGTTGGGGGAAAGAAATTCAAGAAGACACAAGGAGAAAGAAGGAGATTCCCGGATCTAGGAGGGGAAGCATCAACACACTGGAAACGTCCCTACCAGAGCAAGGAATCTCTGGATTCCATGCGATCCCAGTCAAAGTTGCAGCAATGTTTCCCACAGAGACAGAAGAGGGCATCCTAAAGTTTCTAGCCAGCAACAAGAGACCCTGACTAGGCAAAGGAATCCTCAGGAAAACGAAAAAAGCAGGACGTGGCACACTTTCCGATTTCAACATATAGGACGAAGCACTAGGTACCGAGACGGCACAGTCTGGGCCCCAAAACAGGCACACAGACCCATGCAACAGAATCGAGAACCCAGAGCCCAACTCAAACGTACATGGACAGCCCATTTTCGACCAGGGAGCCAAGAGGAGACAGCGGAGAAAGGAGAGTCTCTACCATAAACGGTGCTGGGAAGCCTGCACAGCCACATGGAACACAACGAGAGTCCACCATGATGTTACACCTGGCACACACACCACCTGAAATGGATCAAAGCCTTGAATGGCAGACTTGAAACCGTGAACCTTGTAGCAGAAGACCTAGGCAGAGTGCTCTTTGCCATCTGTCTGAGCCGCCTGTTTGGAAGAAGCAAGTCCGACTGGGCCAGGGCAACCAAGTCAACAAGAAACCAACGGGACCACGTCAAATGCGGACGCTTCTGCCCAGTGAAGGAAACCATCGACTGAATGCAAAGATAGCACAACGACTGGGGGAGGATGTTTGCAAACCACACATCGGACAAGGGGTGAAAAGCCCAAAGATGCAATCAACTCGCACGTCCCCACAAGAAAAAAAAAACAACAAGCCAATGAAAACCTGGGCAGAAGATGGAAACAGAGATTTCTGCCAAGAAGATCGAAAGAGGGCCAACGGGTGCATGAACACTTGTTCACCGTCATTAAGTCTCAGGCCAATGCAAATGCAAACTGCAAGGGCACAGCAGCTCACTGTGGTCAGAATGGCTATAAGGAAGCAGACAGGAAGCGACCAGTGTCAGAGAGGAGGTGGAGAGAAGGGAAGCCTCCTGCACCGTTGGTGGGAGTGCAGACCGGCGCAGCCACTACGCCAAGCGGTGTGGAACTGCCTCAGAACTTGAAGAATCCATGTCCCATATGATCCAGCTATTCCTCTGCGGCGTGTTGATCCAAAGAACTCGGAAACACTCCTGCATGAAGACATGTGCACCGCTGAGTTCACCACAGCGTCGCTCCCACTACCCAAGACTTAGAAGCCTCCCTGGAGCCCAGCAAGGGACGAGTGCAGAAGGAACATGGGCTATAGCCACGCAATGGCATACCAGTCAGCCGGAACCAAGGATGCAATCCAGCCATTTGTGACCCCCAGAATGGCTGTGAGGGTTTTAGGGAAGTGAAACAAACCCCAGGGAGCAAGGCAAGTACCGTAGGACCTCACTTAAGAGGAGAAGGAAAAACAAGCGGTCAGGAACAGGTGGCACGGGACATTTGATTGGGGGTTCCCAGAGACAAAGCGGGGAGGTGTGAGAGGGTGAAACAGATGATGAGGCACAAGTGTGTGGTGAGGGCCTGCTATTAGGCTTACGCAGGGGAAGGTGATGTCAGCTACATGGAAGTCCACATCGATGAGGATGCAAATCGGAAAGATATAGGATGTTCTAATGCAGGGTTGCGGCAATAAATTCACCTCAAAGCAAAAAATCCAAAATGGGGTCCAGAATGACGGCATAAAGCTTTGGGGCTGAAAGAGATTAGAGAAGGTGAACTTCCAAGGCTGGAAAATCACCTCAAAATGCGTACTGATGCGACAGAAAGGTAGACCATTCCAAATAGGAGAAGAGGAATACTACCCACAGAACATGCTGCCTGCTAAACCCATGCACCAACGGAAAAGGTTACCGTCCAGGATGTTACTACTAATCACCTTCACGAATAATCCAAACAGGCCCACGTGTTCCCAAGCTCAGGCCAAAGGTTGGTCCAAAAGTCCAATTCAGGGCCGGCCCTGTGGCGGAGCGGGTAAGTGCCCACGTTCCGCTTGGCCGGCCCAGGCCTCACTGTTTCACATCACGGGTGCAGATCACATTAGCAGTGTTAGGAAATATAGATTTCATGGTACGGTGCGGACAGGGATCATAAACTAAGTAGCAATGGTGAGGTCACCTTATCAATACGCACCCGAAAAAGAACCGTGAGGCTTTTACAATCCATGAACGCATCTGGTACACTTCCCCAGAGGAAGAAGGAAGGAAAACATGGGACCTGCCAAGGTGGAATCGGCAGAGTGCTAGGAGAGGGCACGATCATTGCGCATCAGAGGACTGCCCGGGCAACTTCAACTTGGGAGGGAGTCCAGGACTTTCTCTGGGGAACGTCCACCCACTTGGCCATCTACATAAAATGTAAGAGGTAAAACCCAGGATAATCTTACAGGACAGAAACCAGTGTCTAGAGAGAATGTAGCAGGCCTTCCAAAGTTCGAGGAGCAAGACAGAAACCGACAAGAAATCGAGAAAAAGGAAAACTATCCTACCAGGAAAGGGTGAGCAGTCAGACTGGCCTGAGATGGCTCTGAAACTCTGTGTGCACGCAGGTTGTCAGGACAACTTCGAATTTTGAGGTTGTTTATGACATCACGAGGATCCTGTCCGCCAAGATGGCCGCACGGTTACAGACTGAGGATTGGCCTAGGCTAGGCTATTAAACGGAGGGATACCCAGAAACAGCTTTGAGAAACAGAAAGCGGACACAGAAACTGGAAGACATTAAAACAGACGCTGATTCGAGTGGTAAGAAAGGGATCCTTGGCAAGAAGCGAGGATAGAGGGACAAGCCCCGAGAGGAGAACGTTGTCATCTATTCAAGTCTATGGGGAGGCCATGCTGATTCAAGCTTGCAACTTGATTGGAAGCAAGAGGCCGGACTTGGGCCTTATCAGACCTACGTGGTCCTTCTGCCTTAAGCATAAGCCAAAGTCAAGAATGAGGTCTTGAGGACGTTGAAGAGAAGACTCGATGCCTCCTTTCCCAGGCCCCTGGCATTCTTTGCAGATCAGTCTCACTTTCCATAGCTCTGGCGTCACGGGGGCCCACCGGGTACATGCTAATGTGTCCCAAGAGATGTCTTGGAAGCCTTGAAGGAATGGAGCCCTGTCACGCTTGGGCTATGTCTCTTTGTTTGGAAGTGCTCTACAAGGGTGTTGAAAAGCACCCTTTTCCACAGGGCTTCGTTCCTTCGTGAAGGCTGCCCTCCCAGGCTAGTGTGCTCAGTTTGCCTCCATCGAAATTCTCCTCCCCACCTCTTGCCATAGAAGGATTATTGATTATGTGTTTTGACACCACATGTAAGGAAGTGGGCTGAAAATGAGAACATTACAATTCTGTTTCAAGAAAAATAAACAGGCCAGGGCTGAGGATGTAAGGCAAACAAATGGCACAGCCTGTAGAAATAAAGGAAGCCCGTATCTAGACGGCACCTGGGGGAACGTTCCAGGATCGGGGGTGAAGTTCGAAACTTCCCAAATCCGGAAAGGAGACAGAAAAATATCTTTCCTGGAGAGAGGAATTCATCAGATTCGTCTAATTTGTCTTGGAAACATTGTGTCCGTGAAGGGGGATGCCAGGACCACCTCGAGTTTGGAGTTTCTGACCTCAGGATGTCAGACCAACCCAGATGACCACGTGTTGTCAGCGCTTAGTTTGACCCAGGCTAGGACAGCAAAGACTCCTTCAAGTGACCGGTGCAAATTCAAAGACAACAACCAAGAGTCACGAAAGCACTCACTCCTCGGCCTAGAGAACATACGGTGATTCCAGAAATGCAAAACGAGTCACTTGGAATGAAGGGGAACGGACTGATAAGCATGTCTAAGGGGGATAGCTGAGAAATACCATGACGATTCTCCTATGGAAAAGAGACAAAGGTCCCAGAAAATGGAAGGCGAACAGAAATCACACCTGGATAATCCACAATGAAAGATGATGTCCGTCTTTAGACAGACTCTGCTGGAACGTTTGAAAGGCAGGGAAATTCACAAGCCAAAAGACGGCAGCGAAGGTCAAGGCTGGGCTAAGTGGGAAGGGTGAGTTATGAGACTGCTCCAAGCGGGCCAGGAAACCGTGTGTCCGTGAAGCTTGCCGGGACAGCAGAGACACGATTCTGACAAATCCTCTGACATCGCAGTGGACCCGAAAAACAACCTGGCCTCATCTACACAGTGCCAGACTTGGGCTCAAGTAGCATATTCAAGTCCCATTGCCCTCAACTGCAGCTTGCCAACGGAACATGAAAGGGGCCGGCCGGTGGTGCAGCGGTGAGGTCCGCACCTTCTGGGTCGGTGGCCCGGGGTGGGCCGGGTGGAATTATGGGGCTGAGCCTGCTCACCACTGCTTCAGGCCTTCTGGGGCAGGCGTCCGAGGTAGTGTAGAGGCAGATGGGAAGGGACGTTAGACAGGGCCAGACTTCCACAGCAAATACAGGAGCATTGCCAGCAGATGTGAGCTCAGCGATGCACTTCTGCCAGAACAAAACCGATTCAAGGTTGCAAAGCATAGAGAAACTGAAGCTGAAAAGAAAAAGTGAAAAACTGCATGCCAGTGAGAAGGATGAGATCTCTATGAAGAAACTTAGCAAAACAGGTGAAAGCCATGGCAATGGAAAACTAACAAACGTTGGGGGAAAGAAATTCAAGAAGACACAAGGAGAAAGAAGGAGATTCCCGGATCTAGGAGGGGAAGCATCAACACACTGGAAACGTCCCTACCAGAGCAAGGAATCTCTGGATTCCATACGATCCCAGTCAAAGTTGCAGCAATGTTTCCCACAGAGACAGAAGAGGGCATCCTAAAGTTTCTAGCCAGCAACAAGAGACCCTGACTAGGCAAAGGAATCCTCAGGAAAACGAAAAAAGCAGGACGTGGCACACTTTCCGATTTCAACATATAGGACGAAGCACTAGGTACCGAGACGGCACAGTCTGGGCCCCAAAACAGGCACACAGACCCATGCAACAGAATCGAGAACCCAGAGCCCAACTCAAACGTACATGGACAGCCCATTTTCGACCAGGGAGCCAAGAGGAGACAGCGGAGAAAGGAGAGTCTCTACCATAAACGGTGCTGGGAAGCCTGCACAGCCACATGGAACACAACGAGAGTCCACCATGATGTTACACCTGGCACACACACCACCTGAAATGGATCAAAGCCTTGAATGGCAGACTTGAAACCGTGAACCTTGTAGCAGAAGACCTAGGCAGAGTGCTCTTTGCCATCTGTCTGAGCCGCCTGTTTGGAAGAAGCAAGTCCGACTGGGCCAGGGCAACCAAGTCAACAAGAAACCAACGGGACCACGTCAAATGCGGACGCTTCTGCCCAGTGAAGGAAACCATCGACTGAATGCAAAGATAGCACAACGACTGGGGGAGGATGTTTGCAAACCACACATCGGACAAGGGGTGAAAAGCCCAAAGATGCAATCAACTCGCACGTCCCCACAAGAAAAAAAAAACAACAAGCCAATGAAAACCTGGGCAGAAGATGGAAACAGAGATTTCTGCCAAGAAGATCGAAAGAGGGCCAACGGGTGCATGAACACTTGTTCACCGTCATTAAGTCTCAGGCCAATGCAAATGCAAACTGCAAGGGCACAGCAGCTCACTGTGGTCAGAATGGCTATAAGGAAGCAGACAGGAAGCGACCAGTGTCAGAGAGGAGGTGGAGAGAAGGGAAGCCTCCTGCACCGTTGGTGGGAGTGCAGACCGGCGCAGCCACTACGCCAAGCGGTGTGGAACTGCCTCAGAACTTGAAGAATCCATGTCCCATATGATCCAGCTATCCCTCTGCGGCGTGTTGATCCAAAGAACTCGGAAACACTCCTGCATGAAGACATGTGCACCGCTGAGCTCACCACAGCGTCGCTCCCACTACCCAAGACTTGGAAGCCTCCCTGGAGCCCAGCAAGGGACGAGTGCAGAAGGAAGATGGGCTATAGCCACGCAATGGCATACCAGTCAGCCGGAACCAAGGATGCAATCCAGCCATTTGTGACCCCCAGAATGGCTGTGAGGGTTTTAGGGAAGTGAAATAAGCCCCAGGGAGCAAGGCAAGTACCGTAGGACCTCACTTAAGAGGAGAAGGAAAAACAAGCGGTCAGGAACAGGTGGCACGGGACATTTGATTGGGGGTTCCCAGAGACAAAGCGGGGAGGTGTGAGAGGGTGAAACAGATGATGAGGCACAAGTGTGTGGTGAGGGCCTGCTATTAGGCTTACGCAGGGGAAGATGATGTCAGCTACACGGAAGTCCACATCGATGAGGATGCAAATCGGAAAGATATAGGATGTTCTAATGCAGGGTTGCGGCAATAAATTCACCTCAAAGCAAAAAATCCAAAATGGGGTCCAGAATGACGGCATAAAGCTTTGGGGCTGAAAGAGATTAGAGAAGGTGAACTTCCAAGGCTGGAAAATCACCTCAAAATGCGTACTGATGCGACAGAAAGGTAGACCATTCCAAATAGGAGAAGAGGAATACTACCCACAGAACATGCTGCCTGCTAAACCCATGCACCAACGGAAAAGGTTACCGTCCAGGATGTTACTACTAATCACCTTCACGAATAAGCCAAACAGGCCCACGTGTTCCCAAGCTCAGGCCAAAGGTTGGTCCAAAAGTCCAATTCAGGGCCGGCCCTGTGGCGGAGCGGGTAAGTGCCCACGTTCCGCTTGGCCGGCCCAGGCCTCACTGTTTCACATCACGGGTGCAGATCACATTAGCAGTGTTAGGAAATATAGATTTCATGGTACGGTGCGGACAGGGATCATAAACTAAGTAGCAATGGTGAGGTCACCTTATCAATACGCACCCGAAAAAGAACCGTGAGGCTTTTACAATCCATGAACGCATCTGGTACACTTCCCCAGAGGAAGAAGGAAGGAAAACATGGGACCTGCCAAGGTGGAATCGGCAGAGTGCTAGGAGAGGGCACGATCATTGCGCATCAGAGGACTGCCCGGGCAACTTCAACTTGGGAGGGAGTCCAGGACTTTCTCTGGGGAACGTCCACCCACTTGGCCATCTACATAAAATGTAAGAGGTAAAACCCAGGATAATCTTACAGGACAGAAACCAGTGTCTAGAGAGAATGTAGCAGGCCTTCCAAAGTTCGAGGAGCAAGACAGAAACCGACAAGAAATCGAGAAAAAGGAAAACTATCCTACCAGGAAAGGGTGAGCAGTCAGACTGGCCTGAGATGGCTCTGAAACTCTGTGTGCACGCAGGTTGTCAGGACAACTTCGAATTTTGAGGTTGTTTATGACATCACGAGGATCCTGTCCGCCAAGATGGCCGCACGGTTACAGACTGAGGATTGGCCTAGGCTAGGCTATTAAACGGAGGGATACCCAGAAACAGCTTTGAGAAACAGAAAGCGGACACAGAAACTGGAAGACATAAAACAGATGCTGATTCGAGGGCTAAGAAAGGGATCCTTGGCAAGAAGCGAGAATAGAGGGACAAGCCCCGAGAGGAGAACGTTGTCATCTATTCAAGTCTATGGGGAGGCCATGCTGATTCAAGCTTGCAACTTGATTGGAAGCAAGAGGCCGGACTTGGGCCTTATCAGACCTACGTGGTCCTTCTGCCTTAAGCATAAGCCAAAGTCAAGAATGAGGTCTTGAGGACGTTGAAGAGAAGACTCGATGCCTCCTTTCCTAGGCCCCTGGCATTCTTTGCAGATCAGTCTCACTTTCCATAGCTCTGGCGTCACGGGGGCCCACCGGGTACATGCTAATGTGTCCCAAGAGATGTCTTGGAAGCCTTGAAGGAATGGAGCCCTGTCACGCTTGGGCTATGTCTCTTTGTTTGGAAGTGCTCTACAAGGGTGTTGAAAAGCACCCTTTTCCACAGGGCTTCGTTCCTTCGTGAAGGCTGCCCTCCCAGGCTAGTGTGCTCAGTTTGCCTCCATCGAAATTCTCCTCCCCACCTCTTGCCATAGAAGGATTATTGATTATGTGTTTTGACACCACATGTAAGGAAGTGGGCTGAAAATGAGAACATTACAATTCTGTTTCAAGAAAAATAAACAGGCCAGGGCTGAGGATGTAAGGCAAACAAATGGCACAGCCTGTAGAAATAAAGGAAGCCCGTATCTAGACGGCACCTGGGGGAACGTTCCAGGATCGGGGGTGAAGTTCGAAACTTCCCAAATCCGGAAAGGAGACAGAAAAATATCTTTCCTGGAGAGAGGAATTCATCAGATTCGTCTAATTTGTCTTGGAAACATTGTGTCCGTGAAGGGGGATGCCAGGACCACCTCGAGTTTGGAGTTTCTGACCTCAGGATGTCAGACCAACCCAGATGACCACGTGTTGTCAGCGCTTAGTTTGACCCAGGCTAGGACAGCAAAGACTCCTTCAAGTGACCGGTGCAAATTCAAAGACAACAACCAAGAGTCACGAAAGCACTCACTCCTCGGCCTAGAGAACATACGGTGATTCCAGAAATGCAAAACGAGTCACTTGGAATGAAGGGGAACGGACTGATAAGCATGTCTAAGGGGGATAGCTGAGAAATACCATGACGATTCTCCTATGGAAAAGAGACAAAGGTCCCAGAAAATGGAAGGCGAACAGAAATCACACCTGGATAATCCACAATGAAAGATGATGTCCGTCTTTAGACAGACTCTGCTGGAACGTTTGAAAGGCAGGGAAATTCACAAGCCAAAAGACGGCAGCGAAGGTCAAGGCTGGGCTAAGTGGGAAGGGTGAGTTATGAGACTGCTCCAAGCGGGCCAGGAAACCGTGTGTCCGTGAAGCTTGCCGGGACAGCAGAGACACGATTCTGACAAATCCTCTGACATCGCAGTGGACCCGAAAAACAACCTGGCCTCATCTACACAGTGCCAGACTTGGGCTCAAGTAGCATATTCAAGTCCCATTGCCCTCAACTGCAGCTTGCCAACGGAACATGAAAGGGGCCGGCCGGTGGTGCAGCGGTGAGGTCCGCACCTTCTGGGTCGGTGGCCCGGGGTGGGCCGGGTGGACCCTCGGGTGAGCCTGCTCACCACTGCTTCAGGCCTTCTGGGGCAGGCGTCCGAGGTAGTGTAGAGGCAGATGGGAAGGGACGTTAGACAGGGCCAGACTTCCACAGCAAATACAGGAGCATTGCCAGCAGATGTGAGCTCAGCGATGCACTTCTGCCAGAACAAAACCGATTCAAGGTTGCAAAGCATAGAGAAACTGAAGCTGAAAAGAAAAAGTGAAAAACTGCATGCCAGTGAGAAGGATGAGATCTCTATGAAGAAACTTAGCAAAACAGGTGAAAGCCATGGCAATGGAAAACTAACAAACGTTGGGGGAAAGAAATTCAAGAAGACACAAGGAGAAAGAAGGAGATTCCCGGATCTAGGAGGGGAAGCATCAACACACTGGAAACGTCCCTACCAGAGCAAGGAATCTCTGGATTCCATGCGATCCCAGTCAAAGTTGCAGCAATGTTTCCCACAGAGACAGAAGAGGGCATCCTAAAGTTTCTAGCCAGCAACAAGAGACCCTGACTAGGCAAAGGAATCCTCAGGAAAACGAAAAAAGCAGGACGTGGCACACTTTCCGATTTCAACATATAGGACGAAGCACTAGGTACCGAGACGGCACAGTCTGGGCCCCAAAACAGGCACACAGACCCATGCAACAGAATCGAGAACCCAGAGCCCAACTCAAACGTACATGGACAGCCCATTTTCGACCAGGGAGCCAAGAGGAGACAGCGGAGAAAGGAGAGTCTCTACCATAAACGGTGCTGGGAAGCCTGCACAGCCACATGGAACACAACGAGAGTCCACCATGATGTTACACCTGGCACACACACCACCTGAAATGGATCAAAGCCTTGAATGGCAGACTTGAAACCGTGAACCTTGTAGCAGAAGACCTAGGCAGAGTGCTCTTTGCCATCTGTCTGAGCCGCCTGTTTGGAAGAAGCAAGTCCGACTGGGCCAGGGCAACCAAGTCAACAAGAAACCAACGGGACCACGTCAAATGCGGACGCTTCTGCCCAGTGAAGGAAACCATCGACTGAATGCAAAGATAGCACAACGACTGGGGGAGGATGTTTGCAAACCACACATCGGACAAGGGGTGAAAAGCCCAAAGATGCAATCAACTCGCACGTCCCCACAAGAAAAAAAAAACAACAAGCCAATGAAAACCTGGGCAGAAGATGGAAACAGAGATTTCTGCCAAGAAGATCGAAAGAGGGCCAACGGGTGCATGAACACTTGTTCACCGTCATTAAGTCGCAGGCCAATGCAAATGCAAACTGCAAGGGCACAGCAGCTCACTGTGGTCAGAATGGCTATAAGGAAGCAGACAGGAAGCGACCAGTGTCAGAGAGGAGGTGGAGAGAAGGGAAGCCTCCTGCACCGTTGGTGGGAGTGCAGACCGGCGCAGCCACTACGCCAAGCGGTGTGGAACTGCCTCAGAACTTGAAGAATCCATGTCCCATATGATCCAGCTATCCCTCTGCGGCGTGTTGATCCAAAGAACTCGGAAACACTCCTGCATGAAGACATGTGCACCGCTGAGCTCACCACAGCGTCGCTCCCACTACCCAAGACTTGGAAGCCTCCCTGGAGCCCAGCAAGGGACGAGTGCAGAAGGAACATGGGCTATAGCCACGCAATGGCATACCAGTCAGCCAGAACCAAGGATGCAATCCAGCCATTTGTGACCACCAGAATGGCTGTGAGGGCTTTAGGGAAGTGAAACAAGCCCCAGGGAGCAAGGCAAGTACCGTAGGACCTCACTTAAGAGGAGAAGGAAAAACAAGCGGTCAGGAACAGGTGGCACGGGACATTTGATTGGGGGTTCCCAGAGACAAAGCGGGGAGGTGTGAGAGGGTGAAACAGATGATGAGGCACAAGTGTGTGGTGAGGGCCTGCTATTAGGCTTACGCAGGGGAAGGTGATGTCAGCTACACGGAAGTCCACATCGATGAGGATGCAAATCGGAAAGATATAGGATGTTCTAATGCAGGGTTGCGGCAATAAATTCACCTCAAAGCAAAAAATCCAAAATGGGGTCCAGAATGACGGCATAAAGCTTTGGGGCTGAAAGAGATTAGAGAAGGTGAACTTCCAAGGCTGGAAAATCACCTCAAAATGCGTACTGATGCGACAGAAAGGTAGACCATTCCAAATAGATGAAGAGGAATACTACCCACAGAACATGCTGCCTGCTAAACCCATGCACCAACGGAAAAGGTTACCGTCCAGGATGTTACTACTAATCACCTTCACGAATAATCCAAACAGGCCCACGTGTTCCCAAGCTCAGGCCAAAGGTTGGTCCAAAAGTCCAATTCAGGGCCGGCCCTGTGGCGGAGCGGGTAAGTGCCCACGTTCCGCTTGGCCGGCCCAGGCCTCACTGTTTCACATCACGGGTGCAGATCACATTGGCAGTGTTAGGACATACAGATTTCATGGTACGGTGCGGACAGGGATCATAAACTAAGTAGCAATGGTGAGGTCACCTTATCAATACGCACCCGAAAAAGAACCGTGAGGCTTTTACAATCCATGAACGCATCTGGTACACTTCCCCAGAGGAAGAAGGAAGGAAAACATGGGACCTGCCAAGGTGGAATCGGCAGAGTGCTAGGAGAGGGCACGATCATTGCGCATCAGAGGACTGCCCGGGCAACTTCAACTTGGGAGGGAGTCCAGGACTTTCTCTGGGGAACGTCCACCCACTTGGCCATCTACATAAAATGTAAGAGGTAAAACCCAGGATAATCTTACAGGACAGAAACCAGTGTCTAGAGAGAATGTAGCAGGCCTTCCAAAGTTCGAGGAGCAAGACAGAAACCGACAAGAAATCGAGAAAAAGAAAACTATCCTACCAGGAAAGGGTGAGGAGTCAGACTGGCCTGAGATGGCTCTGAAACTCTGTGTGCACGCAGGTTGTCAGGACAACTTCGAATTTTGAGGTTGTTTATGACATCACGAGGATCCTGTCCGCCAAGATGGCCACACGGTTACAGACTGAGGATTGGCCTAGGCTAGGCTATTAAACGGAGGGATACCCAGAAACAGCTTTGAGAAACAGAAAGCGGACACAGAAACTGGAAGACATTAAAACAGACGCTGATTCGAGTGGTAAGAAAGGGATCCTTGGCAAGAAGCGAGGATAGAGGGACAAGCCCCGAGAGGAGAACGTTGTCATCTATTCAAGTCTATGGGGAGGCCATGCTGATTCAAGCTTGCAACTTGATTGGAAGCAAGAGGCCGGACTTGGGCCTTATCAGACCTACGTGGTCCTTCTGCCTTAAGCATAAGCCAAAGTCAAGAATGAGGTCTTGAGGACGTTGAAGAGAAGACTCGATGCCTCCTTTCCCAGGCCCCTGGCATTCTTTGCAGATCAGTCTCACTTTCCATAGCTCTGGCGTCACGGGGGCCCACCGGGTACATGCTAATGTGTCCCAAGAGATGTCTTGGAAGCCTTGAAGGAATGGAGCCCTGTCACGCTTGGGCTATGTCTCTTTGTTTGGAAGTGCTCTACAAGGGTGTTGAAAAGCACCCTTTTCCACAGGGCTTCGTTCCTTCGTGAAGGCTGCCCTCCCAGGCTAGTGTGCTCAGTTTGCCTCCATCGAAATTCTCCTCCCCACCTCTTGCCATAGAAGGATTATTGATTATGTGTTTTGACACCACATGTAAGGAAGTGGGCTGAAAATGAGAACATTACAATTCTGTTTCAAGAAAAATAAACAGGCCAGGGCTGAGGATGTAAGGCAAACAAATGGCACAGCCTGTAGAAATAAAGGAAGCCCGTATCTAGACGGCACCTGGGGGAACGTTCCAGGATCGGGGGTGAAGTTCGAAACTTCCCAAATCCGGAAAGGAGACAGAAAAATATCTTTCCTGGAGAGAGGAATTCATCAGATTCGTCTAATTTGTCTTGGAAACATTGTGTCCGTGAAGGGGGATGCCAGGACCACCTCGAGTTTGGAGTTTCTGACCTCAGGATGTCAAACCAACCCAGATGACCACGTGTTGTCAGCGCTTAGTTTGACCCAGGCTAGGACAGCAAAGACTCCTTCAAGTGACCGGTGCAAATTCAAAGACAACAACCAAGAGTCACGAAAGCACTCACTCCTCGGCCTAGAGAACATACGGTGATTCCAGAAATGCAAAACGAGTCACTTGGAATGAAGGGGAACGGACTGATAAGCATGTCTAAGGGGGATAGCTGAGAAATACCATGACGATTCTCCTATGGAAAAGAGACAAAGGTCCCAGAAAATGGAAGGCGAACAGAAATCACACCTGGATAATCCACAATGAAAGATGATGTCCGTCTTTAGACAGACTCTGCTGGAACGTTTGAAAGGCAGAGAAATTCACAAGCCAAAAGACGGCAGCGAAGGTCAAGGCTGGGCTAAGTGGGAAGGGTGAGTTATGAGACTGCTCCAAGCGGGCCAGGAAACCGTGTGTCCGTGAAGCTTGCCGGGACAGCAGAGACACGATTCTGACAAATCCTCTGACATCGCAGTGGACCCGAAAAACAACCTGGCCTCATCTACACAGTGCCAGACTTGGGCTCAAGTAGCATATTCAAGTCCCATTGCCCTCAACTGCAGCTTGCCAACGGAACATGAAAGGGGCCGGCCGGTGGTGCAGCGGTGAGGTCCGCACCTTCTGGGTCGGTGGCCCGGGGTGGGCCGGGTGGACCCTCGGGTGAGCCTGCTCACCACTGCTTCAGGCCTTCTGGGGCAGGCGTCCGAGGTAGTGTAGAGGCAGATGGGAAGGGACGTTAGACAGGGCCAGACTTCCACAGCAAATACAGGAGCATTGCCAGCAGATGTGAGCTCAGCGATGCACTTCTGCCAGAACAAAACCGATTCAAGGTTGCAAAGCATAGAGAAACTGAAGCTGAAAAGAAAAAGTGAAAAACTGCATGCCAGTGAGAAGGATGAGATCTCTATGAAGAAACTTAGCAAAACAGGTGAAAGCCATGGCAATGGAAAACTAACAAACGTTGGGGGAAAGAAATTCAAGAAGACACAAGGAGAAAGAAGGAGATTCCCGGATCTAGGAGGGGAAGCATCAACACACTGGAAACGTCCCTACCAGAGCAAGGAATCTCTGGATTCCATGCGATCCCAGTCAAAGTTGCAGCAATGTTTCCCACAGAGACAGAAGAGGGCATCCTAAAGTTTCTAGCCAGCAACAAGAGACCCTGACTAGGCAAAGGAATCCTCAGGAAAACGAAAAAAGCAGGACGTGGCACACTTTCCGATTTCAACATATAGGACGAAGCACTAGGTACCGAGACGGCACAGTCTGGGCCCCAAAACAGGCACACAGACCCATGCAACAGAATCGAGAACCCAGAGCCCAACTCAAACGTACATGGACAGCCCATTTTCGACCAGGGAGCCAAGAGGAGACAGCGGAGAAAGGAGAGTCTCTACCATAAACGGTGCTGGGAAGCCTGCACAGCCACATGGAACACAACGAGAGTCCACCATGATGTTACACCTGGCACACACACCACCTGAAATGGATCAAAGCCTTGAATGGCAGACTTGAAACCGTGAACCTTGTAGCAGAAGACCTAGGCAGAGTGCTCTTTGCCATCTGTCTGAGCCGCCTGTTTGGAAGAAGCAAGTCCGACTGGGCCAGGGCAACCAAGTCAACAAGAAACCAACGGGACCACGTCAAATGCGGACGCTTCTGCCCAGTGAAGGAAACCATCGACTGAATGCAAAGATAGCACAACGACTGGGGGAGGATGTTTGCAAACCACACATCGGACAAGGGGTGAAAAGCCCAAAGATGCAATCAACTCGCACGTCCCCACAAGAAAAAAAAAACAACAAGCCAATGAAAACCTGGGCAGAAGATGGAAACAGAGATTTCTGCCAAGAAGATCGAAAGAGGGCCAACGGGTGCATGAACACTTGTTCACCGTCATTAAGTCTCAGGCCAATGCAAATGCAAACTGCAAGGGCACAGCAGCTCACTGTGGTCAGAATGGCTATAAGGAAGCAGACAGGAAGCGACCAGTGTCAGAGAGGAGGTGGAGAGAAGGGAAGCCTCCTGCACCGTTGGTGGGAGTGCAGACCGGCGCAGCCACTACGCCAAGCGGTGTGGAACTGCCTCAGAACTTGAAGAATCCATGTCCCATATGATCCAGCTATTCCTCTGCGGCGTGTTGATCCAAAGAACTCGGAAACACTCCTGCATGAAGACATGTGCACCGCTGAGTTCACCACAGCGTCGCTCCCACTACCCAAGACTTAGAAGCCTCCCTGGAGCCCAGCAAGGGACGAGTGCAGAAGGAACATGGGCTATAGCCACGCAATGGCATACCAGTCAGCCGGAACCAAGGATGCAATCCAGCCATTTGTGACCCCCAGAATGGCTGTGAGGGTTTTAGGGAAGTGAAACAAACCCCAGGGAGCAAGGCAAGTACCGTAGGACCTCACTTAAGAGGAGAAGGAAAAACAAGCGGTCAGGAACAGGTGGCACGGGACATTTGATTGGGGGTTCCCAGAGACAAAGCGGGGAGGTGTGAGAGGGTGAAACAGATGATGAGGCACAAGTGTGTGGTGAGGGCCTGCTATTAGGCTTACGCAGGGGAAGGTGATGTCAGCTACATGGAAGTCCACATCGATGAGGATGCAAATCGGAAAGATATAGGATGTTCTAATGCAGGGTTGCGGCAATAAATTCACCTCAAAGCAAAAAATCCAAAATGGGGTCCAGAATGACGGCATAAAGCTTTGGGGCTGAAAGAGATTAGAGAAGGTGAACTTCCAAGGCTGGAAAATCACCTCAAAATGCGTACTGATGCGACAGAAAGGTAGACCATTCCAAATAGGAGAAGAGGAATACTACCCACAGAACATGCTGCCTGCTAAACCCATGCACCAACGGAAAAGGTTACCGTCCAGGATGTTACTACTAATCACCTTCACGAATAATCCAAACAGGCCCACGTGTTCCCAAGCTCAGGCCAAAGGTTGGTCCAAAAGTCCAATTCAGGGCCGGCCCTGTGGCGGAGCGGGTAAGTGCCCACGTTCCGCTTGGCCGGCCCAGGCCTCACTGTTTCACATCACGGGTGCAGATCACATTAGCAGTGTTAGGAAATATAGATTTCATGGTACGGTGCGGACAGGGATCATAAACTAAGTAGCAATGGTGAGGTCACCTTATCAATACGCACCCGAAAAAGAACCGTGAGGCTTTTACAATCCATGAACGCATCTGGTACACTTCCCCAGAGGAAGAAGGAAGGAAAACATGGGACCTGCCAAGGTGGAATCGGCAGAGTGCTAGGAGAGGGCACGATCATTGCGCATCAGAGGACTGCCCGGGCAACTTCAACTTGGGAGGGAGTCCAGGACTTTCTCTGGGGAACGTCCACCCACTTGGCCATCTACATAAAATGTAAGAGGTAAAACCCAGGATAATCTTACAGGACAGAAACCAGTGTCTAGAGAGAATGTAGCAGGCCTTCCAAAGTTCGAGGAGCAAGACAGAAACCGACAAGAAATCGAGAAAAAGGAAAACTATCCTACCAGGAAAGGGTGAGCAGTCAGACTGGCCTGAGATGGCTCTGAAACTCTGTGTGCACGCAGGTTGTCAGGACAACTTCGAATTTTGAGGTTGTTTATGACATCACGAGGATCCTGTCCGCCAAGATGGCCGCACGGTTACAGACTGAGGATTGGCCTAGGCTAGGCTATTAAACGGAGGGATACCCAGAAACAGCTTTGAGAAACAGAAAGCGGACACAGAAACTGGAAGACATTAAAACAGACGCTGATTCGAGTGGTAAGAAAGGGATCCTTGGCAAGAAGCGAGGATAGAGGGACAAGCCCCGAGAGGAGAACGTTGTCATCTATTCAAGTCTATGGGGAGGCCATGCTGATTCAAGCTTGCAACTTGATTGGAAGCAAGAGGCCGGACTTGGGCCTTATCAGACCTACGTGGTCCTTCTGCCTTAAGCATAAGCCAAAGTCAAGAATGAGGTCTTGAGGACGTTGAAGAGAAGACTCGATGCCTCCTTTCCCAGGCCCCTGGCATTCTTTGCAGATCAGTCTCACTTTCCATAGCTCTGGCGTCACGGGGGCCCACCGGGTACATGCTAATGTGTCCCAAGAGATGTCTTGGAAGCCTTGAAGGAATGGAGCCCTGTCACGCTTGGGCTATGTCTCTTTGTTTGGAAGTGCTCTACAAGGGTGTTGAAAAGCACCCTTTTCCACAGGGCTTCGTTCCTTCGTGAAGGCTGCCCTCCCAGGCTAGTGTGCTCAGTTTGCCTCCATCGAAATTCTCCTCCCCACCTCTTGCCATAGAAGGATTATTGATTATGTGTTTTGACACCACATGTAAGGAAGTGGGCTGAAAATGAGAACATTACAATTCTGTTTCAAGAAAAATAAACAGGCCAGGGCTGAGGATGTAAGGCAAACAAATGGCACAGCCTGTAGAAATAAAGGAAGCCCGTATCTAGACGGCACCTGGGGGAACGTTCCAGGATCGGGGGTGAAGTTCGAAACTTCCCAAATCCGGAAAGGAGACAGAAAAATATCTTTCCTGGAGAGAGGAATTCATCAGATTCGTCTAATTTGTCTTGGAAACATTGTGTCCGTGAAGGGGGATGCCAGGACCACCTCGAGTTTGGAGTTTCTGACCTCAGGATGTCAGACCAACCCAGATGACCACGTGTTGTCAGCGCTTAGTTTGACCCAGGCTAGGACAGCAAAGACTCCTTCAAGTGACCGGTGCAAATTCAAAGACAACAACCAAGAGTCACGAAAGCACTCACTCCTCGGCCTAGAGAACATACGGTGATTCCAGAAATGCAAAACGAGTCACTTGGAATGAAGGGGAACGGACTGATAAGCATGTCTAAGGGGGATAGCTGAGAAATACCATGACGATTCTCCTATGGAAAAGAGACAAAGGTCCCAGAAAATGGAAGGCGAACAGAAATCACACCTGGATAATCCACAATGAAAGATGATGTCCGTCTTTAGACAGACTCTGCTGGAACGTTTGAAAGGCAGGGAAATTCACAAGCCAAAAGACGGCAGCGAAGGTCAAGGCTGGGCTAAGTGGGAAGGGTGAGTTATGAGACTGCTCCAAGCGGGCCAGGAAACCGTGTGTCCGTGAAGCTTGCCGGGACAGCAGAGACACGATTCTGACAAATCCTCTGACATCGCAGTGGACCCGAAAAACAACCTGGCCTCATCTACACAGTGCCAGACTTGGGCTCAAGTAGCATATTCAAGTCCCATTGCCCTCAACTGCAGGTTGCCAACGGAACATGAAAGGGGCCGGCCGGTGGTGCAGCGGTGAGGTCCGCACCTTCTGGGTCGGTGGCCCGGGGTGGGCCGGGTGGACCCTCGGGTGAGCCTGCTCACCACTGCTTCAGGCCTTCTGGGGCAGGCGTCCGAGGTAGTGTAGAGGCAGATGGGAAGGGACGTTAGACAGGGCCAGACTTCCACAGCAAATACAGGAGCATTGCCAGCAGATGTGAGCTCAGCGATGCACTTCTGCCAGAACAAAACCGATTCAAGGTTGCAAAGCATAGAGAAACTGAAGCTGAAAAGAAAAAGTGAAAAACTGCATGCCAGTGAGAAGGATGAGATCTCTATGAAGAAACTTAGCAAAACAGGTGAAAGCCATGGCAATGGAAAACTAACAAACGTTGGGGGAAAGAAATTCAAGAAGACACAAGGAGAAAGAAGGAGATTCCCGGATCTAGGAGGGGAAGCATCAACACACTGGAAACGTCCCTACCAGAGCAAGGAATCTCTGGATTCCATACGATCCCAGTCAAAGTTGCAGCAATGTTTCCCACAGAGACAGAAGAGGGCATCCTAAAGTTTCTAGCCAGCAACAAGAGACCCTGACTAGGCAAAGGAATCCTCAGGAAAACGAAAAAAGCAGGACGTGGCACACTTTCCGATTTCAACATATAGGACGAAGCACTAGGTACCGAGACGGCACAGTCTGGGCCCCAAAACAGGCACACAGACCCATGCAACAGAATCGAGAACCCAGAGCCCAACTCAAACGTACATGGACAGCCCATTTTCGACCAGGGAGCCAAGAGGAGACAGCGGAGAAAGGAGAGTCTCTACCATAAACGGTGCTGGGAAGCCTGCACAGCCACATGGAACACAACGAGAGTCCACCATGATGTTACACCTGGCACACACACCACCTGAAATGGATCAAAGCCTTGAATGGCAGACTTGAAACCGTGAACCTTGTAGCAGAAGACCTAGGCAGAGTGCTCTTTGCCATCTGTCTGAGCCGCCTGTTTGGAAGAAGCAAGTCCGACTGGGCCAGGGCAACCAAGTCAACAAGAAACCAACGGGACCACGTCAAATGCGGACGCTTCTGCCCAGTGAAGGAAACCATCGACTGAATGCAAAGATAGCACAACGACTGGGGGAGGATGTTTGCAAACCACACATCGGACAAGGGGTGAAAAGCCCAAAGATGCAATCAACTCGCACGTCCCCACAAGAAAAAAAAAACAACAAGCCAATGAAAACCTGGGCAGAAGATGGAAACAGAGATTTCTGCCAAGAAGATCGAAAGAGGGCCAACGGGTGCATGAACACTTGTTCACCGTCATTAAGTCTCAGGCCAATGCAAATGCAAACTGCAAGGGCACAGCAGCTCACTGTGGTCAGAATGGCTATAAGGAAGCAGACAGGAAGCGACCAGTGTCAGAGAGGAGGTGGAGAGAAGGGAAGCCTCCTGCACCGTTGGTGGGAGTGCAGACCGGCGCAGCCACTACGCCAAGCGGTGTGGAACTGCCTCAGAACTTGAAGAATCCATGTCCCATATGATCCAGCTATCCCTCTGCGGCGTGTTGATCCAAAGAACTCGGAAACACTCCTGCATGAAGACATGTGCACCGCTGAGCTCACCACAGCGTCGCTCCCACTACCCAAGACTTGGAAGCCTCCCTGGAGCCCAGCAAGGGACGAGTGCAGAAGGAAGATGGGCTATAGCCACGCAATGGCATACCAGTCAGCCGGAACCAAGGATGCAATCCAGCCATTTGTGACCCCCAGAATGGCTGTGAGGGTTTTAGGGAAGTGAAATAAGCCCCAGGGAGCAAGGCAAGTACCGTAGGACCTCACTTAAGAGGAGAAGGAAAAACAAGCGGTCAGGAACAGGTGGCACGGGACATTTGATTGGGGGTTCCCAGAGACAAAGCGGGGAGGTGTGAGAGGGTGAAACAGATGATGAGGCACAAGTGTGTGGTGAGGGCCTGCTATTAGGCTTACGCAGGGGAAGATGATGTCAGCTACACGGAAGTCCACATCGATGAGGATGCAAATCGGAAAGATATAGGATGTTCTAATGCAGGGTTGCGGCAATAAATTCACCTCAAAGCAAAAAATCCAAAATGGGGTCCAGAATGACGGCATAAAGCTTTGGGGCTGAAAGAGATTAGAGAAGGTGAACTTCCAAGGCTGGAAAATCACCTCAAAATGCGTACTGATGCGACAGAAAGGTAGACCATTCCAAATAGGAGAAGAGGAATACTACCCACAGAACATGCTGCCTGCTAAACCCATGCACCAACGGAAAAGGTTACCGTCCAGGATGTTACTACTAATCACCTTCACGAATAAGCCAAACAGGCCCACGTGTTCCCAAGCTCAGGCCAAAGGTTGGTCCAAAAGTCCAATTCAGGGCCGGCCCTGTGGCGGAGCGGGTAAGTGCCCACGTTCCGCTTGGCCGGCCCAGGCCTCACTGTTTCACATCACGGGTGCAGATCACATTAGCAGTGTTAGGAAATATAGATTTCATGGTACGGTGCGGACAGGGATCATAAACTAAGTAGCAATGGTGAGGTCACCTTATCAATACGCACCCGAAAAAGAACCGTGAGGCTTTTACAATCCATGAACGCATCTGGTACACTTCCCCAGAGGAAGAAGGAAGGAAAACATGGGACCTGCCAAGGTGGAATCGGCAGAGTGCTAGGAGAGGGCACGATCATTGCGCATCAGAGGACTGCCCGGGCAACTTCAACTTGGGAGGGAGTCCAGGACTTTCTCTGGGGAACGTCCACCCACTTGGCCATCTACATAAAATGTAAGAGGTAAAACCCAGGATAATCTTACAGGACAGAAACCAGTGTCTAGAGAGAATGTAGCAGGCCTTCCAAAGTTCGAGGAGCAAGACAGAAACCGACAAGAAATCGAGAAAAAGGAAAACTATCCTACCAGGAAAGGGTGAGCAGTCAGACTGGCCTGAGATGGCTCTGAAACTCTGTGTGCACGCAGGTTGTCAGGACAACTTCGAATTTTGAGGTTGTTTATGACATCACGAGGATCCTGTCCGCCAAGATGGCCGCACGGTTACAGACTGAGGATTGGCCTAGGCTAGGCTATTAAACGGAGGGATACCCAGAAACAGCTTTGAGAAACAGAAAGCGGACACAGAAACTGGAAGACATAAAACAGACGCTGATTCGAGGGCTAAGAAAGGGATCCTTGGCAAGAAGCGAGAATAGAGGGACAAGCCCCGAGAGGAGAACGTTGTCATCTATTCAAGTCTATGGGGAGGCCATGCTGATTCAAGCTTGCAACTTGATTGGAAGCAAGAGGCCGGACTTGGGCCTTATCAGACCTACGTGGTCCTTCTGCCTTAAGCATAAGCCAAAGTCAAGAATGAGGTCTTGAGGACGTTGAAGAGAAGACTCGATGCCTCCTTTCCTAGGCCCCTGGCATTCTTTGCAGATCAGTCTCACTTTCCATAGCTCTGGCGTCACGGGGGCCCACCGGGTACATGCTAATGTGTCCCAAGAGATGTCTTGGAAGCCTTGAAGGAATGGAGCCCTGTCACGCTTGGGCTATGTCTCTTTGTTTGGAAGTGCTCTACAAGGGTGTTGAAAAGCACCCTTTTCCACAGGGCTTCGTTCCTTCGTGAAGGCTGCCCTCCCAGGCTAGTGTGCTCAGTTTGCCTCCATCGAAATTCTCCTCCCCACCTCTTGCCATAGAAGGATTATTGATTATGTGTTTTGACACCACATGTAAGGAAGTGGGCTGAAAATGAGAACATTACAATTCTGTTTCAAGAAAAATAAACAGGCCAGGGCTGAGGATGTAAGGCAAACAAATGGCACAGCCTGTAGAAATAAAGGAAGCCCGTATCTAGACGGCACCTGGGGGAACGTTCCAGGATCGGGGGTGAAGTTCGAAACTTCCCAAATCCGGAAAGGAGACAGAAAAATATCTTTCCTGGAGAGAGGAATTCATCAGATTCGTCTAATTTGTCTTGGAAACATTGTGTCCGTGAAGGGGGATGCCAGGACCACCTCGAGTTTGGAGTTTCTGACCTCAGGATGTCAGACCAACCCAGATGACCACGTGTTGTCAGCGCTTAGTTTGACCCAGGCTAGGACAGCAAAGACTCCTTCAAGTGACCGGTGCAAATTCAAAGACAACAACCAAGAGTCACGAAAGCACTCACTCCTCGGCCTAGAGAACATACGGTGATTCCAGAAATGCAAAACGAGTCACTTGGAATGAAGGGGAACGGACTGATAAGCATGTCTAAGGGGGATAGCTGAGAAATACCATGACGATTCTCCTATGGAAAAGAGACAAAGGTCCCAGAAAATGGAAGGCGAACAGAAATCACACCTGGATAATCCACAATGAAAGATGATGTCCGTCTTTAGACAGACTCTGCTGGAACGTTTGAAAGGCAGGGAAATTCACAAGCCAAAAGACGGCAGCGAAGGTCAAGGCTGGGCTAAGTGGGAAGGGTGAGTTATGAGACTGCTCCAAGCGGGCCAGGAAACCGTGTGTCCGTGAAGCTTGCCGGGACAGCAGAGACACGATTCTGACAAATCCTCTGACATCGCAGTGGACCCGAAAAACAACCTGGCCTCATCTACACAGTGCCAGACTTGGGCTCAAGTAGCATATTCAAGTCCCATTGCCCTCAACTGCAGCTTGCCAACGGAACATGAAAGGGGCCGGCCGGTGGTGCAGCGGTGAGGTCCGCACCTTCTGGGTCGGTGGCCCGGGGTGGGCCGGGTGGACCCTCGGGTGAGCCTGCTCACCACTGCTTCAGGCCTTCTGGGGCAGGCGTCCGAGGTAGTGTAGAGGCAGATGGGAAGGGACGTTAGACAGGGCCAGACTTCCACAGCAAATACAGGAGCATTGCCAGCAGATGTGAGCTCAGCGATGCACTTCTGCCAGAACAAAACCGATTCAAGGTTGCAAAGCATAGAGAAACTGAAGCTGAAAAGAAAAAGTGAAAAACTGCATGCCAGTGAGAAGGATGAGATCTCTATGAAGAAACTTAGCAAAACAGGTGAAAGCCATGGCAATGGAAAACTAACAAACGTTGGGGGAAAGAAATTCAAGAAGACACAAGGAGAAAGAAGGAGATTCCCGGATCTAGGAGGGGAAGCATCAACACACTGGAAACGTCCCTACCAGAGCAAGGAATCTCTGGATTCCATGCGATCCCAGTCAAAGTTGCAGCAATGTTTCCCACAGAGACAGAAGAGGGCATCCTAAAGTTTCTAGCCAGCAACAAGAGACCCTGACTAGGCAAAGGAATCCTCAGGAAAACGAAAAAAGCAGGACGTGGCACACTTTCCGATTTCAACATATAGGACGAAGCACTAGGTACCGAGACGGCACAGTCTGGGCCCCAAAACAGGCACACAGACCCATGCAACAGAATCGAGAACCCAGAGCCCAACTCAAACGTACATGGACAGCCCATTTTCGACCAGGGAGCCAAGAGGAGACAGCGGAGAAAGGAGAGTCTCTACCATAAACGGTGCTGGGAAGCCTGCACAGCCACATGGAACACAACGAGAGTCCACCATGATGTTACACCTGGCACACACACCACCTGAAATGGATCAAAGCCTTGAATGGCAGACTTGAAACCGTGAACCTTGTAGCAGAAGACCTAGGCAGAGTGCTCTTTGCCATCTGTCTGAGCCGCCTGTTTGGAAGAAGCAAGTCCGACTGGGCCAGGGCAACCAAGTCAACAAGAAACCAACGGGACCACGTCAAATGCGGACGCTTCTGCCCAGTGAAGGAAACCATCGACTGAATGCAAAGATAGCACAACGACTGGGGGAGGATGTTTGCAAACCACACATCGGACAAGGGGTGAAAAGCCCAAAGATGCAATCAACTCGCACGTCCCCACAAGAAAAAAAAAACAACAAGCCAATGAAAACCTGGGCAGAAGATGGAAACAGAGATTTCTGCCAAGAAGATCGAAAGAGGGCCAACGGGTGCATGAACACTTGTTCACCGTCATTAAGTCGCAGGCCAATGCAAATGCAAACTGCAAGGGCACAGCAGCTCACTGTGGTCAGAATGGCTATAAGGAAGCAGACAGGAAGCGACCAGTGTCAGAGAGGAGGTGGAGAGAAGGGAAGCCTCCTGCACCGTTGGTGGGAGTGCAGACCGGCGCAGCCACTACGCCAAGCGGTGTGGAACTGCCTCAGAACTTGAAGAATCCATGTCCCATATGATCCAGCTATCCCTCTGCGGCGTGTTGATCCAAAGAACTCGGAAACACTCCTGCATGAAGACATGTGCACCGCTGAGCTCACCACAGCGTCACTCCCACTACCCAAGACTTGGAAGCCTCCCTGGAGCCCAGCAAGGGACGAGTGCAGAAGGAACATGGGCTATAGCCACGCAATGGCATACCAGTCAGCCAGAACCAAGGATGCAATCCAGCCATTTGTGACCACCAGAATGGCTGTGAGGGCTTTAGGGAAGTGAAACAAGCCCCAGGGAGCAAGGCAAGTACCGTAGGACCTCACTTAAGAGGAGAAGGAAAAACAAGCGGTCAGGAACAGGTGGCACGGGACATTTGATTGGGGGTTCCCAGAGACAAAGCGGGGAGGTGTGAGAGGGTGAAACAGATGATGAGGCACAAGTGTGTGGTGAGGGCCTGCTATTAGGCTTACGCAGGGGAAGGTGATGTCAGCTACACGGAAGTCCACATCGATGAGGATGCAAATCGGAAAGATATAGGATGTTCTAATGCAGGGTTGCGGCAATAAATTCACCTCAAAGCAAAAAATCCAAAATGGGGTCCAGAATGACGGCATAAAGCTTTGGGGCTGAAAGAGATTAGAGAAGGTGAACTTCCAAGGCTGGAAAATCACCTCAAAATGCGTACTGATGCGACAGAAAGGTAGACCATTCCAAATAGATGAAGAGGAATACTACCCACAGAACATGCTGCCTGCTAAACCCATGCACCAACGGAAAAGGTTACCGTCCAGGATGTTACTACTAATCACCTTCACGAATAATCCAAACAGGCCCACGTGTTCCCAAGCTCAGGCCAAAGGTTGGTCCAAAAGTCCAATTCAGGGCCGGCCCTGTGGCGGAGCGGGTAAGTGCCCACGTTCCGCTTGGCCGGCCCAGGCCTCACTGTTTCACATCACGGGTGCAGATCACATTGGCAGTGTTAGGACATACAGATTTCATGGTACGGTGCGGACAGGGATCATAAACTAAGTAGCAATGGTGAGGTCACCTTATCAATACGCACCCGAAAAAGAACCGTGAGGCTTTTACAATCCATGAACGCATCTGGTACACTTCCCCAGAGGAAGAAGGAAGGAAAACATGGGACCTGCCAAGGTGGAATCGGCAGAGTGCTAGGAGAGGGCACGATCATTGCGCATCAGAGGACTGCCCGGGCAACTTCAACTTGGGAGGGAGTCCAGGACTTTCTCTGGGGAACGTCCACCCACTTGGCCATCTACATAAAATGTAAGAGGTAAAACCCAGGATAATCTTACAGGACAGAAACCAGTGTCTAGAGAGAATGTAGCAGGCCTTCCAAAGTTCGAGGAGCAAGACAGAAACCGACAAGAAATCGAGAAAAAGAAAACTATCCTACCAGGAAAGGGTGAGGAGTCAGACTGGCCTGAGATGGCTCTGAAACTCTGTGTGCACGCAGGTTGTCAGGACAACTTCGAATTTTGAGGTTGTTTATGACATCACGAGGATCCTGTCCGCCAAGATGGCCACACGGTTACAGACTGAGGATTGGCCTAGGCTAGGCTATTAAACGGAGGGATACCCAGAAACAGCTTTGAGAAACAGAAAGCGGACACAGAAACTGGAAGACATTAAAACAGACGCTGATTCGAGTGGTAAGAAAGGGATCCTTGGCAAGAAGCGAGGATAGAGGGACAAGCCCCGAGAGGAGAACGTTGTCATCTATTCAAGTCTATGGGGAGGCCATGCTGATTCAAGCTTGCAACTTGATTGGAAGCAAGAGGCCGGACTTGGGCCTTATCAGACCTACGTGGTCCTTCTGCCTTAAGCATAAGCCAAAGTCAAGAATGAGGTCTTGAGGACGTTGAAGAGAAGACTCGATGCCTCCTTTCCCAGGCCCCTGGCATTCTTTGCAGATCAGTCTCACTTTCCATAGCTCTGGCGTCACGGGGGCCCACCGGGTACATGCTAATGTGTCCCAAGAGATGTCTTGGAAGCCTTGAAGGAATGGAGCCCTGTCACGCTTGGGCTATGTCTCTTTGTTTGGAAGTGCTCTACAAGGGTGTTGAAAAGCACCCTTTTCCACAGGGCTTCGTTCCTTCGTGAAGGCTGCCCTCCCAGGCTAGTGTGCTCAGTTTGCCTCCATCGAAATTCTCCTCCCCACCTCTTGCCATAGAAGGATTATTGATTATGTGTTTTGACACCACATGTAAGGAAGTGGGCTGAAAATGAGAACATTACAATTCTGTTTCAAGAAAAATAAACAGGCCAGGGCTGAGGATGTAAGGCAAACAAATGGCACAGCCTGTAGAAATAAAGGAAGCCCGTATCTAGACGGCACCTGGGGGAACGTTCCAGGATCGGGGGTGAAGTTCGAAACTTCCCAAATCCGGAAAGGAGACAGAAAAATATCTTTCCTGGAGAGAGGAATTCATCAGATTCGTCTAATTTGTCTTGGAAACATTGTGTCCGTGAAGGGGGATGCCAGGACCACCTCGAGTTTGGAGTTTCTGACCTCAGGATGTCAAACCAACCCAGATGACCACGTGTTGTCAGCGCTTAGTTTGACCCAGGCTAGGACAGCAAAGACTCCTTCAAGTGACCGGTGCAAATTCAAAGACAACAACCAAGAGTCACGAAAGCACTCACTCCTCGGCCTAGAGAACATACGGTGATTCCAGAAATGCAAAACGAGTCACTTGGAATGAAGGGGAACGGACTGATAAGCATGTCTAAGGGGGATAGCTGAGAAATACCATGACGATTCTCCTATGGAAAAGAGACAAAGGTCCCAGAAAATGGAAGGCGAACAGAAATCACACCTGGATAATCCACAATGAAAGATGATGTCCGTCTTTAGACAGACTCTGCTGGAACGTTTGAAAGGCAGAGAAATTCACAAGCCAAAAGACGGCAGCGAAGGTCAAGGCTGGGCTAAGTGGGAAGGGTGAGTTATGAGACTGCTCCAAGCGGGCCAGGAAACCGTGTGTCCGTGAAGCTTGCCGGGACAGCAGAGACACGATTCTGACAAATCCTCTGACATCGCAGTGGACCCGAAAAACAACCTGGCCTCATCTACACAGTGCCAGACTTGGGCTCAAGTAGCATATTCAAGTCCCATTGCCCTCAACTGCAGCTTGCCAACGGAACATGAAAGGGGCCGGCCGGTGGTGCAGCGGTGAGGTCCGCACCTTCTGGGTCGGTGGCCCGGGGTGGGCCGGGTGGACCCTCGGGTGAGCCTGCTCACCACTGCTTCAGGCCTTCTGGGGCAGGCGTCCGAGGTAGTGTAGAGGCAGATGGGAAGGGACGTTAGACAGGGCCAGACTTCCACAGCAAATACAGGAGCATTGCCAGCAGATGTGAGCTCAGCGATGCACTTCTGCCAGAACAAAACCGATTCAAGGTTGCAAAGCATAGAGAAACTGAAGCTGAAAAGAAAAAGTGAAAAACTGCATGCCAGTGAGAAGGATGAGATCTCTATGAAGAAACTTAGCAAAACAGGTGAAAGCCATGGCAATGGAAAACTAACAAACGTTGGGGGAAAGAAATTCAAGAAGACACAAGGAGAAAGAAGGAGATTCCCGGATCTAGGAGGGGAAGCATCAACACACTGGAAACGTCCCTACCAGAGCAAGGAATCTCTGGATTCCATGCGATCCCAGTCAAAGTTGCAGCAATGTTTCCCACAGAGACAGAAGAGGGCATCCTAAAGTTTCTAGCCAGCAACAAGAGACCCTGACTAGGCAAAGGAATCCTCAGGAAAACGAAAAAAGCAGGACGTGGCACACTTTCCGATTTCAACATATAGGACGAAGCACTAGGTACCGAGACGGCACAGTCTGGGCCCCAAAACAGGCACACAGACCCATGCAACAGAATCGAGAACCCAGAGCCCAACTCAAACGTACATGGACAGCCCATTTTCGACCAGGGAGCCAAGAGGAGACAGCGGAGAAAGGAGAGTCTCTACCATAAACGGTGCTGGGAAGCCTGCACAGCCACATGGAACACAACGAGAGTCCACCATGATGTTACACCTGGCACACACACCACCTGAAATGGATCAAAGCCTTGAATGGCAGACTTGAAACCGTGAACCTTGTAGCAGAAGACCTAGGCAGAGTGCTCTTTGCCATCTGTCTGAGACGCCTGTTTGGAAGAAGCAAGTCCGACTGGGCCAGGGCAACCAAGTCAACAAGAAACCAACGGGACCACGTCAAATGCGGACGCTTCTGCCCAGTGAAGGAAACCATCGACTGAATGCAAAGATAGCACAACGACTGGGGGAGGATGTTTGCAAACCACACATCGGACAAGGGGTGAAAAGCCCAAAGATGCAATCAACTCGCACGTCCCCACAAGAAAAAAAAAACAACAAGCCAATGAAAACCTGGGCAGAAGATGGAAACAGAGATTTCTGCCAAGAAGATCGAAAGAGGGCCAACGGGTGCATGAACACTTGTTCACCGTCATTAAGTCTCAGGCCAATGCAAATGCAAACTGCAAGGGCACAGCAGCTCACTGTGGTCAGAATGGCTATAAGGAAGCAGACAGGAAGCGACCAGTGTCAGAGAGGAGGTGGAGAGAAGGGAAGCCTCCTGCACCGTTGGTGGGAGTGCAGACCGGCGCAGCCACTATGCCAAGCGGTGTGGAACTGCCTCAGAACTTGAAGAATCCATGTCCCATATGATCCAGCTATCCCTCTGCGGCGTGTTGATCCAAAGAACTCGGAAACACTCCTGCATGAAGACATGTGCACCGCTGAGCTCACCACAGCGTCGCTCCCACTACCCAAGACTTGGAAGCCTCCCTGGAGCCCAGCAAGGGACGAGTGCAGAAGGAAGATGGGCTATAGCCACGCAATGGCATACCAGTCAGCCGGAACCAAGGATGCAATCCAGCCATTTGTGACCACCAGAATGGCTGTGAGGGCTTTAGGGAAGTGAAACAAGCCCCAGGGAGCAAGGCAAGTACCGTAGGACCTCACTTAAGAGGAGAAGGAAAAACAAGCGGTCAGGAACAGGTGGCACGGGACATTTGATTGGGGGTTCCCAGAGACAAAGCGGGGAGGTGTGAGAGGGTGAAACAGATGATGAGGCACAAGTGTGTGGTGAGGGCCTGCTATTAGGCTTACGCAGGGGAAGGTGATGTCAGCTACACGGAAGTCCACATCGATGAGGATGCAAATCGGAAAGATATAGGATGTTCTAATGCAGGGTTGCGGCAATAAATTCACCTCAAAGCAAAAAATCCAAAATGGGGTCCAGAATGACGGCATAAAGCTTTGGGGCTGAAAGAGATTAGAGAAGGTGAACTTCCAAGGCTGGAAAATCACCTCAAAATGCGTACTGATGCGACAGAAAGGTAGACCATTCCAAATAGATGAAGAGGAATACTACCCACAGAACATGCTGCCTGCTAAACCCATGCACCAACGGAAAAGGTTACCGTCCAGGATGTTACTACTAATCACCTTCACGAATAATCCAAACAGGCCCACGTGTTCCCAAGCTCAGGCCAAAGGTTGGTCCAAAAGTCCAATTCAGGGCCGGCCCTGTGGCGGAGCGGGTAAGTGCCCACGTTCCGCTTGGCCGGCCCAGGCCTCACTGTTTCACATCACGGGTGCAGATCACATTGGCAGTGTTAGGACATACAGATTTCATGGTACGGTGCGGACAGGGATCATAAACTAAGTAGCAATGGTGAGGTCACCTTATCAATACGCACCCGAAAAAGAACCGTGAGGCTTTTACAATCCATGAACGCATCTGGTACACTTCCCCAGAGGAAGAAGGAAGGAAAACATGGGACCTGCCAAGGTGGAATCGGCAGAGTGCTAGGAGAGGGCACGATCATTGCGCATCAGAGGACTGCCCGGGCAACTTCAACTTGGGAGGGAGTCCAGGACTTTCTCTGGGGAACGTCCACCCACTTGGCCATCTACATAAAATGTAAGAGGTAAAACCCAGGATAATCTTACAGGACAGAAACCAGTGTCTAGAGAGAATGTAGCAGGCCTTCCAAAGTTCGAGGAGCAAGACAGAAACCGACAAGAAATCGAGAAAAAGGAAAACTATCCTACCAGGAAAGGGTGAGGAGTCAGACTGGCCTGAGATGGCTCTGAAACTCTGTGTGCACGCAGGTTGTCAGGACAACTTCGAATTTTGAGGTTGTTTATGACATCACGAGGATCCTGTCCGCCAAGATGGCCACACGGTTACAGACTGAGGATTGGCCTAGGCTAGGCTATTAAACGGAGGGATACCCAGAAACAGCTTTGAGAAACAGAAAGCGGACACAGAAACTGGAAGACATTAAAACAGACGCTGATTCGAGTGGTAAGAAAGGGATCCTTGGCAAGAAGCGAGGATAGAGGGACAAGCCCCGAGAGGAGAACGTTGTCATCTATTCAAGTCTATGGGGAGGCCATGCTGATTCAAGCTTGCAACTTGATTGGAAGCAAGAGGCCGGACTTGGGCCTTATCAGACCTACGTGGTCCTTCTGCCTTAAGCATAAGCCAAAGTCAAGAATGAGGTCTTGAGGACGTTGAAGAGAAGACTCGATGCCTCCTTTCCCAGGCCCCTGGCATTCTTTGCAGATCAGTCTCACTTTCCATAGCTCTGGCGTCACGGGGGCCCACCGGGTACATGCTAATGTGTCCCAAGAGATGTCTTGGAAGCCTTGAAGGAATGGAGCCCTGTCACGCTTGGGCTATGTCTCTTTGTTTGGAAGTGCTCTACAAGGGTGTTGAAAAGCACCCTTTTCCACAGGGCTTCGTTCCTTCGTGAAGGCTGCCCTCCCAGGCTAGTGTGCTCAGTTTGCCTCCATCGAAATTCTCCTCCCCACCTCTTGCCATAGAAGGATTATTGATTATGTGTTTTGACACCACATGTAAGGAAGTGGGCTGAAAATGAGAACATTACAATTCTGTTTCAAGAAAAATAAACAGGCCAGGGCTGAGGATGTAAGGCAAACAAATGGCACAGCCTGTAGAAATAAAGGAAGCCCATATCTAGACGGCACCTGGGGGAACGTTCCAGGATCGGGGGTGAAGTTCGAAACTTCCCAAATCCGGAAAGGAGACAGAAAAATATCTTTCCTGGAGAGAGGAATTCATCAGACTCGTCTAATTTGTCTTGGAAACATTGTGTCCGTGAAGGGGGATGCCAGGACCACCTCGAGTTTGGAGTTTCTGACCTCAGGATGTCAGACCAACCCAGATGACCACGTGTTGTCAGCGCTTAGTTTGACCCAGGCTAGGACAGCAAAGACTCCTTCAAGTGACCGGTGCAAATTCAAAGACAACAACCAAGAGTCACGAAAGCACTCACTCCTCGGCCTAGAGAACATACGGTGATTCCAGAAATGCAAAACGAGTCACTTGGAATGAAGGGGAACGGACTGATAAGCATGTCTAAGGGGGATAGCTGAGAAATACCATGACGATTCTCCTATGGAAAAGAGACAAAGGTCCCAGAAAATGGAAGGCGAACAGAAATCACACCTGGATAATCCACAATGAAAGATGATGTCCGTCTTTAGACAGACTCTGCTGGAACGTTTGAAAGGCAGAGAAATTCACAAGCCAAAAGACGGCAGCGAAGGTCAAGGCTGGGCTAAGTGGGAAGGGTGAGTTATGAGACTGCTCCAAGCGGGCCAGGAAACCGTGTGTCCGTGAAGCTTGCCGGGACAGCAGAGACACGATTCTGACAAATCCTCTGACATCGCAGTGGACCCGAAAAACAACCTGGCCTCATCTACACAGTGCCAGAGTTGGGCTCAAGTAGCATATTCAAGTCCCATTGCCCTCAACTGCAGCTTGCCAACGGAACATGAAAGGGGCCGGCCGGTGGTGCAGCGGTGAGGTCCGCACCTTCTGGGTCGGTGGCCCGGGGTGGGCCGGGTGGACCCTCGGGTGAGCCTGCTCACCACTGCTTCAGGCCTTCTGGGGCAGGCGTTCGAGGTAGTGTAGAGGCAGATGGGAAGGGACGTTAGACAGGGCCAGACTTCCACAGCAAATACAGGAGCATTGCCAGCAGATGTGAGCTCAGCGATGCACTTCTGCCAGAACAAAACCGATTCAAGGTTGCAAAGCATAGAGAAACTGAAGCTGAAAAGAAAAAGTGAAAAACTGCATGCCAGTGAGAAGGATGAGATCTCTATGAAGAAACTTAGCAAAACAGGTGAAAGCCATGGCAATGGAAAACTAACAAACGTTGGGGGAAAGAAATTCAAGAAGACACAAGGAGAAAGAAGGAGATTCCCGGATCTAGGAGGGGAAGCATCAACACACTGGAAACGTCCCTACCAGAGCAAGGAATCTCTGGATTCCATGCGATCCCAGTCAAAGTTGCAGCAATGTTTCCCACAGAGACAGAAGAGGGCATCCTAAAGTTTCTAGCCAGCAACAAGAGACCCTGACTAGGCAAAGGAATCCTCAGGAAAACGAAAAAAGCAGGACGTGGCACACTTTCCGATTTCAACATATAGGACGAAGCACTAGGTACCGAGACGGCACAGTCTGGGCCCCAAAACAGGCACACAGACCCATGCAACAGAATCGAGAACCCAGAGCCCAACTCAAACGTACATGGACAGCCCATTTTCGACCAGGGAGCCAAGAGGAGACAGCGGAGAAAGGAGAGTCTCTACCATAAACGGTGCTGGGAAGCCTGCACAGCCACATGGAACACAACGAGAGTCCACCATGATGTTACACCTGGCACACACACCACCTGAAATGGATCAAAGCCTTGAATGGCAGACTTGAAACCGTGAACCTTGTAGCAGAAGACCTAGGCAGAGTGCTCTTTGCCATCTGTCTGAGACGCCTGTTTGGAAGAAGCAAGTCCGACTGGGCCAGGGCACCCAAGTCAACAAGAAACCAACGGGACCACGTCAAATGCGGACGCTTCTGCCCAGTGAAGGAAACCATCGACTGAATGCAAAGATAGCACAACGACTGGGGGAGGATGTTTGCAAACCACACATCGGACAAGGGGTGAAAAGCCCAAAGATGCAATCAACTCGCACGTCCCCACAAGAAAAAAAAAACAACAAGCCAATGAAAACCTGGGCAGAAGATGGAAACAGAGATTTCTGCCAAGAAGATCGAAAGAGGGCCAATGGGTGCATGAACACTTGTTCACCGTCATTAAGTCGCAGGCCAATGCAAATGCAAACTGCAAGGGCACAGCAGCTCACTGTGGTCAGAATGGCTATAAGGAAGCAGACAGGAAGCGACCAGTGTCAGAGAGGAGGTGGAGAGAAGGGAAGCCTCCTGCACCGTTGGTGGGAGTGCAGACCGGCGCAGCCACTATGCCAAGCGGTGTGGAACTGCCTCAGAACTTGAAGAATCCATGTCCCATATGATCCAGCTATCCCTCTGCGGCGTGTTGATCCAAAGAACTCGGAAACACTCCTGCATGAAGACATGTGCACCGCTGAGCTCACCACAGCGTCGCTCCCACTACCCAAGACTTGGAAGCCTCCCTGGAGCCCAGCAAGGGACGAGTGCAGAAGGAACATGGGCTATAGCCACGCAATGGCATACCAGTCAGCCGGAACCAAGGATGCAATCCAGCCATTTGTGACCACCAGAATGGCTGTGAGGGCTTTAGGGAAGTGAAACAAGCCCCAGGGAGCAAGGCAAGTACCGTAGGACCTCACTTAAGAGGAGAAGGAAAAACAAGCGGTCAGGAACAGGTGGCACGGGACATTTGATTGGGGGTTCCCAGAGACAAAGCGGGGAGGTGTGAGAGGGTGAAACAGATGATGAGGCACAAGTGTGTGGTGAGGGCCTGCTATTAGGCTTACGCAGGGGAAGGTGATGTCAGCTACACGGAAGTCCACATCGATGAGGATGCAAATCGGAAAGATATAGGATGTTCTAATGCAGGGTTGCGGCAATAAATTCACCTCAAAGCAAAAAATCCAAAATGGGGTCCAGAATGACGGCATAAAGCTTTGGGGCTGAAAGAGATTAGAGAAGGTGAACTTCCAAGGCTGGAAAATCACCTCAAAATGCGTACTGATGCGACAGAAAGGTAGACCATTCCAAATAGATGAAGAGGAATACTACCCACAGAACATGCTGCCTGCTAAACCCATGCACCAACGGAAAAGGTTACCGTCCAGGATGTTACTACTAATCACCTTCACGAATAATCCAAACAGGCCCACGTGTTCCCAAGCTCAGGCCAAAGGTTGGTCCAAAAGTCCAATTCAGGGCCGGCCCTGTGGCGGAGCGGGTAAGTGCCCACGTTCCGCTTGGCCGGCCCAGGCCTCACTGTTTCACATCACGGGTGCAGATCACATTGGCAGTGTTAGGACATACAGATTTCATGGTACGGTGCGGACAGGGATCATAAACTAAGTAGCAATGGTGAGGTCACCTTATCAATACGCACCCGAAAAAGAACCGTGAGGCTTTTACAATCCATGAACGCATCTGGTACACTTCCCCAGAGGAAGAAGGAAGGAAAACATGGGACCTGCCAAGGTGGAATCGGCAGAGTGCTAGGAGAGGGCACGATCATTGCGCATCAGAGGACTGCCCGGGCAACTTCAACTTGGGAGGGAGTCCAGGACTTTCTCTGGGGAACGTCCACCCACTTGGCCATCTACATAAAATGTAAGAGGTAAAACCCAGGATAATCTTACAGGACAGAAACCAGTGTCTAGAGAGAATGTAGCAGGCCTTCCAAAGTTCGAGGAGCAAGACAGAAACCGACAAGAAATCGAGAAAAAGGAAAACTATCCTACCAGGAAAGGGTGAGCAGTCAGACTGGCCTGAGATGGCTCTGAAACTCTGTGTGCACGCAGGTTGTCAGGACAACTTCGAATTTTGAGGTTGTTTATGACATCACGAGGATCCTGTCCGCCAAGATGGCCGCACGGTTACAGACTGAGGATTGGCCTAGGCTAGGCTATTAAACGGAGGGATACCCAGAAACAGCTTTGAGAAACAGAAAGCGGACACAGAAACTGGAAGACATTAAAACAGACGCTGATTCGAGTGGTAAGAAAGGGATCCTTGGCAAGAAGCGAGGATAGAGGGACAAGCCCCGAGAGGAGAACGTTGTCATCTATTCAAGTCTATGGGGAGGCCATGCTGATTCAAGCTTGCAACTTGATTGGAAGCAAGAGGCCGGACTTGGGCCTTATCAGACCTACGTGGTCCTTCTGCCTTAAGCATAAGCCAAAGTCAAGAATGAGGTCTTGAGGACGTTGAAGAGAAGACTCGATGCCTCCTTTCCCAGGCCCCTGGCATTCTTTGCAGATCAGTCTCACTTTCCATAGCTCTGGCGTCACGGGGGCCCACCGGGTACATGCTAATGTGTCCCAAGAGATGTCTTGGAAGCCTTGAAGGAATGGAGCCCTGTCACGCTTGGGCTATGTCTCTTTGTTTGGAAGTGCTCTACAAGGGTGTTGAAAAGCACCCTTTTCCACAGGGCTTCGTTCCTTCGTGAAGGCTGCCCTCCCAGGCTAGTGTGCTCAGTTTGCCTCCATCGAAATTCTCCTCCCCACCTCTTGCCATAGAAGGATTATTGATTATGTGTTTTGACACCACATGTAAGGAAGTGGGCTGAAAATGAGAACATTACAATTCTGTTTCAAGAAAAATAAACAGGCCAGGGCTGAGGATGTAAGGCAAACAAATGGCACAGCCTGTAGAAATAAAGGAAGCCCGTATCTAGACGGCACCTGGGGGAACGTTCCAGGATCGGGGGTGAAGTTCGAAACTTCCCAAATCCGGAAAGGAGACAGAAAAATATCTTTCCTGGAGAGAGGAATTCATCAGATTCGTCTAATTTGTCTTGGAAACATTGTGTCCGTGAAGGGGGATGCCAGGACCACCTCGAGTTTGGAGTTTCTGACCTCAGGATGTCAAACCAACCCAGATGACCACGTGTTGTCAGCGCTTAGTTTGACCCAGGCTAGGACAGCAAAGACTCCTTCAAGTGACCGGTGCAAATTCAAAGACAACAACCAAGAGTCACGAAAGCACTCACTCCTCGGCCTAGAGAACATACGGTGATTCCAGAAATGCAAAACGAGTCACTTGGAATGAAGGGGAACGGACTGATAAGCATGTCTAAGGGGGATAGCTGAGAAATACCATGACGATTCTCCTATGGAAAAGAGACAAAGGTCCCAGAAAATGGAAGGCGAACAGAAATCACACCTGGATAATCCACAATGAAAGATGATGTCCGTCTTTAGACAGACTCTGCTGGAACGTTTGAAAGGCAGAGAAATTCACAAGCCAAAAGACGGCAGCTAAGGTCAAGGCTGGGCTAAGTGGGAAGGGTGAGTTATGAGACTGCTCCAAGCGGGCCAGGAAACCGTGTGTCCGTGAAGCTTGCCGGGACAGCAGAGACACGATTCTGACAAATCCTCTGACATCGCAGTGGACCCGAAAAACAACCTGGCCTCATCTACACAGTGCCAGAGTTGGGCTCAAGTAGCATATTCAAGTCCCATTGCCCTCAACTGCAGCTTGCCAACGGAACATGAAAGGGGCCGGCCGGTGGTGCAGCGGTGAGGTCCGCACCTTCTGGGTCGGTGGCCCGGGGTGGGCCGGGTGGACCCTCGGGTGAGCCTGCTCACCACTGCTTCAGGCCTTCTGGGGCAGGCGTCCGAGGTAGTGTAGAGGCAGATGGGAAGGGACGTTAGACAGGGCCAGACTTCCACAGCAAATACAGGAGCATTGCCAGCAGATGTGAGCTCAGCGATGCACTTCTGCCAGAACAAAACCGATTCAAGGTTGCAAAGCATAGAGAAACTGAAGCTGAAAAGAAAAAGTGAAAAACTGCATGCCAGTGAGAAGGATGAGATCTCTATGAAGAAACTTAGCAAAACAGGTGAAAGCCATGGCAATGGAAAACTAACAAACGTTGGGGGAAAGAAATTCAAGAAGACACAAGGAGAAAGAAGGAGATTCCCGGATCTAGGAGGGGAAGCATCAACACACTGGAAACGTCCCTACCAGAGCAAGGAATCTCTGGATTCCATGCGATCCCAGTCAAAGTTGCAGCAATGTTTCCCACAGAGACAGAAGAGGGCATCCTAAAGTTTCTAGCCAGCAACAAGAGACCCTGACTAGGCAAAGGAATCCTCAGGAAAACGAAAAAAGCAGGACGTGGCACACTTTCCGATTTCAACATATAGGACGAAGCACTAGGTACCGAGACGGCACAGTCTGGGCCCCAAAACAGGCACACAGACCCATGCAACAGAATCGAGAACCCAGAGCCCAACTCAAACGTACATGGACAGCCCATTTTCGACCAGGGAGCCAAGAGGAGACAGCGGAGAAAGGAGAGTCTCTACCATAAACGGTGCTGGGAAGCCTGCACAGCCACATGGAACACAACGAGAGTCCACCATGATGTTACACCTGGCACACACACCACCTGAAATGGATCAAAGCCTTGAATGGCAGACTTGAAACCGTGAACCTTGTAGCAGAAGACCTAGGCAGAGTGCTCTTTGCCATCTGTCTGAGCCGCCTGTTTGGAAGAAGCAAGTCCGACTGGGCCAGGGCAACCAAGTCAACAAGAAACCAACGGGACCACGTCAAATGCGGACGCTTCTGCCCAGTGAAGGAAACCATCGACTGAATGCAAAGATAGCACAACAACTGGGGGAGGATGTTTGCAAACCACACATCGGACAAGGGGTGAAAAGCCCAAAGATGCAATCAACTCGCACGTCCCCACAAGAAAAAAAAAACAACAAGCCAATGAAAACCTGGGCAGAAGATGGAAACAGAGATTTCTGCCAAGAAGATCGAAAGAGGGCCAACGGGTGCATGAACACTTGTTCACCGTCATTAAGTCTCAGGCCAATGCAAATGCAAACTGCAAGGGCACAGCAGCTCACTGTGGTCAGAATGGCTATAAGGAAGCAGACAGGAAGCGACCAGTGTCAGAGAGGAGGTGGAGAGAAGGGAAGCCTCCTGCACCGTTGGTGGGAGTGCAGACCGGCGCAGCCACTATGCCAAGCGGTGTGGAACTGCCTCAGAACTTGAAGAATCCATGTCCCATATGATCCAGCTATTCCTCTGCGGCGTGTTGATCCAAAGAACTCGGAAACACTCCTGCATGAAGACATGTGCACCGCTGAGTTCACCACAGCGTCGCTCCCACTACCCAAGACTTAGAAGCCTCCCTGGAGCCCAGCAAGGGACGAGTGCAGAAGGAACATGGGCTATAGCCACGCAATGGCATACCAGTCAGCCGGAACCAAGGATGCAATCCAGCCATTTGTGACCCCCAGAATGGCTGTGAGGGTTTTAGGGAAGTGAAACAAACCCCAGGGAGCAAGGCAAGTACCGTAGGACCTCACTTAAGAGGAGAAGGAAAAACAAGCGGTCAGGAACAGGTGGCACGGGACATTTGATTGGGGGTTCCCAGAGACAAAGCGGGGAGGTGTGAGAGGGTGAAACAGATGATGAGGCACAAGTGTGTGGTGAGGGCCTGCTATTAGGCTTACGCAGGGGAAGGTGATGTCAGCTACATGGAAGTCCACATCGATGAGGATGCAAATCGGAAAGATATAGGATGTTCTAATGCAGGGTTGCGGCAATAAATTCACCTCAAAGCAAAAAATCCAAAATGGGGTCCAGAATGACGGCATAAAGCTTTGGGGCTGAAAGAGATTAGAGAAGGTGAACTTCCAAGGCTGGAAAATCACCTCAAAATGCGTACTGATGCGACAGAAAGGTAGACCATTCCAAATAGGAGAAGAGGAATACTACCCACAGAACATGCTGCCTGCTAAACCCATGCACCAACGGAAAAGGTTACCGTCCAGGATGTTACTACTAATCACCTTCACGAATAATCCAAACAGGCCCACGTGTTCCCAAGCTCAGGCCAAAGGTTGGTCCAAAAGTCCAATTCAGGGCCGGCCCTGTGGCGGAGCGGGTAAGTGCCCACGTTCCGCTTGGCCGGCCCAGGCCTCACTGTTTCACATCACGGGTGCAGATCACATTAGCAGTGTTAGGAAATATAGATTTCATGGTACGGTGCGGACAGGGATCATAAACTAAGTAGCAATGGTGAGGTCACCTTATCAATACGCACCCGAAAAAGAACCGTGAGGCTTTTACAATCCATGAACGCATCTGGTACACTTCCCCAGAGGAAGAAGGAAGGAAAACATGGGACCTGCCAAGGTGGAATCGGCAGAGTGCTAGGAGAGGGCACGATCATTGCGCATCAGAGGACTGCCCGGGCAACTTCAACTTGGGAGGGAGTCCAGGACTTTCTCTGGGGAACGTCCACCCACTTGGCCATCTACATAAAATGTAAGAGGTAAAACCCAGGATAATCTTACAGGACAGAAACCAGTGTCTAGAGAGAATGTAGCAGGCCTTCCAAAGTTCGAGGAGCAAGACAGAAACCGACAAGAAATCGAGAAAAAGGAAAACTATCCTACCAGGAAAGGGTGAGCAGTCAGACTGGCCTGAGATGGCTCTGAAACTCTGTGTGCACGCAGGTTGTCAGGACAACTTCGAATTTTGAGGTTGTTTATGACATCACGAGGATCCTGTCCGCCAAGATGGCCGCACGGTTACAGACTGAGGATTGGCCTAGGCTAGGCTATTAAACGGAGGGATACCCAGAAACAGCTTTGAGAAACAGAAAGCGGACACAGAAACTGGAAGACATTAAAACAGACGCTGATTCGAGTGGTAAGAAAGGGATCCTTGGCAAGAAGCGAGGATAGAGGGACAAGCCCCGAGAGGAGAACGTTGTCATCTATTCAAGTCTATGGGGAGGCCATGCTGATTCAAGCTTGCAACTTGATTGGAAGCAAGAGGCCGGACTTGGGCCTTATCAGACCTACGTGGTCCTTCTGCCTTAAGCATAAGCCAAAGTCAAGAATGAGGTCTTGAGGACGTTGAAGAGAAGACTCGATGCCTCCTTTCCCAGGCCCCTGGCATTCTTTGCAGATCAGTCTCACTTTCCATAGCTCTGGCGTCACGGGGGCCCACCGGGTACATGCTAATGTGTCCCAAGAGATGTCTTGGAAGCCTTGAAGGAATGGAGCCCTGTCACGCTTGGGCTATGTCTCTTTGTTTGGAAGTGCTCTACAAGGGTGTTGAAAAGCACCCTTTTCCACAGGGCTTCGTTCCTTCGTGAAGGCTGCCCTCCCAGGCTAGTGTGCTCAGTTTGCCTCCATCGAAATTCTCCTCCCCACCTCTTGCCATAGAAGGATTATTGATTATGTGTTTTGACACCACATGTAAGGAAGTGGGCTGAAAATGAGAACATTACAATTCTGTTTCAAGAAAAGTAAACAGGCCAGGGCTGAGGATGTAAGGCAAACAAATGGCACAGCCTATAGAAATAAAGTAAGCCCGTATCTAGACGGCACCTGGGGGAACGTTCCAGGCTCAGGGGTGAAGTTCGAAACTTCCCAAATCCGGAAAGGAGACAGAAAAATATCTTTCCTGGAGAGAGGGATTCATCACATTCGTCTAATTTGTCTTGGAAACATTGTGTCCGTGAAGGGGGATGCCAGGACCACCTCGAGTTTGGAGTTTCTGACCTCAGGATGTCAAACCAACCCACATGACCACGTGTTGTCAGCGCTCAGTTTGACCCAGGCGAGGACAGCAAAGACTCCTTCAAGTGACCGGTGCAAATTCAAAGACAACAACCAAGAGTCACGAAAGCACTCACACCTCGGCCTAGAGAACATACGGTGATTCCAGAAATGCAAAACGAATCACTTGGAATGAAGGGGAACGGACTGATAAGCATGTCTAAGGGGGATAGCTGAGAAATACCATGACGATTCTCCTATGGAAAAGAGACAAAGGTCCCAGAAAATGGAAGGCGAACAGAAATCACACCTGGATAATCCACAATGAAAGATGATGTCCGTCTTTAGACAGACTCTGCTGGAACGTTTGAAAGGCAGAGAAATTCACAAGCCAAAAGACGGCAGCGAAGGTCAAGGCTGGGCTAAGTGGGAAGGGTGAGTTATGAGACTGCTCCAAGCGGGCCAGGAAACCGTGTGTCCGTGAAGCTTGCCGGGACAGCAGAGACACGATTCTGACAAATCCTCTGACATCGCAGTGGACCCGAAAAACAACCTGGCCTCATCTACACAGTGCCAGAGTTGGGCTCAAGTAGCATATTCAAGTCCCATTGCCCTCAACTGCAGCTTGCCAACGGAACATGAAAGGGGCCGGCCGGTGGTGCAGCGGTGAGGTCCGCACCTTCTGGGTCGGTGGCCCGGGGTGGGCCGGGTGGACCCTCGGGTGAGCCTGCTCACCACTGCTTCAGGCCTTCTGGGGCAGGCGTCCGAGGTAGTGTAGAGGCAGATGGGAAGGGACGTTAGACAGGGCCAGACTTCCACAGCAAATACAGGAGCATTGCCAGCAGATGTGAGCTCAGCGATGCACTTCTGCCAGAACAAAACCGATTCAAGGTTGCAAAGCATAGAGAAACTGAAGCTGAAAAGAAAAAGTGAAAAACTGCATGCCAGTGAGAAGGATGAGATCTCTATGAAGAAACTTAGCAAAACAGGTGAAAGCCATGGCAATGGAAAACTAACAAACGTTGGGGGAAAGAAATTCAAGAAGACACAAGGAGAAAGAAGGAGATTCCCGGATCTAGGAGGGGAAGCATCAACACACTGGAAACGTCCCTACCAGAGCAAGGAATCTCTGGATTCCATGCGATCCCAGTCAAAGTTGCAGCAATGTTTCCCACAGAGACAGAAGAGGGCATCCTAAAGTTTCTAGCCAGCAACAAGAGACCCTGACTAGGCAAAGGAATCCTCAGGAAAACGAAAAAAGCAGGACGTGGCACACTTTCCGATTTCAACATATAGGACGAAGCACTAGGTACCGAGACGGCACAGTCTGGGCCCCAAAACAGGCACACAGACCCATGCAACAGAATCGAGAACCCAGAGCCCAACTCAAACGTACATGGACAGCCCATTTTCGACCAGGGAGCCAAGAGGAGACAGCGGAGAAAGGAGAGTCTCTACCATAAACGGTGCTGGGAAGCCTGCACAGCCACATGGAACACAACGAGAGTCCACCATGATGTTACACCTGGCACACACACCACCTGAAATGGATCAAAGCCTTGAATGGCAGACTTGAAACCGTGAACCTTGTAGCAGAAGACCTAGGCAGAGTGCTCTTTGCCATCTGTCTGAGCCGCCTGTTTGGAAGAAGCAAGTCCGACTGGGCCAGGGCAACCAAGTCAACAAGAAACCAACGGGACCACGTCAAATGCGGACGCTTCTGCCCAGTGAAGGAAACCATCGACTGAATGCAAAGATAGCACAACGACTGGGGGAGGATGTTTGCAAACCACACATCGGACAAGGGGTGAAAAGCCCAAAGATGCAATCAACTCGCACGTCCCCACAAGAAAAAAAAAACAACAAGCCAATGAAAACCTGGGCAGAAGATGGAAACAGAGATTTCTGCCAAGAAGATCGAAAGAGGGCCAACGGGTGCATGAACACTTGTTCACCGTCATTAAGTCTCAGGCCAATGCAAATGCAAACTGCAAGGGCACAGCAGCTCACTGTGGTCAGAATGGCTATAAGGAAGCAGACAGGAAGCGACCAGTGTCAGAGAGGAGGTGGAGAGAAGGGAAGCCTCCTGCACCGTTGGTGGGAGTGCAGACCGGTGCAGCCACTACGCCAAGCGGTGTGGAACTGCCTCAGAACTTGAAGAATCCATGTCCCATATGATCCAGCTATTCCTCTGCGGCGTGTTGATCCAAAGAACTCGGAAACACTCCTGCATAAAGACATGTGCACCGCTGAGCTCACCACAGCGTCGCTCCCACTACCCAAGGCTTGGAAGCCTCCCTGGAGCCCAGCAAGGGACGAGTGCAGAAGGAAGATGGGCTATAGCCACGCAATGGCATACCAGTCAGCCGGAACCAAGGATGCAATCCAGCCATTTGTGACCACCAGAATGGCTGTGAGGGCTTTAGGGAAGTGAAACAAGCCCCAGGGAGCAAGGCAAGTACCGTAGGACCTCACTTAAGAGGAGGAGGAAAAACAAGCGGTCAGGAACAGGTGGCACGGGACATTTGATTGGGGGTTCCCAGAGACAAAGCGGGGAGGTGTGAGAGGGTGAAACAGATGATGAGGCACAAGTGTGTGGTGAGGGCCTGCTATTAGGCTTACGCAGGGGAAGGTGATGTCAGCTACACGGAAGTCCACATCGATGAGGATGCAAATCGGAAAGATATAGGATGTTCTAATGCAGGGTTGCGGCAATAAATTCACCTCAAAGCAAAAAATCCAAAATGGGGTCCAGAATGACGGCATAAAGCTTTGGGGCTGAAAGAGATTAGAGAAGGTGAACTTCCAAGGCTGGAAAATCACCTCAAAATGCGTACTGATGCGACAGAAAGGTAGACCATTCCAAATAGATGAAGAGGAATACTACCCACAGAACATGCTGCCTGCTAAACCCATGCACCAACGGAAAAGGTTACCGTCCAGGATGTTACTACTAATCACCTTCACGAATAATCCAAACAGGCCCACGTGTTCCCAAGCTCAGGCCAAAGGTTGGTCCAAAAGTCCAATTCAGGGCCGGCCCTGTGGCGGAGCGGGTAAGTGCCCACGTTCCGCTTGGCCGGCCCAGGCCTCACTGTTTCACATCACGGGTGCAGATCACATTAGCAGTGTTAGGACATACAGATTTCATGGTACGGTGCGGACAGGGATCATAAACTAAGTAGCAATGGTGAGGTCACCTTATCAATACGCACCCGAAAAAGAACCGTGAGGCTTTTACAATCCATGAACGCATCTGGTACACTTCCCCAGAGGAAGAAGGAAGGAAAACATGGGACCTGCCAAGGTGGAATCGGCAGAGTGCTAGGAGAGGGCACGATCATTGCGCATCAGAGGACTGCCCGGGCAACTTCAACTTGGGAGGGAGTCCAGGACTTTCTCTGGGGAACGTCCACCCACTTGGCCATCTACATAAAATGTAAGAGGTAAAACCCAGGATAATCTTACAGGACAGAAACCAGTGTCTAGAGAGAATGTAGCAGGCCTTCCAAAGTTCGAGGAGCAAGACAGAAACCGAGAAGAAATCGAGAAAAAGGAAAACTATCCTACCAGGTAAGGGTGAGCAGTCAGACTGGCCTGAGATGGCTCTGAAACTCTGTGTGCACGCAGGTTGTCAGGACAACTTCGAATTTTGAGGTTGTTTATGACATCACGAGGATCCTGTCCGCCAAGATGGCCGCACGGTTGCAGACTGAGGATTGGCCTAGGCTAGGCTATTAAACGGAGGGATACCCAGAAACAGCTTTGAGAAACAGAAAGCGGACACAGAAACTGGAAGACATTAAAACAGACGCTGATTCGAGTGGTAAGAAAGGGATCCTTGGCAAGAAGCGAGAATAGAGGGACAAGCCCCGAGAGGAGAACGTTGTCATCTATTCAAGTCTATGGGGAGGCCATGCTGATTCAAGCTTGCAACTTGATTGGAAGCAAGAGGCCGGACTTGGGCCTTATCAGACCTACGTGGTCCTTCTGCCTTAAGCATAAGCCAAAGTCAAGAATGAGGTCTTGAGGACGTTGAAGAGAAGACTCGATGCCTCCTTTCCCAGGCCCCTGGCATTCTTTGCAGATCAGTCTCACTTTCCATAGCTCTGGCGTCACGGGGGCCCACCGGGTACATGCTAATGTGTCCCAAGAGATGTCTTGGAAGCCTTGAAGGAATGGAGCCCTGTCACGCTTGGGCTATGTCTCTTTGTTTGGAAGTGCTCTACAAGGGTGTTGAAAAGCACCCTTTTCCACAGGGCTTCGTTCCTTCGTGAAGGCTGCCCTCCCAGGCTAGTGTGCTCAGTTTGCCTCCATCGAAATTCTCCTCCCCACCTCTTGCCATAGAAGGATTATGGATTATGTGTTTTGACACCACATGTAAGGAAGTGGGCTGAAAATGAGAACATTACAATTCTGTTTCAAGAAAAATAAACAGGCCAGGGCTGAGGATGTAAGGCAAACAAATGGCACAGCCTGTAGAAATAAAGGAAGCCCGTATCTAGACGGCACCTGGGGGAACGTTCCAGGATCAGGGGTGAAGTTCGAAACTTCCCAAATCCGGAAAGGAGACAGAAAAATATCTTTCCTGGAGAGAGGAATTCATCAGATTCGTCTAATTTGTCTTGGAAACATTGTGTCCGTGAAGGGGGATGCCAGGACCACCTCGAGTTTGGAGTTTCTGACCTCAGGATGTCAGACCAACCCAGATGACCACGTGTTGTCAGCGCTTAGTTTGACCCAGGCTAGGACAGCAAAGACTCCTTCAAGTGACCGGTGCAAATTCAAAGACAACAACCAAGAGTCACGAAAGCACTCACTCCTCGGCCTAGAGAACATACGGTGATTCCAGAAATGCAAAACGAGTCACTTGGAATGAAGGGGAACGGACTGATAAGCATGTCTAAGGGGGATAGCTGAGAAATACCATGACGATTCTCCTATGGAAAAGAGACAAAGGTCCCAGAAAAGGGAAGGCGAACAGAAATCACACCTGGATAATCCACAATGAAAGATGATGTCCGTCTTTAGACAGACTCTGCTGGAACGTTTGAAAGGCAGGGAAATTCACAAGCCAAAAGACGGCAGCGAAGGTCAAGGCTGGGCTAAGTGGGAAGGGTGAGTTATGAGACTGCTCCAAGCGGGCCAGGAAACCGTGTGTCCGTGAAGCTTGCCGGGACAGCAGAGACACGATTCTGACAAATCCTCTGACATCGCAGTGGACCCGAAAAACAACCTGGCCTCATCTACACAGTGCCAGAGTTGGGCTCAAGTAGCATATTCAAGTCCCATTGCCCTCAACTGCAGCTTGCCAACGGAACATGAAAGGGGCCGGCCGGTGGTGCAGCGGTGAGGTCCGCACCTTCTGGGTCGGTGGCCCGGGGTGGGCCGGGTGGACCCTCGGGTGAGCCTGCTCACCACTGCTTCAGGCCTTCTGGGGCAGGCGTCCGAGGTAGTGTAGAGGCAGATGGGAAGGGACGTTAGACAGGGCCAGACTTCCACAGCAAATACAGGAGCATTGCCAGCAGATGTGAGCTCAGCGATGCACTTCTGCCAGAACAAAACCGATTCAAGGTTGCAAAGCATAGAGAAACTGAAGCTGAAAAGAAAAAGTGAAAAACTGCATGCCAGTGAGAAGGATGAGATCTCTATGAAGAAACTTAGCAAAACAGGTGAAAGCCATGGCAATGGAAAACTAACAAACGTTGGGGGAAAGAAATTCAAGAAGACACAAGGAGAAAGAAGGAGATTCCCGGATCTAGGAGGGGAAGCATCAACACACTGGAAACGTCCCTACCAGAGCAAGGAATCTCTGGATTCCATGCGATCCCAGTCAAAGTTGCAGCAATGTTTCCCACAGAGACAGAAGAGGGCATCCTAAAGTTTCTAGCCAGCAACAAGAGACCCTGACTAGGCAAAGGAATCCTCAGGAAAACGAAAAAAGCAGGACGTGGCACACTTTCCGATTTCAACATATAGGACGAAGCACTAGGTACCGAGACGGCACAGTCTGGGCCCCAAAACAGGCACACAGACCCATGCAACAGAATCGAGAACCCAGAGCCCAACTCAAACGTACATGGACAGCCCATTTTCGACCAGGGAGCCAAGAGGAGACAGCGGAGAAAGGAGAGTCTCTACCATAAACGGTGCTGGGAAGCCTGCACAGCCACATGGAACACAACGAGAGTCCACCATGATGTTACACCTGGCACACACACCACCTGAAATGGATCAAAGCCTTGAATGGCAGACTTGAAACCGTGAACCTTGTAGCAGAAGACCTAGGCAGAGTGCTCTTTGCCATCTGTCTGAGCCGCCTGTTTGGAAGAAGCAAGTCCGACTGGGCCAGGGCAACCAAGTCAACAAGAAACCAACGGGACCACGTCAAATGCGGACGCTTCTGCCCAGTGAAGGAAACCATCGACTGAATGCAAAGATAGCACAACGACTGGGGGAGGATGTTTGCAAACCACACATCGGACAAGGGGTGAAAAGCCCAAAGATGCAATCAACTCGCACGTCCCCACAAGAAAAAAAAAACAACAAGCCAATGAAAACCTGGGCAGAAGATGGAAACAGAGATTTCTGCCAAGAAGATCGAAAGAGGGCCAACGGGTGCATGAACACTTGTTCACCGTCATTAAGTCTCAGGCCAATGCAAATGCAAACTGCAAGGGCACAGCAGCTCACTGTGGTCAGAATGGCTATAAGGAAGCAGACAGGAAGCGACCAGTGTCAGAGAGGAGGTGGAGAGAAGGGAAGCCTCCTGCACCGTTGGTGGGAGTGCAGACCGGCGCAGCCACTACGCCAAGCGGTGTGGAACTGCCTCAGAACTTGAAGAATCCATGTCCCATATGATCCAGCTATCCCTCTGCGGCGTGTTGATCCAAAGAACTCGGAAACACTCCTGCATGAAGACATGTGCACCGCTGAGCTCACCACAGCGTCGCTCCCACTACCCAAGACTTGGAAGCCTCCCTGGAGCCCAGCAAGGGACGAGTGCAGAAGGAAGATGGGCTATAGCCACGCAATGGCATACCAGTCAGCCGGAACCAAGGATGCAATCCAGCCATTTGTGACCACCAGAATGGCTGTGAGGGCTTTAGGGAAGTGAAACAAGCCCCAGGGAGCAAGGCAAGTACCGTAGGACCTCACTTAAGAGGAGGAGGAAAAACAAGCGGTCAGGAACAGGTGGCACGGGACATTTGATTGGGGGTTCCCAGAGACAAAGCGGGGAGGTGTGAGAGGGTGAAACAGATGATGAGGCACAAGTGTGTGGTGAGGGCCTGCTATTAGGCTTACGCAGGGGAAGGTGATGTCAGCTACACGGAAGTCCACATCGATGAGGATGCAAATCGGAAAGATATAGGATGTTCTAATGCAGGGTTGCGGCAATAAATTCACCTCAAAGCAAAAAATCCAAAATGGGGTCCAGAATGACGGCATAAAGCTTTGGGGCTGAAAGAGATTAGAGAAGGTGAACTTCCAAGGCTGGAAAATCACCTCAAAATGCGTACTGATGCGACAGAAAGGTAGACCATTCCAAATAGATGAAGAGGAATACTACCCACAGAACATGCTGCCTGCTAAACCCATGCACCAACGGAAAAGTTTACCGTCCAGGATGTTACTACTAATCACCTTCACGAATAATCCAAACAGGCCCACGTGTTCCCAAGCTCAGGCCAAAGGTTGGTCCAAAAGTCCAATTCAGGGCCGGCCCTGTGGCGGAGCGGGTAAGTGCCCACGTTCCGCTTGGCCGGCCCAGGCCTCACTGTTTCACATCACGGGTGCAGATCACATTGGCAGTGTTAGGACATACAGATTTCATGGTACGGTGCGGACAGGGATCATAAACTAAGTAGCAATGGTGAGGTCACCTTATCAATACGCACCCGAAAAAGAACCGTGAGGCTTTTACAATCCATGAACGCATCTGGTACACTTCCCCAGAGGAAGAAGGAAGGAAAACATGGGACCTGCCAAGGTGGAATCGGCAGAGTGCTAGGAGAGGGCACGATCATTGCGCATCAGAGGACTGCCCGGGCAACTTCAACTTGGGAGGGAGTCCAGGACTTTCTCTGGGGAACGTCCACCCACTTGGCCATCTACATAAAATGTAAGAGGTAAAACCCAGGATAATCTTACAGGACAGAAACCAGTGTCTAGAGAGAATGTAGCAGGCCTTCCAAAGTTCGAGGAGCAAGACAGAAACCGACAAGAAATCGAGAAAAAGGAAAACTATCCTACCAGGAAAGGGTGAGCAGTCAGACTGGCCTGAGATGGCTCTGAAACTCTGTGTGCACGCAGGTTGTCAGGACAACTTCGAATTTTGAGGTTGTTTATGACATCACGAGGATCCTGTCCGCCAAGATGGCCGCACGGTTACAGACTGAGGATTGGCCTAGGCTAGGCTATTAAACGGAGGGATACCCAGAAACAGCTTTGAGAAACAGAAAGCGGACACAGAAACTGGAAGACATTAAAACAGACGCTGATTCGAGTGGTAAGAAAGGGATCCTTGGCAAGAAGCGAGGATAGAGGGACAAGCCCCGAGAGGAGAACGTTGTCATCTATTCAAGTCTATGGGGAGGCCATGCTGATTCAAGCTTGCAACTTGATTGGAAGCAAGAGGCCGGACTTGGGCCTTATCAGACCTACGTGGTCCTTCTGCCTTAAGCATAAGCCAAAGTCAAGAATGAGGTCTTGAGGACGTTGAAGAGAAGACTCGATGCCTCCTTTCCCAGGCCCCTGGCATTCTTTGCAGATCAGTCTCACTTTCCATAGCTCTGGCGTCACGGGGGCCCACCGGGTACATGCTAATGTGTCCCAAGAGATGTCTTGGAAGCCTTGAAGGAATGGAGCCCTGTCACGCTTGGGCTATGTCTCTTTGTTTGGAAGTGCTCTACAAGGGTGTTGAAAAGCACCCTTTTCCACAGGGCTTCGTTCCTTCGTGAAGGCTGCCCTCCCAGGCTAGTGTGCTCAGTTTGCCTCCATCGAAATTCTCCTCCCCACCTCTTGCCATAGAAGGATTATTGATTATGTGTTTTGACACCACATGTAAGGAAGTGGGCTGAAAATGAGAACATTACAATTCTGTTTCAAGAAAAATAAACAGGCCAGGGCTGAGGATGTAAGGCAAACAAATGGCACAGCCTGTAGAAATAAAGGAAGCCCGTATCTAGACGGCACCTGGGGGAACGTTCCAGGATCAGGGGTGAAGTTCGAAACTTCCCAAATCCGGAAAGGAGACAGAAAAATATCTTTCCTGGAGAGAGGAATTCATCAGATTCGTCTAATTTGTCTTGGAAACATTGTGTCCGTGAAGGGGGATGCCAGGACCACCTCGAGTTTGGAGTTTCTGACCTCAGGATGTCAGACCAACCCAGATGACCACGTGTTGTCAGCGCTTAGTTTGACCCAGGCTAGGACAGCAAAGACTCCTTCAAGTGACCGGTGCAAATTCAAAGACAACAACCAAGAGTCACGAAAGCACTCACTCCTCGGCCTAGAGAACATACGGTGATTCCAGAAATGCAAAACGAGTCACTTGGAATGAAGGGGAACGGACTGATAAGCATGTCTAAGGGGGATAGCTGAGAAATACCATGACGATTCTCCTATGGAAAAGAGACAAAGGTCCCAGAAAATGGAAGGCGAACAGAAATCACACCTGGATAATCCACAATGAAAGATGATGTCCGTCTTTAGACAGACTCTGCTGGAACGTTTGAAAGGCAGGGAAATTCACAAGCCAAAAGACGGCAGCGAAGGTCAAGGCTGGGCTAAGTGGGAAGGGTGAGTTATGAGACTGCTCCAAGCGGGCCAGGAAACCGTGTGTCCGTGAAGCTTGCCGGGACAGCAGAGACACGATTCTGACAAATCCTCTGACATCGCAGTGGACCCGAAAAACAACCTGGCCTCATCTACACAGTGCCAGACTTGGGCTCAAGTAGCATATTCAAGTCCCATTGCCCTCAACTGCAGCTTGCCAACGGAACATGAAAGGGGCCGGCCGGTGGTGCAGCGGTGAGGTCCGCACCTTCTGGGTCGGTGGCCCGGGGTGGGCCGGGTGGACCCTCGGGTGAGCCTGCTCACCACTGCTTCAGGCCTGCTGGGGCAGGCGTCCGAGGTAGTGTAGAGGCAGATGGGAAGGGACGTTAGACAGGGCCAGACTTCCACAGCAAATACAGGAGCATTGCCAGCAGATGTGAGCTCAGCGATGCACTTCTGCCAGAACAAAACCGATTCAAGGTTGCAAAGCATAGAGAAACTGAAGCTGAAAAGAAAAAGTGAAAAACTGCATGCCAGTGAGAAGGATGAGATCTCTATGAAGAAACTTAGCAAAACAGGTGAAAGCCATGGCAATGGAAAACTAACAAACGTTGGGGGAAAGAAATTCAAGAAGACACAAGGAGAAAGAAGGAGATTCCCGGATCTAGGAGGGGAAGCATCAACACACTGGAAACGTCCCTACCAGAGCAAGGAATCTCTGGATTCCATGCGATCCCAGTCAAAGTTGCAGCAATGTTTCCCACAGAGACAGAAGAGGGCATCCTAAAGTTTCTAGCCAGCAACAAGAGACCCTGACTAGGCAAAGGAATCCTCAGGAAAACGAAAAAAGCAGGACGTGGCACACTTTCCGATTTCAACATATAGGACGAAGCACTAGGTACCGAGACGGCACAGTCTGGGCCCCAAAACAGGCACACAGACCCATGCAACAGAATCGAGAACCCAGAGCCCAACTCAAACGTACATGGACAGCCCATTTTCGACCAGGGAGCCAAGAGGAGACAGCGGAGAAAGGAGAGTCTCTACCATAAACGGTGCTGGGAAGCCTGCACAGCCACATGGAACACAACGAGAGTCCACCATGATGTTACACCTGGCACACACACCACCTGAAATGGATCAAAGCCTTGAATGGCAGACTTGAAACCGTGAACCTTGTAGCAGAAGACCTAGGCAGAGTGCTCTTTGCCATCTGTCTGAGCCGCCTGTTTGGAAGAAGCAAGTCCGACTGGGCCAGGGCAACCAAGTCAACAAGAAACCAACGGGACCACGTCAAATGCGGACGCTTCTGCCCAGTGAAGGAAACCATCGACTGAATGCAAAGATAGCACAACGACTGGGGGAGGATGTTTGCAAACCACACATCGGACAAGGGGTGAAAAGCCCAAAGATGCAATCAACTCGCACGTCCCCACAAGAAAAAAAAAACAACAAGCCAATGAAAACCTGGGCAGAAGATGGAAACAGAGATTTCTGCCAAGAAGATCGAAAGAGGGCCAACGGGTGCATGAACACTTGTTCACCGTCATTAAGTCTCAGGCCAATGCAAATGCAAACTGCAAGGGCACAGCAGCTCACTGTGGTCAGAATGGCTATAAGGAAGCAGACAGGAAGCGACCAGTGTCAGAGAGGAGGTGGAGAGAAGGGAAGCCTCCTGCACCGTTGGTGGGAGTGCAGACCGGCGCAGCCACTACGCCAAGCGGTGTGGAACTGCCTCAGAACTTGAAGAATCCATGTCCCATATGATCCAGCTATCCCTCTGCGGCGTGTTGATCCAAAGAACTCGGAAACACTCCTGCATGAAGACATGTGCACCGCTGAGCTCACCACAGCGTCGCTCCCACTACCCAAGACTTGGAAGCCTCCCTGGAGCCCAGCAAGGGACGAGTGCAGAAGGAAGATGGGCTATAGCCACGCAATGGCATACCAGTCAGCCGGAACCAAGGATGCAATCCAGCCATTTGTGACCACCAGAATGGCTGTGAGGGCTTTAGGGAAGTGAAACAAGCCCCAGGGAGCAAGGCAAGTACCGTAGGACCTCACTTAAGAGGAGAAGGAAAAACAAGCGGTCAGGAACAGGTGGCACGGGACATTTGATTGGGGGTTCCCAGAGACAAAGCGGGGAGGTGTGAGAGGGTGAAACAGATGATGAGGCACAAGTGTGTGGTGAGGGCCTGCTATTAGGCTTACGCAGGGGAAGGTGATGTCAGCTACACGGAAGTCCACATCGATGAGGATGCAAATCGGAAAGATATAGGATGTTCTAATGCAGGGTTGCGGCAATAAATTCACCTCAAAGCAAAAAATCCAAAATGGGGTCCAGAATGACGGCATAAAGCTTTGGGGCTGAAAGAGATTAGAGAAGGTGAACTTCCAAGGCTGGAAAATCACCTCAAAATGCGTACTGATGCGACAGAAAGGTAGACCATTCCAAATAGATGAAGAGGAATACTACCCACAGAACATGCTGCCTGCTAAACCCATGCACCAACGGAAAAGGTTACCGTCCAGGATGTTACTACTAATCACCTTCACGAATAATCCAAACAGGCCCACGTGTTCCCAAGCTCAGGCCAAAGGTTGGTCCAAAAGTCCAATTCAGGGCCGGCCCTGTGGCGGAGCGGGTAAGTGCCCACGTTCCGCTTGGCCGGCCCAGGCCTCACTGTTTCACATCACGGGTGCAGATCACATTGGCAGTGTTAGGACATACAGATTTCATGGTACGGTGCGGACAGGGATCATAAACTAAGTAGCAATGGTGAGGTCACCTTATCAATACGCACCCGAAAAAGAACCGTGAGGCTTTTACAATCCATGAACGCATCTGGTACACTTCCCCAGAGGAAGAAGGAAGGAAAACATGGGACCTGCCAAGGTGGAATCGGCAGAGTGCTAGGAGAGGGCACGATCATTGCGCATCAGAGGACTGCCCGGGCAACTTCAACTTGGGAGGGAGTCCAGGACTTTCTCTGGGGAACGTCCACCCACTTGGCCATCTACATAAAATGTAAGAGGTAAAACCCAGGATAATCTTACAGGACAGAAACCAGTGTCTAGAGAGAATGTAGCAGGCCTTCCAAAGTTCGAGGAGCAAGACAGAAACCGACAAGAAATCGAGAAAAAGGAAAACTATCCTACCAGGAAAGGGTGAGCAGTCAGACTGGCCTGAGATGGCTCTGAAACTCTGTGTGCACGCAGGTTGTCAGGACAACTTCGAATTTTGAGGTTGTTTATGACATCACGAGGATCCTGTCCGCCAAGATGGCCGCACGGTTACAGACTGAGGATTGGCCTAGGCTAGGCTATTAAACGGAGGGATACCCAGAAACAGCTTTGAGAAACAGAAAGCGGACACAGAAACTGGAAGACATTAAAGCAGACGCTGATTCGAGTGGTAAGAAAGGGATCCTTGGCAAGAAGCGAGGATAGAGGGACAAGCCCCGAGAGGAGAACGTTGTCATCTATTCAAGTCTATGGGGAGGCCATGCTGATTCAAGCTTGCAACTTGATTGGAAGCAAGAGGCCGGACTTGGGCCTTATCAGACCTACGTGGTCCTTCTGCCTTAAGCATAAGCCAAAGTCAAGAATGAGGTCTTGAGGACGTTGAAGAGAAGACTCGATGCCTCCTTTCCCAGGCCCCTGGCATTCTTTGCAGATCAGTCTCACTTTCCATAGCTCTGGCGTCACGGGGGCCCACCGGGTACATGCTAATGTGTCCCAAGAGATGTCTTGGAAGCCTTGAAGGAATGGAGCCCTGTCACGCTTGGGCTATGTCTCTTTGTTTGGAAGTGCTCTACAAGGGTGTTGAAAAGCACCCTTTTCCACAGGGCTTCGTTCCTTCGTGAAGGCTGCCCTCCCAGGCTAGTGTGCTCAGTTTGCCTCCATCGAAATTCTCCTCCCCACCTCTTGCCATAGAAGGATTATTGATTATGTGTTTTGACACCACATGTAAGGAAGTGGGCTGAAAATGAGAACATTACAATTCTGTTTCAAGAAAAATAAACAGGCCAGGGCTGAGGATGTAAGGCAAACAAATGGCACAGCCTGTAGAAATAAAGGAAGCCCGTATCTAGACGGCACCTGGGGGAACGTTCCAGGATCAGGGGTGAAGTTCGAAACTTCCCAAATCCGGAAAGGAGACAGAAAAATATCTTTCCTGGAGAGAGGAATTCATCAGATTCGTCTAATTTGTCTTGGAAACATTGTGTCCGTGAAGGGGGATGCCAGGACCACCTCGAGTTTGGAGTTTCTGACCTCAGGATGTCAGACCAACCCAGATGACCACGTGTTGTCAGCGCTTAGTTTGACCCAGGCTAGGACAGCAAAGACTCCTTCAAGTGACCGGTGCAAATTCAAAGACAACAACCAAGAGTCACGAAAGCACTCACTCCTCGGCCTAGAGAACATACGGTGATTCCAGAAATGCAAAACGAGTCACTTGGAATGAAGGGGAACGGACTGATAAGCATGTCTAAGGGGGATAGCTGAGAAATACCATGACGATTCTCCTATGGAAAAGAGACAAAGGTCCCAGAAAATGGAAGGCGAACAGAAATCACACCTGGATAATCCACAATGAAAGATGATGTCCGTCTTTAGACAGACTCTGCTGGAACGTTTGAAAGGCAGGGAAATTCACAAGCCAAAAGACGGCAGCGAAGGTCAAGGCTGGGCTAAGTGGGAAGGGTGAGTTATGAGACTGCTCCAAGCGGGCCAGGAAACCGTGTGTCCGTGAAGCTTGCCGGGACAGCAGAGACACGATTCTGACAAATCCTCTGACATCGCAGTGGACCCGAAAAACAACCTGGCCTCATCTACACAGTGCCAGACTTGGGCTCAAGTAGCATATTCAAGTCCCATTGCCCTCAACTGCAGCTTGCCAACGGAACATGAAAGGGGCCGGCCGGTGGTGCAGCGGTGAGGTCCGCACCTTCTGGGTCGGTGGCCCGGGGTGGGCCGGGTGGACCCTCGGGTGAGCCTGCTCACCACTGCTTCAGGCCTGCTGGGGCAGGCGTCCGAGGTAGTGTAGAGGCAGATGGGAAGGGACGTTAGACAGGGCCAGACTTCCACAGCAAATACAGGAGCATTGCCAGCAGATGTGAGCTCAGCGATGCACTTCTGCCAGAACAAAACCGATTCAAGGTTGCAAAGCATAGAGAAACTGAAGCTGAAAAGAAAAAGTGAAAAACTGCATGCCAGTGAGAAGGATGAGATCTCTATGAAGAAACTTAGCAAAACAGGTGAAAGCCATGGCAATGGAAAACTAACAAACGTTGGGGGAAAGAAATTCAAGAAGACACAAGGAGAAAGAAGGAGATTCCCGGATCTAGGAGGGGAAGCATCAACACACTGGAAACGTCCCTACCAGAGCAAGGAATCTCTGGATTCCATGCGATCCCAGTCAAAGTTGCAGCAATGTTTCCCACAGAGACAGAAGAGGGCATCCTAAAGTTTCTAGCCAGCAACAAGAGACCCTGACTAGGCAAAGGAATCCTCAGGAAAACGAAAAAAGCAGGACGTGGCACACTTTCCGATTTCAACATATAGGACGAAGCACTAGGTACCGAGACGGCACAGTCTGGGCCCCAAAACAGGCACACAGACCCATGCAACAGAATCGAGAACCCAGAGCCCAACTCAAACGTACATGGACAGCCCATTTTCGACCAGGGAGCCAAGAGGAGACAGCGGAGAAAGGAGAGTCTCTACCATAAACGGTGCTGGGAAGCCTGCACAGCCACATGGAACACAACGAGAGTCCACCATGATGTTACACCTGGCACACACACCACCTGAAATGGATCAAAGCCTTGAATGGCAGACTTGAAACCGTGAACCTTGTAGCAGAAGACCTAGGCAGAGTGCTCTTTGCCATCTGTCTGAGACGCCTGTTTGGAAGAAGCAAGTCCGACTGGGCCAGGGCAACCAAGTCAACAAGAAACCAACGGGACCACGTCAAATGCGGACGCTTCTGCCCAGTGAAGGAAACCATCGACTGAATGCAAAGATAGCACAACGACTGGGGGAGGATGTTTGCAAACCACACATCGGACAAGGGGTGAAAAGCCCAAAGATGCAATCAACTCGCACGTCCCCACAAGAAAAAAAAAACAACAAGCCAATGAAAACCTGGGCAGAAGATGGAAACAGAGATTTCTGCCAAGAAGATCGAAAGAGGGCCAACGGGTGCATGAACACTTGTTCACCGTCATTAAGTCTCAGGCCAATGCAAATGCAAACTGCAAGGGCACAGCAGCTCACTGTGGTCAGAATGGCTATAAGGAAGCAGACAGGAAGCGACCAGTGTCAGAGAGGAGGTGGAGAGAAGGGAAGCCTCCTGCACCGTTGGTGGGAGTGCAGACCGGCGCAGCCACTACGCCAAGCGGTGTGGAACTGCCTCAGAACTTGAAGAATCCATGTCCCATATGATCCAGCTATCCCTCTGCGGCGTGTTGATCCAAAGAACTCGGAAACACTCCTGCATGAAGACATGTGCACCGCTGAGCTCACCACAGCGTCGCTCCCACTACCCAAGACTTGGAAGCCTCCCTGGAGCCCAGCAAGGGACGAGTGCAGAAGGAAGATGGGCTATAGCCACGCAATGGCATACCAGTCAGCCGGAACCAAGGATGCAATCCAGCCATTTGTGACCACCAGAATGGCTGTGAGGGCTTTAGGGAAGTGAAACAAGCCCCAGGGAGCAAGGCAAGTACCGTAGGACCTCACTTAAGAGGAGGAGGAAAAACAAGCGGTCAGGAACAGGTGGCACGGGACATTTGATTGGGGGTTCCCAGAGACAAAGCGGGGAGGTGTGAGAGGGTGAAACAGATGATGAGGCACAAGTGTGTGGTGAGGGCCTGCTATTAGGCTTACGCAGGGGAAGGTGATGTCAGCTACACGGAAGTCCACATCGATGAGGATGCAAATCGGAAAGATATAGGATGTTCTAATGCAGGGTTGCGGCAATAAATTCACCTCAAAGCAAAAAATCCAAAATGGGGTCCAGAATGACGGCATAAAGCTTTGGGGCTGAAAGAGATTAGAGAAGGTGAACTTCCAAGGCTGGAAAATCACCTCAAAATGCGTACTGATGCGACAGAAAGGTAGACCATTCCAAATAGATGAAGAGGAATACTACCCACAGAACATGCTGCCTGCTAAACCCATGCACCAACGGAAAAGTTTACCGTCCAGGATGTTACTACTAATCACCTTCACGAATAATCCAAACAGGCCCACGTGTTCCCAAGCTCAGGCCAAAGGTTGGTCCAAAAGTCCAATTCAGGGCCGGCCCTGTGGCGGAGCGGGTAAGTGCCCACGTTCCGCTTGGCCGGCCCAGGCCTCACTGTTTCACATCACGGGTGCAGATCACATTGGCAGTGTTAGGACATACAGATTTCATGGTACGGTGCGGACAGGGATCATAAACTAAGTAGCAATGGTGAGGTCACCTTATCAATACGCACCCGAAAAAGAACCGTGAGGCTTTTACAATCCATGAACGCATCTGGTACACTTCCCCAGAGGAAGAAGGAAGGAAAACATGGGACCTGCCAAGGTGGAATCGGCAGAGTGCTAGGAGAGGGCACGATCATTGCGCATCAGAGGACTGCCCGGGCAACTTCAACTTGGGAGGGAGTCCAGGACTTTCTCTGGGGAACGTCCACCCACTTGGCCATCTACATAAAATGTAAGAGGTAAAACCCAGGATAATCTTACAGGACAGAAACCAGTGTCTAGAGAGAATGTAGCAGGCCTTCCAAAGTTCGAGGAGCAAGACAGAAACCGACAAGAAATCGAGAAAAAGGAAAACTATCCTACCAGGAAAGGGTGAGCAGTCAGACTGGCCTGAGATGGCTCTGAAACTCTGTGTGCACGCAGGTTGTCAGGACAACTTCGAATTTTGAGGTTGTTTATGACATCACGAGGATCCTGTCCGCCAAGATGGCCGCACGGTTACAGACTGAGGATTGGCCTAGGCTAGGCTATTAAACGGAGGGATACCCAGAAACAGCTTTGAGAAACAGAAAGCGGACACAGAAACTGGAAGACATTAAAACAGACGCTGATTCGAGTGGTAAGAAAGGGATCCTTGGCAAGAAGCGAGGATAGAGGGACAAGCCCCGAGAGGAGAACGTTGTCATCTATTCAAGTCTATGGGGAGGCCATGCTGATTCAAGCTTGCAACTTGATTGGAAGCAAGAGGCCGGACTTGGGCCTTATCAGACCTACGTGGTCCTTCTGCCTTAAGCATAAGCCAAAGTCAAGAATGAGGTCTTGAGGACGTTGAAGAGAAGACTCGATGCCTCCTTTCCCAGGCCCCTGGCATTCTTTGCAGATCAGTCTCACTTTCCATAGCTCTGGCGTCACGGGGGCCCACCGGGTACATGCTAATGTGTCCCAAGAGATGTCTTGGAAGCCTTGAAGGAATGGAGCCCTGTCACGCTTGGGCTATGTCTCTTTGTTTGGAAGTGCTCTACAAGGGTGTTGAAAAGCACCCTTTTCCACAGGGCTTCGTTCCTTCGTGAAGGCTGCCCTCCCAGGCTAGTGTGCTCAGTTTGCCTCCATCGAAATTCTCCTCCCCACCTCTTGCCATAGAAGGATTATTGATTATGTGTTTTGACACCACATGTAAGGAAGTGGGCTGAAAATGAGAACATTACAATTCTGTTTCAAGAAAAATAAACAGGCCAGGGCTGAGGATGTAAGGCAAACAAATGGCACAGCCTGTAGAAATAAAGGAAGCCCGTATCTAGACGGCACCTGGGGGAACGTTCCAGGATCGGGGGTGAAGTTCGAAACTTCCCAAATCCGGAAAGGAGACAGAAAAATATCTTTCCTGGAGAGAGGAATTCATCAGATTCGTCTAATTTGTCTTGGAAACATTGTGTCCGTGAAGGGGGATGCCAGGACCACCTCGAGTTTGGAGTTTCTGACCTCAGGATGTCAGACCAACCCAGATGACCACGTGTTGTCAGCGCTTAGTTTGACCCAGGCTAGGACAGCAAAGACTCCTTCAAGTGACCGGTGCAAATTCAAAGACAACAACCAAGAGTCACGAAAGCACTCACTCCTCGGCCTAGAGAACATACGGTGATTCCAGAAATGCAAAACGAGTCACTTGGAATGAAGGGGAACGGACTGATAAGCATGTCTAAGGGGGATAGCTGAGAAATACCATGACGATTCTCCTATGGAAAAGAGACAAAGGTCCCAGAAAATGGAAGGCGAACAGAAATCACACCTGGATAATCCACAATGAAAGATGATGTCCGTCTTTAGACAGACTCTGCTGGAACGTTTGAAAGGCAGGGAAATTCACAAGCCAAAAGACGGCAGCGAAGGTCAAGGCTGGGCTAAGTGGGAAGGGTGAGTTATGAGACTGCTCCAAGCGGGCCAGGAAACCGTGTGTCCGTGAAGCTTGCCGGGACAGCAGAGACACGATTCTGACAAATCCTCTGACATCGCAGTGGACCCGAAAAACAACCTGGCCTCATCTACACAGTGCCAGACTTGGGCTCAAGTAGCATATTCAAGTCCCATTGCCCTCAACTGCAGCTTGCCAACGGAACATGAAAGGGGCCGGCCGGTGGTGCAGCGGTGAGGTCCGCACCTTCTGGGTCGGTGGCCCGGGGTGGGCCGGGTGGACCCTCGGGTGAGCCTGCTCACCACTGCTTCAGGCCTGCTGGGGCAGGCGTCCGAGGTAGTGTAGAGGCAGATGGGAAGGGACGTTAGACAGGGCCAGACTTCCACAGCAAATACAGGAGCATTGCCAGCAGATGTGAGCTCAGCGATGCACTTCTGCCAGAACAAAACCGATTCAAGGTTGCAAAGCATAGAGAAACTGAAGCTGAAAAGAAAAAGTGAAAAACTGCATGCCAGTGAGAAGGATGAGATCTCTATGAAGAAACTTAGCAAAACAGGTGAAAGCCATGGCAATGGAAAACTAACAAACGTTGGGGGAAAGAAATTCAAGAAGACACAAGGAGAAAGAAGGAGATTCCCGGATCTAGGAGGGGAAGCATCAACACACTGGAAACGTCCCTACCAGAGCAAGGAATCTCTGGATTCCATGCGATCCCAGTCAAAGTTGCAGCAATGTTTCCCACAGAGACAGAAGAGGGCATCCTAAAGTTTCTAGCCAGCAACAAGAGACCCTGACTAGGCAAAGGAATCCTCAGGAAAACGAAAAAAGCAGGACGTGGCACACTTTCCGATTTCAACATATAGGACGAAGCACTAGGTACCGAGACGGCACAGTCTGGGCCCCAAAACAGGCACACAGACCCATGCAACAGAATCGAGAACCCAGAGCCCAACTCAAACGTACATGGACAGCCCATTTTCGACCAGGGAGCCAAGAGGAGACAGCGGAGAAAGGAGAGTCTCTACCATAAACGGTGCTGGGAAGCCTGCACAGCCACATGGAACACAACGAGAGTCCACCATGATGTTACACCTGGCACACACACCACCTGAAATGGATCAAAGCCTTGAATGGCAGACTTGAAACCGTGAACCTTGTAGCAGAAGACCTAGGCAGAGTGCTCTTTGCCATCTGTCTGAGCCGCCTGTTTGGAAGAAGCAAGTCCGACTGGGCCAGGGCAACCAAGTCAACAAGAAACCAACGGGACCACGTCAAATGCGGACGCTTCTGCCCAGTGAAGGAAACCATCGACTGAATGCAAAGATAGCACAACGACTGGGGGAGGATGTTTGCAAACCACACATCGGACAAGGGGTGAAAAGCCCAAAGATGCAATCAACTCGCACGTCCCCACAAGAAAAAAAAAACAACAAGCCAATGAAAACCTGGGCAGAAGATGGAAACAGAGATTTCTGCCAAGAAGATCGAAAGAGGGCCAACGGGTGCATGAACACTTGTTCACCGTCATTAAGTCTCAGGCCAATGCAAATGCAAACTGCAAGGGCACAGCAGCTCACTGTGGTCAGAATGGCTATAAGGAAGCAGACAGGAAGCGACCAGTGTCAGAGAGGAGGTGGAGAGAAGGGAAGCCTCCTGCACCGTTGGTGGGAGTGCAGACCGGCGCAGCCACTACGCCAAGCGGTGTGGAACTGCCTCAGAACTTGAAGAATCCATGTCCCATATGATCCAGCTATCCCTCTGCGGCGTGTTGATCCAAAGAACTCGGAAACACTCCTGCATGAAGACATGTGCACCGCTGAGCTCACCACAGCGTCGCTCCCACTACCCAAGACTTGGAAGCCTCCCTGGAGCCCAGCAAGGGACGAGTGCAGAAGGAAGATGGGCTATAGCCACGCAATGGCATACCAGTCAGCCGGAACCAAGGATGCAATCCAGCCATTTGTGACCACCAGAATGGCTGTGAGGGCTTTAGGGAAGTGAAACAAGCCCCAGGGAGCAAGGCAAGTACCGTAGGACCTCACTTAAGAGGAGAAGGAAAAACAAGCGGTCAGGAACAGGTGGCACGGGACATTTGATTGGGGGTTCCCAGAGACAAAGCGGGGAGGTGTGAGAGGGTGAAACAGATGATGAGGCACAAGTGTGTGGTGAGGGCCTGCTATTAGGCTTACGCAGGGGAAGGTGATGTCAGCTACACGGAAGTCCACATCGATGAGGATGCAAATCGGAAAGATATAGGATGTTCTAATGCAGGGTTGCGGCAATAAATTCACCTCAAAGCAAAAAATCCAAAATGGGGTCCAGAATGACGGCATAAAGCTTTGGGGCTGAAAGAGATTAGAGAAGGTGAACTTCCAAGGCTGGAAAATCACCTCAAAATGCGTACTGATGCGACAGAAAGGTAGACCATTCCAAATAGATGAAGAGGAATACTACCCACAGAACATGCTGCCTGCTAAACCCATGCACCAACGGAAAAGGTTACCGTCCAGGATGTTACTACTAATCACCTTCACGAATAATCCAAACAGGCCCACGTGTTCCCAAGCTCAGGCCAAAGGTTGGTCCAAAAGTCCAATTCAGGGCCGGCCCTGTGGCGGAGCGGGTAAGTGCCCACGTTCCGCTTGGCCGGCCCAGGCCTCACTGTTTCACATCACGGGTGCAGATCACATTGGCAGTGTTAGGACATACAGATTTCATGGTACGGTGCGGACAGGGATCATAAACTAAGTAGCAATGGTGAGGTCACCTTATCAATACGCACCCGAAAAAGAACCGTGAGGCTTTTACAATCCATGAACGCATCTGGTACACTTCCCCAGAGGAAGAAGGAAGGAAAACATGGGACCTGCCAAGGTGGAATCGGCAGAGTGCTAGGAGAGGGCACGATCATTGCGCATCAGAGGACTGCCCGGGCAACTTCAACTTGGGAGGGAGTCCAGGACTTTCTCTGGGGAACGTCCACCCACTTGGCCATCTACATAAAATGTAAGAGGTAAAACCCAGGATAATCTTACAGGACAGAAACCAGTGTCTAGAGAGAATGTAGCAGGCCTTCCAAAGTTCGAGGAGCAAGACAGAAACCGACAAGAAATCGAGAAAAAGGAAAACTATCCTACCAGGAAAGGGTGAGCAGTCAGACTGGCCTGAGATGGCTCTGAAACTCTGTGTGCACGCAGGTTGTCAGGACAACTTCGAATTTTGAGGTTGTTTATGACATCACGAGGATCCTGTCCGCCAAGATGGCCGCACGGTTACAGACTGAGGATTGGCCTAGGCTAGGCTATTAAACGGAGGGATACCCAGAAACAGCTTTGAGAAACAGAAAGCGGACACAGAAACTGGAAGACATTAAAGCAGACGCTGATTCGAGTGGTAAGAAAGGGATCCTTGGCAAGAAGCGAGGATAGAGGGACAAGCCCCGAGAGGAGAACGTTGTCATCTATTCAAGTCTATGGGGAGGCCATGCTGATTCAAGCTTGCAACTTGATTGGAAGCAAGAGGCCGGACTTGGGCCTTATCAGACCTACGTGGTCCTTCTGCCTTAAGCATAAGCCAAAGTCAAGAATGAGGTCTTGAGGACGTTGAAGAGAAGACTCGATGCCTCCTTTCCCAGGCCCCTGGCATTCTTTGCAGATCAGTCTCACTTTCCATAGCTCTGGCGTCACGGGGGCCCACCGGGTACATGCTAATGTGTCCCAAGAGATGTCTTGGAAGCCTTGAAGGAATGGAGCCCTGTCACGCTTGGGCTATGTCTCTTTGTTTGGAAGTGCTCTACAAGGGTGTTGAAAAGCACCCTTTTCCACAGGGCTTCGTTCCTTCGTGAAGGCTGCCCTCCCAGGCTAGTGTGCTCAGTTTGCCTCCATCGAAATTCTCCTCCCCACCTCTTGCCATAGAAGGATTATTGATTATGTGTTTTGACACCACATGTAAGGAAGTGGGCTGAAAATGAGAACATTACAATTCTGTTTCAAGAAAAATAAACAGGCCAGGGCTGAGGATGTAAGGCAAACAAATGGCACAGCCTGTAGAAATAAAGGAAGCCCGTATCTAGACGGCACCTGGGGGAACGTTCCAGGATCGGGGGTGAAGTTCGAAACTTCCCAAATCCGGAAAGGAGACAGAAAAATATCTTTCCTGGAGAGAGGAATTCATCAGATTCGTCTAATTTGTCTTGGAAACATTGTGTCCGTGAAGGGGGATGCCAGGACCACCTCGAGTTTGGAGTTTCTGACCTCAGGATGTCAGACCAACCCAGATGACCACGTGTTGTCAGCGCTTAGTTTGACCCAGGCTAGGACAGCAAAGACTCCTTCAAGTGACCGGTGCAAATTCAAAGACAACAACCAAGAGTCACGAAAGCACTCACTCCTCGGCCTAGAGAACATACGGTGATTCCAGAAATGCAAAACGAGTCACTTGGAATGAAGGGGAACGGACTGATAAGCATGTCTAAGGGGGATAGCTGAGAAATACCATGACGATTCTCCTATGGAAAAGAGACAAAGGTCCCAGAAAATGGAAGGCGAACAGAAATCACACCTGGATAATCCACAATGAAAGATGATGTCCGTCTTTAGACAGACTCTGCTGGAACGTTTGAAAGGCAGGGAAATTCACAAGCCAAAAGACGGCAGCGAAGGTCAAGGCTGGGCTAAGTGGGAAGGGTGAGTTATGAGACTGCTCCAAGCGGGCCAGGAAACCGTGTGTCCGTGAAGCTTGCCGGGACAGCAGAGACACGATTCTGACAAATCCTCTGACATCGCAGTGGACCCGAAAAACAACCTGGCCTCATCTACACAGTGCCAGACTTGGGCTCAAGTAGCATATTCAAGTCCCATTGCCCTCAACTGCAGCTTGCCAACGGAACATGAAAGGGGCCGGCCGGTGGTGCAGCGGTGAGGTCCGCACCTTCTGGGTCGGTGGCCCGGGGTGGGCCGGGTGGACCCTCGGGTGAGCCTGCTCACCACTGCTTCAGGCCTTCTGGGGCAGGCGTCCGAGGTAGTGTAGAGGCAGATGGGAAGGGACGTTAGACAGGGCCAGACTTCCACAGCAAATACAGGAGCATTGCCAGCAGATGTGAGCTCAGCGATGCACTTCTGCCAGAACAAAACCGATTCAAGGTTGCAAAGCATAGAGAAACTGAAGCTGAAAAGAAAAAGTGAAAAACTGCATGCCAGTGAGAAGGATGAGATCTCTATGAAGAAACTTAGCAAAACAGGTGAAAGCCATGGCAATGGAAAACTAACAAACGTTGGGGGAAAGAAATTCAAGAAGACACAAGGAGAAAGAAGGAGATTCCCGGATCTAGGAGGGGAAGCATCAACACACTGGAAACGTCCCTACCAGAGCAAGGAATCTCTGGATTCCATGCGATCCCAGTCAAAGTTGCAGCAATGTTTCCCACAGAGACAGAAGAGGGCATCCTAAAGTTTCTAGCCAGCAACAAGAGACCCTGACTAGGCAAAGGAATCCTCAGGAAAACGAAAAAAGCAGGACGTGGCACACTTTCCGATTTCAACATATAGGACGAAGCACTAGGTACCGAGACGGCACAGTCTGGGCCCCAAAACAGGCACACAGACCCATGCAACAGAATCGAGAACCCAGAGCCCAACTCAAACGTACATGGACAGCCCATTTTCGACCAGAGAGCCAAGAGGAGACAGCGGAGAAAGGAGAGTCTCTACCATAAACGGTGCTGGGAAGCCTGCACAGCCACATGGAACACAACGAGAGTCCACCATGATGTTACACCTGGCACACACACCACCTGAAATGGATCAAAGCCTTGAATGGCAGACTTGAAACCGTGAACCTTGTAGCAGAAGACCTAGGCAGAGTGCTCTTTGCCATCTGTCTGAGCCGCCTGTTTGGAAGAAGCAAGTCCGACTGGGCCAGGGCAACCAAGTCAACAAGAAACCAACGGGACCACGTCAAATGCGGACGCTTCTGCCCAGTGAAGGAAACCATCGACTGAATGCAAAGATAGCACAACGACTGGGGGAGGATGTTTGCAAACCACACATCGGACAAGGGGTGAAAAGCCCAAAGATGCAATCAACTCGCACGTCCCCACAAGAAAAAAAAAACAACAAGCCAATGAAAACCTGGGCAGAAGATGGAAACAGAGATTTCTGCCAAGAAGATCGAAAGAGGGCCAACGGGTGCATGAACACTTGTTCACCGTCATTAAGTCTCAGGCCAATGCAAATGCAAACTGCAAGGGCACAGCAGCTCACTGTGGTCAGAATGGCTATAAGGAAGCAGACAGGAAGCGACCAGTGTCAGAGAGGAGGTGGAGAGAAGGGAAGCCTCCTGCACCGTTGGTGGGAGTGCAGACCGGCGCAGCCACTACGCCAAGCGGTGTGGAACTGCCTCAGAACTTGAAGAATCCATGTCCCATATGATCCAGCTATTCCTCTGCGGCGTGTTGATCCAAAGAACTCGGAAACACTCCTGCATGAAGACATGTGCACCGCTGAGCTCACCACAGCGTCGCTCCCACTACCCAAGACTTGGAAGCCTCCCTGGAGCCCAGCAAGGGACGAGTGCAGAAGGAAGATGGGCTATAGCCACGCAATGGCATACCAGTCAGCCGGAACCAAGGATGCAATCCAGCCATTTGTGACCACCAGAATGGCTGTGAGGGCTTTAGGGAAGTGAAACAAGCCCCAGGGAGCAAGGCAAGTACCGTAGGACCTCACTTAAGAGGAGAAGGAAAAACAAGCGGTCAGGAACAGGTGGCACGGGACATTTGATTGGGGGTTCCCAGAGACAAAGCGGGGAGGTGTGAGAGGGTGAAACAGATGATGAGGCACAAGTGTGTGGTGAGGGCCTGCTATTAGGCTTACGCAGGGGAAGGTGATGTCAGCTACACGGAAGTCCACATCGATGAGGATGCAAATCGGAAAGATATAGGATGTTCTAATGCAGGGTTGCGGCAATAAATTCACCTCAAAGCAAAAAATCCAAAATGGGGTCCAGAATGACGGCATAAAGCTTTGGGGCTGAAAGAGATTAGAGAAGGTGAACTTCCAAGGCTGGAAAATCACCTCAAAATGCGTACTGATGCGACAGAAAGGTAGACCATTCCAAATAGATGAAGAGGAATACTACCCACAGAACATGCTGCCTGCTAAACCCATGCACCAACGGAAAAGGTTACCGTCCAGGATGTTACTACTAATCACCTTCACGAATAAGCCAAACAGGCCCACGTGTTCCCAAGCTCAGGCCAAAGGTTGGTCCAAAAGTCCAATTCAGGGCCGGCCCTGTGGCGGAGCGGGTAAGTGCCCACGTTCCGCTTGGCCGGCCCAGGCCTCACTGTTTCACATCACGGGTGCAGATCACATTGGCAGTGTTAGGACATACAGATTTCATGGTACGGTGCGGACAGGGATCATAAACTAAGTAGCAATGGTGAGGTCACCTTATCAATACGCACCCGAAAAAGAACCGTGAGGCTTTTACAATCCATGAACGCATCTGGTACACTTCCCCAGAGGAAGAAGGAAGGAAAACATGGGACCTGCCAAGGTGGAATCGGCAGAGTGCTAGGAGAGGGCACGATCATTGCGCATCAGAGGACTGCCCGGGCAACTTCAACTTGGGAGGGAGTCCAGGACTTTCTCTGGGGAACGTCCACCCACTTGGCCATCTACATAAAATGTAAGAGGTAAAACCCAGGATAATCTTACAGGACAGAAACCAGTGTCTAGAGAGAATGTAGCAGGCCTTCCAAAGTTCGAGGAGCAAGACAGAAACCGACAAGAAATCGAGAAAAAGGAAAACTATCCTACCAGGAAAGGGTGAGCAGTCAGACTGGCCTGAGATGGCTCTGAAACTCTGTGTGCACGCAGGTTGTCAGGACAACTTCGAATTTTGAGGTTGTTTATGACATCACGAGGATCCTGTCCGCCAAGATGGCCGCACGGTTACAGACTGAGGATTGGCCTAGGCTAGGCTATTAAACGGAGGGATACCCAGAAACAGCTTTGAGAAACAGAAAGCGGACACAGAAACTGGAAGACATTAAAGCAGACGCTGATTCGAGTGGTAAGAAAGGGATCCTTGGCAAGAAGCGAGGATAGAGGGACAAGCCCCGAGAGGAGAACGTTGTCATCTATTCAAGTCTATGGGGAGGCCATGCTGATTCAAGCTTGCAACTTGATTGGAAGCAAGAGGCCGGACTTGGGCCTTATCAGACCTACGTGGTCCTTCTGCCTTAAGCATAAGCCAAAGTCAAGAATGAGGTCTTGAGGACGTTGAAGAGAAGACTCGATGCCTCCTTTCCCAGGCCCCTGGCATTCTTTGCAGATCAGTCTCACTTTCCATAGCTCTGGCGTCACGGGGGCCCACCGGGTACATGCTAATGTGTCCCAAGAGATGTCTTGGAAGCCTTGAAGGAATGGAGCCCTGTCACGCTTGGGCTATGTCTCTTTGTTTGGAAGTGCTCTACAAGGGTGTTGAAAAGCACCCTTTTCCACAGGGCTTCGTTCCTTCGTGAAGGCTGCCCTCCCAGGCTAGTGTGCTCAGTTTGCCTCCATCGAAATTCTCCTCCCCACCTCTTGCCATAGAAGGATTATTGATTATGTGTTTTGACACCACATGTAAGGAAGTGGGCTGAAAATGAGAACATTACAATTCTGTTTCAAGAAAAATAAACAGGCCAGGGCTGAGGATGTAAGGCAAACAAATGGCACAGCCTGTAGAAATAAAGGAAGCCCGTATCTAGACGGCACCTGGGGGAACGTTCCAGGATCGGGGGTGAAGTTCGAAACTTCCCAAATCCGGAAAGGAGACAGAAAAATATCTTTCCTGGAGAGAGGAATTCATCAGATTCGTCTAATTTGTCTTGGAAACATTGTGTCCGTGAAGGGGGATGCCAGGACCACCTCGAGTTTGGAGTTTCTGACCTCAGGATGTCAGACCAACCCAGATGACCACGTGTTGTCAGCGCTTAGTTTGACCCAGGCTAGGACAGCAAAGACTCCTTCAAGTGACCGGTGCAAATTCAAAGACAACAACCAAGAGTCACGAAAGCACTCACTCCTCGGCCTAGAGAACATACGGTGATTCCAGAAATGCAAAACGAGTCACTTGGAATGAAGGGGAACGGACTGATAAGCATGTCTAAGGGGGATAGCTGAGAAATACCATGAGGATTCTCCTATGGAAAAGAGACAAAGGTCCCAGAAAATGGAAGGCGAACAGAAATCACACCTGGATAATCCACAATGAAAGATGATGTCCGTCTTTAGACAGACTCTGCTGGAACGTTTGAAAGGCAGGGAAATTCACAAGCCAAAAGACGGCAGCGAAGGTCAAGGCTGGGCTAAGTGGGAAGGGTGAGTTATGAGACTGCTCCAAGCGGGCCAGGAAACCGTGTGTCCGTGAAGCTTGCCGGGACAGCAGAGACACGATTCTGACAAATCCTCTGACATCGCAGTGGACCCGAAAAACAACCTGGCCTCATCTACACAGTGCCAGACTTGGGCTCAAGTAGCATATTCAAGTCCCATTGCCCTCAACTGCAGCTTGCCAACGGAACATGAAAGGGGCCGGCCGGTGGTGCAGCGGTGAGGTCCGCACCTTCTGGGTCGGTGGCCCGGGGTGGGCCGGGTGGACCCTCGGGTGAGCCTGCTCACCACTGCTTCAGGCCTTCTGGGGCAGGCGTCCGAGGTAGTGTAGAGGCAGATGGGAAGGGACGTTAGACAGGGCCAGACTTCCACAGCAAATACAGGAGCATTGCCAGCAGATGTGAGCTCAGCGATGCACTTCTGCCAGAACAAAACCGATTCAAGGTTGCAAAGCATAGAGAAACTGAAGCTGAAAAGAAAAAGTGAAAAACTGCATGCCAGTGAGAAGGATGAGATCTCTATGAAGAAACTTAGCAAAACAGGTGAAAGCCATGGCAATGGAAAACTAACAAACGTTGGGGGAAAGAAATTCAAGAAGACACAAGGAGAAAGAAGGAGATTCCCGGATCTAGGAGGGGAAGCATCAACACACTGGAAACGTCCCTACCAGAGCAAGGAATCTCTGGATTCCATGCGATCCCAGTCAAAGTTGCAGCAATGTTTCCCACAGAGACAGAAGAGGGCATCCTAAAGTTTCTAGCCAGCAACAAGAGACCCTGACTAGGCAAAGGAATCCTCAGGAAAACGAAAAAAGCAGGACGTGGCACACTTTCCGATTTCAACATATAGGACGAAGCACTAGGTACCGAGACGGCACAGTCTGGGCCCCAAAACAGGCACACAGACCCATGCAACAGAATCGAGAACCCAGAGCCCAACTCAAACGTACATGGACAGCCCATTTTCGACCAGGGAGCCAAGAGGAGACAGCGGAGAAAGGAGAGTCTCTACCATAAACGGTGCTGGGAAGCCTGCACAGCCACATGGAACACAACGAGAGTCCACCATGATGTTACACCTGGCACACACACCACCTGAAATGGATCAAAGCCTTGAATGGCAGACTTGAAACCGTGAACCTTGTAGCAGAAGACCTAGGCAGAGTGCTCTTTGCCATCTGTCTGAGCCGCCTGTTTGGAAGAAGCAAGTCCGACTGGGCCAGGGCAACCAAGTCAACAAGAAACCAACGGGACCACGTCAAATGCGGACGCTTCTGCCCAGTGAAGGAAACCATCGACTGAATGCAAAGATAGCACAACGACTGGGGGAGGATGTTTGCAAACCACACATCGGACAAGGGGTGAAAAGCCCAAAGATGCAATCAACTCGCACGTCCCCACAAGAAAAAAAAAACAACAAGCCAATGAAAACCTGGGCAGAAGATGGAAACAGAGATTTCTGCCAAGAAGATCGAAAGAGGGCCAACGGGTGCATGAACACTTGTTCACCGTCATTAAGTCTCAGGCCAATGCAAATGCAAACTGCAAGGGCACAGCAGCTCACTGTGGTCAGAATGGCTATAAGGAAGCAGACAGGAAGCGACCAGTGTCAGAGAGGAGGTGGAGAGAAGGGAAGCCTCCTGCACCGTTGGTGGGAGTGCAGACCGGCGCAGCCACTACGCCAAGCGGTGTGGAACTGCCTCAGAACTTGAAGAATCCATGTCCCATATGATCCAGCTATCCCTCTGCGGCGTGTTGATCCAAAGAACTCGGAAACACTCCTGCATGAAGACATGTGCACCGCTGAGCTCACCACAGCGTCGCTCCCACTACCCAAGACTTGGAAGCCTCCCTGGAGCCCAGCAAGGGACGAGTGCAGAAGGAAGATGGGCTATAGCCACGCAATGGCATACCAGTCAGCCGGAACCAAGGATGCAATCCAGCCATTTGTGACCACCAGAATGGCTGTGAGGGCTTTAGGGAAGTGAAACAAGCCCCAGGGAGCAAGGCAAGTACCGTAGGACCTCACTTAAGAGGAGAAGGAAAAACAAGCGGTCAGGAACAGGTGGCACGGGACATTTGATTGGGGGTTCCCAGAGACAAAGCGGGGAGGTGTGAGAGGGTGAAACAGATGATGAGGCACAAGTGTGTGGTGAGGGCCTGCTATTAGGCTTACGCAGGGGAAGGTGATGTCAGCTACACGGAAGTCCACATCGATGAGGATGCAAATCGGAAAGATATAGGATGTTCTAATGCAGGGTTGCGGCAATAAATTCACCTCAAAGCAAAAAATCCAAAATGGGGTCCAGAATGACGGCATAAAGCTTTGGGGCTGAAAGAGATTAGAGAAGGTGAACTTCCAAGGCTGGAAAATCACCTCAAAATGCGTACTGATGCGACAGAAAGGTAGACCATTCCAAATAGATGAAGAGGAATACTACCCACAGAACATGCTGCCTGCTAAACCCATGCACCAACGGAAAAGGTTACCGTCCAGGATGTTACTACTAATCACCTTCACGAATAATCCAAACAGGCCCACGTGTTCCCAAGCTCAGGCCAAAGGTTGGTCCAAAAGTCCAATTCAGGGCCGGCCCTGTGGCGGAGCGGGTAAGTGCCCACGTTCCGCTTGGCCGGCCCAGGCCTCACTGTTTCACATCACGGGTGCAGATCACATTGGCAGTGTTAGGACATACAGATTTCATGGTACGGTGCGGACAGGGATCATAAACTAAGTAGCAATGGTGAGGTCACCTTATCAATACGCACCCGAAAAAGAACCGTGAGGCTTTTACAATCCATGAACGCATCTGGTACACTTCCCCAGAGGAAGAAGGAAGGAAAACATGGGACCTGCCAAGGTGGAATCGGCAGAGTGCTAGGAGAGGGCACGATCATTGCGCATCAGAGGACTGCCCGGGCAACTTCAACTTGGGAGGGAGTCCAGGACTTTCTCTGGGGAACGTCCACCCACTTGGCCATCTACATAAAATGTAAGAGGTAAAACCCAGGATAATCTTACAGGACAGAAACCAGTGTCTAGAGAGAATGTAGCAGGCCTTCCAAAGTTCGAGGAGCAAGACAGAAACCGACAAGAAATCGAGAAAAAGGAAAACTATCCTACCAGGAAAGGGTGAGCAGTCAGACTGGCCTGAGATGGCTCTGAAACTCTGTGTGCACGCAGGTTGTCAGGACAACTTCGAATTTTGAGGTTGTTTATGACATCACGAGGATCCTGTCCGCCAAGATGGCCGCACGGTTACAGACTGAGGATTGGCCTAGGCTAGGCTATTAAACGGAGGGATACCCAGAAACAGCTTTGAGAAACAGAAAGCGGACACAGAAACTGGAAGACATTAAAACAGACGCTGATTCGAGTGGTAAGAAAGGGATCCTTGGCAAGAAGCGAGGATAGAGGGACAAGCCCCGAGAGGAGAACGTTGTCATCTATTCAAGTCTATGGGGAGGCCATGCTGATTCAAGCTTGCAACTTGATTGGAAGCAAGAGGCCGGACTTGGGCCTTATCAGACCTACGTGGTCCTTCTGCCTTAAGCATAAGCCAAAGTCAAGAATGAGGTCTTGAGGACGTTGAAGAGAAGACTCGATGCCTCCTTTCCCAGGCCCCTGGCATTCTTTGCAGATCAGTCTCACTTTCCATAGCTCTGGCGTCACGGGGGCCCACCGGGTACATGCTAATGTGTCCCAAGAGATGTCTTGGAAGCCTTGAAGGAATGGAGCCCTGTCACGCTTGGGCTATGTCTCTTTGTTTGGAAGTGCTCTACAAGGGTGTTGAAAAGCACCCTTTTCCACAGGGCTTCGTTCCTTCGTGAAGGCTGCCCTCCCAGGCTAGTGTGCTCAGTTTGCCTCCATCGAAATTCTCCTCCCCACCTCTTGCCATAGAAGGATTATTGATTATGTGTTTTGACACCACATGTAAGGAAGTGGGCTGAAAATGAGAACATTACAATTCTGTTTCAAGAAAAATAAACAGGCCAGGGCTGAGGATGTAAGGCAAACAAATGGCACAGCCTGTAGAAATAAAGGAAGCCCGTATCTAGACGGCACCTGGGGGAACGTTCCAGGATCAGGGGTGAAGTTCGAAACTTCCCAAATCCGGAAAGGAGACAGAAAAATATCTTTCCTGGAGAGAGGAATTCATCAGATTCGTCTAATTTGTCTTGGAAACATTGTGTCCGTGAAGGGGGATGCCAGGACCACCTCGAGTTTGGAGTTTCTGACCTCAGGATGTCAGACCAACCCAGATGACCACGTGTTGTCAGCGCTTAGTTTGACCCAGGCTAGGACAGCAAAGACTCCTTCAAGTGACCGGTGCAAATTCAAAGACAACAACCAAGAGTCACGAAAGCACTCACTCCTCGGCCTAGAGAACATACGGTGATTCCAGAAATGCAAAACGAGTCACTTGGAATGAAGGGGAACGGACTGTTAAGCATGTCTAAGGGGGATAGCTGAGAAATACCATGAGGATTCTCCTATGGAAAAGAGACAAAGGTCCCAGAAAATGGAAGGCGAACAGAAATCACACCTGGATAATCCACAATGAAAGATGATGTCCGTCTTTAGACAGACTCTGCTGGAACGTTTGAAAGGCAGGGAAATTCACAAGCCAAAAGACGGCAGCGAAGGTCAAGGCTGGGCTAAGTGGGAAGGGTGAGTTATGAGACTGCTCCAAGCGGGCCAGGAAACCGTGTGTCCGTGAAGCTTGCCGGGACAGCAGAGACACGATTCTGACAAATCCTCTGACATCGCAGTGGACCCGAAAAACAACCTGGCCTCATCTACACAGTGCCAGACTAGGGCTCAAGTAGCATATTCAAGTCCCATTGCCCTCAACTGCAGCTTGCCAACGGAACATGAAAGGGGCCGGCCGGTGGTGCAGCGGTGAGGTCCGCACCTTCTGGGTCGGTGGCCCGGGGTGGGCCGGGTGGACCCTCGGGTGAGCCTGCTCACCACTGCTTCAGGCCTGCTGGGGCAGGCGTCCGAGGTAGTGTAGAGGCAGATGGGAAGGGACGTTAGACAGGGCCAGACTTCCACAGCAAATACAGGAGCATTGCCAGCAGATGTGAGCTCAGCGATGCACTTCTGCCAGAACAAAACCGATTCAAGGTTGCAAAGCATAGAGAAACTGAAGCTGAAAAGAAAAAGTGAAAAACTGCATGCCAGTGAGAAGGATGAGATCTCTATGAAGAAACTTAGCAAAACAGGTGAAAGCCATGGCAATGGAAAACTAACAAACGTTGGGGGAAAGAAATTCAAGAAGACACAAGGAGAAAGAAGGAGATTCCCGGATCTAGGAGGGGAAGCATCAACACACTGGAAACGTCCCTACCAGAGCAAGGAATCTCTGGATTCCATGCGATCCCAGTCAAAGTTGCAGCAATGTTTCCCACAGAGACAGAAGAGGGCATCCTAAAGTTTCTAGCCAGCAACAAGAGACCCTGACTAGGCAAAGGAATCCTCAGGAAAACGAAAAAAGCAGGACGTGGCACACTTTCCGATTTCAACATATAGGACGAAGCACTAGGTACCGAGACGGCACAGTCTGGGCCCCAAAACAGGCACACAGACCCATGCAACAGAATCGAGAACCCAGAGCCCAACTCAAACGTACATGGACAGCCCATTTTCGACCAGGGAGCCAAGAGGAGACAGCGGAGAAAGGAGAGTCTCTACCATAAACGGTGCTGGGAAGCCTGCACAGCCACATGGAACACAACGAGAGTCCACCATGATGTTACACCTGGCACACACACCACCTGAAATGGATCAAAGCCTTGAATGGCAGACTTGAAACCGTGAACCTTGTAGCAGAAGACCTAGGCAGAGTGCTCTTTGCCATCTGTCTGAGCCGCCTGTTTGGAAGAAGCAAGTCCGACTGGGCCAGGGCAACCAAGTCAACAAGAAACCAACGGGACCACGTCAAATGCGGACGCTTCTGCCCAGTGAAGGAAACCATCGACTGAATGCAAAGATAGCACAACGACTGGGGGAGGATGTTTGCAAACCACACATCGGACAAGGGGTGAAAAGCCCAAAGATGCAATCAACTCGCACGTCCCCACAAGAAAAAAAAAACAACAAGCCAATGAAAACCTGGGCAGAAGATGGAAACAGAGATTTCTGCCAAGAAGATCGAAAGAGGGCCAACGGGTGCATGAACACTTGTTCACCGTCATTAAGTCTCAGGCCAATGCAAATGCAAACTGCAAGGGCACAGCAGCTCACTGTGGTCAGAATGGCTATAAGGAAGCAGACAGGAAGCGACCAGTGTCAGAGAGGAGGTGGAGAGAAGGGAAGCCTCCTGCACCGTTGGTGGGAGTGCAGACCGGCGCAGCCACTACGCCAAGCGGTGTGGAACTGCCTCAGAACTTGAAGAATCCATGTCCCATATGATCCAGCTATCCCTCTGCGGCGTGTTGATCCAAAGAACTCGGAAACACTCCTGCATGAAGACATGTGCACCGCTGAGCTCACCACAGCGTCGCTCCCACTACCCAAGACTTGGAAGCCTCCCTGGAGCCCAGCAAGGGACGAGTGCAGAAGGAAGATGGGCTATAGCCACGCAATGGCATACCAGTCAGCCGGAACCAAGGATGCAATCCAGCCATTTGTGACCACCAGAATGGCTGTGAGGGCTTTAGGGAAGTGAAACAAGCCCCAGGGAGCAAGGCAAGTACCGTAGGACCTCACTTAAGAGGAGAAGGAAAAACAAGCGGTCAGGAACAGGTGGCACGGGACATTTGATTGGGGGTTCCCAGAGACAAAGCGGGGAGGTGTGAGAGGGTGAAACAGATGATGAGGCACAAGTGTGTGGTGAGGGCCTGCTATTAGGCTTACGCAGGGGAAGGTGATGTCAGCTACACGGAAGTCCACATCGATGAGGATGCAAATCGGAAAGATATAGGATGTTCTAATGCAGGGTTGCGGCAATAAATTCACCTCAAAGCAAAAAATCCAAAATGGGGTCCAGAATGACGGCATAAAGCTTTGGGGCTGAAAGAGATTAGAGAAGGTGAACTTCCAAGGCTGGAAAATCACCTCAAAATGCGTACTGATGCGACAGAAAGGTAGACCATTCCAAATAGATGAAGAGGAATACTACCCACAGAACATGCTGCCTGCTAAACCCATGCACCAACGGAAAAGGTTACCGTCCAGGATGTTACTACTAATCACCTTCACGAATAATCCAAACAGGCCCACGTGTTCCCAAGCTCAGGCCAAAGGTTGGTCCAAAAGTCCAATTCAGGGCCGGCCCTGTGGCGGAGCGGGTAAGTGCCCACGTTCCGCTTGGCCGGCCCAGGCCTCACTGTTTCACATCACGGGTGCAGATCACATTGGCAGTGTTAGGACATACAGATTTCATGGTACGGTGCGGACAGGGATCATAAACTAAGTAGCAATGGTGAGGTCACCTTATCAATACGCACCCGAAAAAGAACCGTGAGGCTTTTACAATCCATGAACGCATCTGGTACACTTCCCCAGAGGAAGAAGGAAGGAAAACATGGGACCTGCCAAGGTGGAATCGGCAGAGTGCTAGGAGAGGGCACGATCATTGCGCATCAGAGGACTGCCCGGGCAACTTCAACTTGGGAGGGAGTCCAGGACTTTCTCTGGGGAACGTCCACCCACTTGGCCATCTACATAAAATGTAAGAGGTAAAACCCAGGATAATCTTACAGGACAGAAACCAGTGTCTAGAGAGAATGTAGCAGGCCTTCCAAAGTTCGAGGAGCAAGACAGAAACCGACAAGAAATCGAGAAAAAGGAAAACTATCCTACCAGGAAAGGGTGAGCAGTCAGACTGGCCTGAGATGGCTCTGAAACTCTGTGTGCACGCAGGTTGTCAGGACAACTTCGAATTTTGAGGTTGTTTATGACATCACGAGGATCCTGTCCGCCAAGATGGCCGCACGGTTACAGACTGAGGATTGGCCTAGGCTAGGCTATTAAACGGAGGGATACCCAGAAACAGCTTTGAGAAACAGAAAGCGGACACAGAAACTGGAAGACATTAAAGCAGACGCTGATTCGAGTGGTAAGAAAGGGATCCTTGGCAAGAAGCGAGGATAGAGGGACAAGCCCCGAGAGGAGAACGTTGTCATCTATTCAAGTCTATGGGGAGGCCATGCTGATTCAAGCTTGCAACTTGATTGGAAGCAAGAGGCCGGACTTGGGCCTTATCAGACCTACGTGGTCCTTCTGCCTTAAGCATAAGCCAAAGTCAAGAATGAGGTCTTGAGGACGTTGAAGAGAAGACTCGATGCCTCCTTTCCCAGGCCCCTGGCATTCTTTGCAGATCAGTCTCACTTTCCATAGCTCTGGCGTCACGGGGGCCCACCGGGTACATGCTAATGTGTCCCAAGAGATGTCTTGGAAGCCTTGAAGGAATGGAGCCCTGTCACGCTTGGGCTATGTCTCTTTGTTTGGAAGTGCTCTACAAGGGTGTTGAAAAGCACCCTTTTCCACAGGGCTTCGTTCCTTCGTGAAGGCTGCCCTCCCAGGCTAGTGTGCTCAGTTTGCCTCCATCGAAATTCTCCTCCCCACCTCTTGCCATAGAAGGATTATTGATTATGTGTTTTGACACCACATGTAAGGAAGTGGGCTGAAAATGAGAACATTACAATTCTGTTTCAAGAAAAATAAACAGGCCAGGGCTGAGGATGTAAGGCAAACAAATGGCACAGCCTGTAGAAATAAAGGAAGCCCGTATCTAGACGGCACCTGGGGGAACGTTCCAGGATCAGGGGTGAAGTTCGAAACTTCCCAAATCCGGAAAGGAGACAGAAAAATATCTTTCCTGGAGAGAGGAATTCATCAGATTCGTCTAATTTGTCTTGGAAACATTGTGTCCGTGAAGGGGGATGCCAGGACCACCTCGAGTTTGGAGTTTCTGACCTCAGGATGTCAGACCAACCCAGATGACCACGTGTTGTCAGCGCTTAGTTTGACCCAGGCTAGGACAGCAAAGACTCCTTCAAGTGACCGGTGCAAATTCAAAGACAACAACCAAGAGTCACGAAAGCACTCACTCCTCGGCCTAGAGAACATACGGTGATTCCAGAAATGCAAAACGAGTCACTTGGAATGAAGGGGAACGGACTGTTAAGCATGTCTAAGGGGGATAGCTGAGAAATACCATGAGGATTCTCCTATGGAAAAGAGACAAAGGTCCCAGAAAATGGAAGGCGAACAGAAATCACACCTGGATAATCCACAATGAAAGATGATGTCCGTCTTTAGACAGACTCTGCTGGAACGTTTGAAAGGCAGGGAAATTCACAAGCCAAAAGACGGCAGCGAAGGTCAAGGCTGGGCTAAGTGGGAAGGGTGAGTTATGAGACTGCTCCAAGCGGGCCAGGAAACCGTGTGTCCGTGAAGCTTGCCGGGACAGCAGAGACACGATTCTGACAAATCCTCTGACATCGCAGTGGACCCGAAAAACAACCTGGCCTCATCTACACAGTGCCAGACTTGGGCTCAAGTAGCATATTCAAGTCCCATTGCCCTCAACTGCAGCTTGCCAACGGAACATGAAAGGGGCCGGCCGGTGGTGCAGCGGTGAGGTCCGCACCTTCTGGGTCGGTGGCCCGGGGTGGGCCGGGTGGACCCTCGGGTGAGCCTGCTCACCACTGCTTCAGGCCTTCTGGGGCAGGCGTCCGAGGTAGTGTAGAGGCAGATGGGAAGGGACGTTAGACAGGGCCAGACTTCCACAGCAAATACAGGAGCATTGCCAGCAGATGTGAGCTCAGTGATGCACTTCTGCCAGAACAAAACCGATTCAAGGTTGCAAAGCATAGAGAAACTGAAGCTGAAAAGAAAAAGTGAAAAACTGCATGCCAGTGAGAAGGATGAGATCTCTATGAAGAAACTTAGCAAAACAGGTGAAAGCCATGGCAATGGAAAACTAACAAACGTTGGGGGAAAGAAATTCAAGAAGACACAAGGAGAAAGAAGGAGATTCCCGGATCTAGGAGGGGAAGCATCAACACACTGGAAACGTCCCTACCAGAGCAAGGAATCTCTGGATTCCATGCGATCCCAGTCAAAGTTGCAGCAATGTTTCCCACAGAGACAGAAGAGGGCATCCTAAAGTTTCTAGCCAGCAACAAGAGACCCTGACTAGGCAAAGGAATCCTCAGGAAAATGAAAAAAGCAGGACGTGGCACACTTTCCGATTTCAACATATAGGACGAAGCACTAGGTACCGAGATGGCACAGTCTGGGCCCCAAAACAGGCACACAGACCCATGCAACAGAATCCAGAACCCAGAGCCCAACTCAAACGTACATGGACAGCCCATTTTCGACCAGGGAGCCAAGAGGAGACAGCGGAGAAAGGAGAGTCTCTACCATAAACGGTGCTGGGAAGCCTGCACAGCCACATGGAACACAACGAGAGTACACCATGATGTTACACCTGGCACACACACCACCTGAAATGGATCAAAGCCTTGAATGGCAGACTTGAAACCGTGAACCTTGGAGCAGAAGACCTAGGCAGAGTGCTCTTTGCCATCTGTCTGAGCCGCCTGTTTGGAAGAAGCAAGTCCGACTGGGCCAGGGCAACCAAGTCAACAAGAAACCGACGGGACCACGTCAAATGCGGACGCTTCTGCCCAGTGAAGGAAACCATCGACTGAATGCAAAGACAGCACCACGACTGGGGGAGGATGTTTGCAAACCACACATCGGACAAGGGGTGAAAAGCCCAAAGATGCAATCAACTCGCACGTCCCCACAAGAAAAAAACAACAAGCCAATGAAAACCTGGGCAGAAGATGGAAACAGAGACTTCTGCCAAGAAGATTGAAAGAGGACCAACGGGTGCATGAACACTTGTTCACCGTCATTAAGCCTCAGGCCAATGCAAATGCAAACTGCAAGGGCACAGCAGCTCACTGTGGTCAGAATGACTATAAGGAAGCAGACAGGAAGCCACAAGTGTCAGAGAGGAGGTGGAGAGAAGGGAAGCCTCCTGCACCATTGGTGCGAGTGCAGACCGGTGCAGCCACTACGCCAAGTGGTGTGGAACTGCCTCAGAACTTGAAGAATCCATGTCCCATATGATCCAGCTATTCCTCTGCGGCGTGTTGATCCAAAGAACTCGGAAACACTCCGGCATAAAGACATGTGCACCGCTGAGTTCACCACAGCGTCGCTCCCACTACCCAAGACTTGGAAGCCTCCCTGGAGCCCAGCAAGGGACGAGTGCAGAAGGAAGATGGGCTATAGCCACGCAATGGCATACCAGTCAGCCGGAACCAAGGATGCAATCCAGCCATTTGTGACCACCAGAATGGCTCTGAGGGTTTTAGGGAAGTGAAACAAGCCCAGGGAGCAAGGCAAGTACCGTAGGGCCTCACTTAAGAGGAGAAGGAAAAACAAGCGGTCAGGAACAGGTGGCACGGGACATTTGATTGGGGGTTCCCAGAGACAAAGCGGGGAGGTGTGAGAGGGTGAAACAGATGATGAGGCACAAGTGTGTGGTGAGGGCCTGCTATTAGGCTTACGCAGGGGAAGGTGATGTCAGCTACACGGAAGTCCACATCGATGAGGATGCAAATCGGAAAGATATAGGATGTTCTAATGCAGGGTTGCGGCAATAAATTCACCTCAAAGCAAAAAATCCAAAATGGGGTCCAGAATGACGGCATAAAGCTTTGGGGCTGAAAGAGATTAGAGAAGGTGAACTTCCAAGGCTGGAAAATCACCTCAAAATGCGTACTGATGCGACAGAAAGGTAGACCATTCCAAATAGATGAAGAGGAATACTACCCACAGAACATGCTGCCTGCTAAACCCATGCACCAACGGAAAAGGTTACCGTCCAGGATGTTACTACTAATCACCTTCACGAATAATCCAAACAGGCCCACGTGTTCCCAAGCTCAGGCCAAAGGTTGGTCCAAAAGTCCAATTCAGGGCCGGCCCTGTGGCGGAGCGGGTAAGTGCCCACGTTCCGCTTGGCCGGCCCAGGCCTCACTGTTTCACATCACGGGTGCAGATCACATTGGCAGTGTTAGGACATACAGATTTCATGGTACGGTGCGGACAGGGTTCATAAACTAAGTAGCAATGGTGAGGTCACCTTATCAATACGCACCCGAAAAAGAACCGTGAGGCTTTTACAATCCATGAACGCATCTGGTACACTTCCCCAGAGGAAGAAGGAAGGAAAACATGGGACCTGCCAAGGTGGAATCGGCAGAGTGCTAGGAGAGGGCAGGATCATTGCGCATCAGAGGACTGCCCGGGCAGCTTCAACTTGGGAGGGAGTCCAGGACTTTCTCTGGGGAACGTCCACCCACTTGGCCATCTACATAAAATGTAAGAGGTAAAACCCAGGATAATCTTACAGGACAGAAACCAGTGTCTAGAGAGAATGTAGCAGGCCTTCCAAAGTTCGAGGAGCAAGACAGAAACCGACAAGAAATCGAGAAAAAGGAAAACTATCCTACCAGGAAAGGGTGAGGAGTCAGACTGGCCTGAGATGGCTCTGAAACTCTGTGTGCACGCAGGTTGTCAGGACAACTTCGAATTTTGAGGTTGTTTATGACATCACGAGGATCCTGTCCGCCAAGATGGCCGCACGGTTACAGACTGAGGATTGGCCTAGGCTAGGCTATTAAACGGAGGGATACCCAGAAACAGCTTTGAGAAACAGAAAGCGGACACAGAAACTGGAAGACATTAAAGCAGACGCTGATTCGAGTGGTAAGAAAGGGATCCTTGGCAAGAAGCGAGGATAGAGGGACAAGCCCCGAGAGGAGAACGTTGTCATCTATTCAAGTCTATGGGGAGGCCATGCTGATTCAAGCTTGCAACTTGATTGGAAGCAAGAGGCCGGACTTGGGCCTTATCAGACCTACGTGGTCCTTCTGCCTTAAGCATAAGCCAAAGTCAAGAATGAGGTCTTGAGGACGTTGAAGAGAAGACTCGATGCCTCCTTTCCCAGGCCCCTGGCATTCTTTGCAGATCAGTCTCACTTTCCATAGCTCTGGCGTCACGGGGGCCCACCGGGTACATGCTAATGTGTCCCAAGAGATGTCTTGGAAGCCTTGAAGGAATGGAGCCCTGTCACGCTTGGGCTATGTCTCTTTGTTTGGAAGTGCTCTACAAGGGTGTTGAAAAGCACCCTTTTCCACAGGGCTTCGTTCCTTCGTGAAGGCTGCCCTCCCAGGCTAGTGTGCTCAGTTTGCCTCCATCGAAATTCTCCTCCCCACCTCTTGCCATAGAAGGATTATTGATTATGTGTTTTGACACCACATGTAAGGAAGTGGGCTGAAAATGAGAACATTACAATTCTGTTTCAAGAAAAATAAACAGGCCAGGGCTGAGGATGTAAGGCAAACAAATGGCACAGCCTGTAGAAATAAAGGAAGCCCGTATCTAGACGGCACCTGGGGGAACGTTCCAGGATCGGGGGTGAAGTTCGAAACTTCCCAAATCCGGAAAGGAGACAGAAAAATATCTTTCCTGGAGAGAGGAATTCATCAGATTCGTCTAATTTGTCTTGGAAACATTGTGTCCGTGAAGGGGGATGCCAGGACCACCTCGAGTTTGGAGTTTCTGACCTCAGGATGTCAGACCAACCCAGATGACCACGTGTTGTCAGCGCTTAGTTTGACCCAGGCTAGGACAGCAAAGACTCCTTCAAGTGACCGGTGCAAATTCAAAGACAACAACCAAGAGTCACGAAAGCACTCACTCCTCGGCCTAGAGAACATACGGTGATTCCAGAAATGCAAAACGAGTCACTTGGAATGAAGGGGAACGGACTGATAAGCATGTCTAAGGGGGATAGCTGAGAAATACCATGACGATTCTCCTATGGAAAAGAGACAAAGGTCCCAGAAAATGGAAGGCGAACAGAAATCACACCTGGATAATCCACAATGAAAGATGATGTCCGTCTTTAGACAGACTCTGCTGGAACGTTTGAAAGGCAGGGAAATTCACAAGCCAAAAGACGGCAGCGAAGGTCAAGGCTGGGCTAAGTGGGAAGGGTGAGTTATGAGACTGCTCCAAGCGGGCCAGGAAACCGTGTGTCCGTGAAGCTTGCCGGGACAGCAGAGACACGATTCTGACAAATCCTCTGACATCGCAGTGGACCCGAAAAACAACCTGGCCTCATCTACACAGTGCCAGACTTGGGCTCAAGTAGCATATTCAAGTCCCATTGCCCTCAACTGCAGCTTGCCAACGGAACATGAAAGGGGCCGGCCGGTGGTGCAGCGGTGAGGTCCGCACCTTCTGGGTCGGTGGCCCGGGGTGGGCCGGGTGGACCCTCGGGTGAGCCTGCTCACCACTGCTTCAGGCCTTCTGGGGCAGGCGTCCGAGGTAGTGTAGAGGCAGATGGGAAGGGACGTTAGACAGGGCCAGACTTCCACAGCAAATACAGGAGCATTGCCAGCAGATGTGAGCTCAGCGATGCACTTCTGCCAGAACAAAACCGATTCAAGGTTGCAAAGCATAGAGAAACTGAAGCTGAAAAGAAAAAGTGAAAAACTGCATGCCAGTGAGAAGGATGAGATCTCTATGAAGAAACTTAGCAAAACAGGTGAAAGCCATGGCAATGGAAAACTAACAAACGTTGGGGGAAAGAAATTCAAGAAGACACAAGGAGAAAGAAGGAGATTCCCGGATCTAGGAGGGGAAGCATCAACACACTGGAAACGTCCCTACCAGAGCAAGGAATCTCTGGATTCCATGCGATCCCAGTCAAAGTTGCAGCAATGTTTCCCACAGAGACAGAAGAGGGCATCCTAAAGTTTCTAGCCAGCAACAAGAGACCCTGACTAGGCAAAGGAATCCTCAGGAAAACGAAAAAAGCAGGACGTGGCACACTTTCCGATTTCAACATATAGGACGAAGCACTAGGTACCGAGACGGCACAGTCTGGGCCCCAAAACAGGCACACAGACCCATGCAACAGAATCGAGAACCCAGAGCCCAACTCAAACGTACATGGACAGCCCATTTTCGACCAGGGAGCCAAGAGGAGACAGCGGAGAAAGGAGAGTCTCTACCATAAACGGTGCTGGGAAGCCTGCACAGCCACATGGAACACAACGAGAGTCCACCATGATGTTACACCTGGCACACACACCACCTGAAATGGATCAAAGCCTTGAATGGCAGACTTGAAACCGTGAACCTTGTAGCAGAAGACCTAGGCAGAGTGCTCTTTGCCATCTGTCTGAGCCGCCTGTTTGGAAGAAGCAAGTCCGACTGGGCCAGGGCAACCAAGTCAACAAGAAACCAACGGGACCACGTCAAATGCGGACGCTTCTGCCCAGTGAAGGAAACCATCGACTGAATGCAAAGATAGCACAACGACTGGGGGAGGATGTTTGCAAACCACACATCGGACAAGGGGTGAAAAGCCCAAAGATGCAATCAACTCGCACGTCCCCACAAGAAAAAAAAAACAACAAGCCAATGAAAACCTGGGCAGAAGATGGAAACAGAGATTTCTGCCAAGAAGATCGAAAGAGGGCCAACGGGTGCATGAACACTTGTTCACCGTCATTAAGTCTCAGGCCAATGCAAATGCAAACTGCAAGGGCACAGCAGCTCACTGTGGTCAGAATGGCTATAAGGAAGCAGACAGGAAGCGACCAGTGTCAGAGAGGAGGTGGAGAGAAGGGAAGCCTCCTGCACCGTTGGTGGGAGTGCAGACCGGCGCAGCCACTACGCCAAGCGGTGTGGAACTGCCTCAGAACTTGAAGAATCCATGTCCCATATGATCCAGCTATTCCTCTGCGGCGTGTTGATCCAAAGAACTCGGAAACACTCCTGCATGAAGACATGTGCACCGCTGAGCTCACCACAGCGTCGCTCCCACTACCCAAGACTTGGAAGCCTCCCTGGAGCCCAGCAAGGGACGAGTGCAGAAGGAAGATGGGCTATAGCCACGCAATGGCATACCAGTCAGCCGGAACCAAGGATGCAATCCAGCCATTTGTGACCACCAGAATGGCTGTGAGGGCTTTAGGGAAGTGAAACAAGCCCCAGGGAGCAAGGCAAGTACCGTAGGACCTCACTTAAGAGGAGAAGGAAAAACAAGCGGTCAGGAACAGGTGGCACGGGACATTTGATTGGGGGTTCCCAGAGACAAAGCGGGGAGGTGTGAGAGGGTGAAACAGATGATGAGGCACAAGTGTGTGGTGAGGGCCTGCTATTAGGCTTACGCAGGGGAAGGTGATGTCAGCTACACGGAAGTCCACATCGATGAGGATGCAAATCGGAAAGATATAGGATGTTCTAATGCAGGGTTGCGGCAATAAATTCACCTCAAAGCAAAAAATCCAAAATGGGGTCCAGAATGACGGCATAAAGCTTTGGGGCTGAAAGAGATTAGAGAAGGTGAACTTCCAAGGCTGGAAAATCACCTCAAAATGCGTACTGATGCGACAGAAAGGTAGACCATTCCAAATAGATGAAGAGGAATACTACCCACAGAACATGCTGCCTGCTAAACCCATGCACCAACGGAAAAGGTTACCGTCCAGGATGTTACTACTAATCACCTTCACGAATAAGCCAAACAGGCCCACGTGTTCCCAAGCTCAGGCCAAAGGTTGGTCCAAAAGTCCAATTCAGGGCCGGCCCTGTGGCGGAGCGGGTAAGTGCCCACGTTCCGCTTGGCCGGCCCAGGCCTCACTGTTTCACATCACGGGTGCAGATCACATTGGCAGTGTTAGGACATACAGATTTCATGGTACGGTGCGGACAGGGATCATAAACTAAGTAGCAATGGTGAGGTCACCTTATCAATACGCACCCGAAAAAGAACCGTGAGGCTTTTACAATCCATGAACGCATCTGGTACACTTCCCCAGAGGAAGAAGGAAGGAAAACATGGGACCTGCCAAGGTGGAATCGGCAGAGTGCTAGGAGAGGGCACGATCATTGCGCATCAGAGGACTGCCCGGGCAGCTTCAACTTGGGAGGGAGTCCAGGACTTTCTCTGGGGAACGTCCACCCACTTGGCCATCTACATAAAATGTAAGAGGTAAAACCCAGGATAATCTTACAGGACAGAAACCAGTGTCTAGAGAGAATGTAGCAGGCCTTCCAAAGTTCGAGGAGCAAGACAGAAACCGACAAGAAATCGAGAAAAAGGAAAACTATCCTACCAGGAAAGGGTGAGCAGTCAGACTGGCCTGAGATGGCTCTGAAACTCTGTGTGCACGCAGGTTGTCAGGACAACTTCGAATTTTGAGGTTGTTTATGACATCACGAGGATCCTGTCCGCCAAGATGGCCGCACGGTTACAGACTGAGGATTGGCCTAGGCTAGGCTATTAAACGGAGGGATACCCAGAAACAGCTTTGAGAAACAGAAAGCGGACACAGAAACTGGAAGACATTAAAGCAGACGCTGATTCGAGTGGTAAGAAAGGGATCCTTGGCAAGAAGCGAGGATAGAGGGACAAGCCCCGAGAGGAGAACGTTGTCATCTATTCAAGTCTATGGGGAGGCCATGCTGATTCAAGCTTGCAACTTGATTGGAAGCAAGAGGCCGGACTTGGGCCTTATCAGACCTACGTGGTCCTTCTGCCTTAAGCATAAGCCAAAGTCAAGAATGAGGTCTTGAGGACGTTGAAGAGAAGACTCGATGCCTCCTTTCCCAGGCCCCTGGCATTCTTTGCAGATCAGTCTCACTTTCCATAGCTCTGGCGTCACGGGGGCCCACCGGGTACATGCTAATGTGTCCCAAGAGATGTCTTGGAAGCCTTGAAGGAATGGAGCCCTGTCACGCTTGGGCTATGTCTCTTTGTTTGGAAGTGCTCTACAAGGGTGTTGAAAAGCACCCTTTTCCACAGGGCTTCGTTCCTTCGTGAAGGCTGCCCTCCCAGGCTAGTGTGCTCAGTTTGCCTCCATCGAAATTCTCCTCCCCACCTCTTGCCATAGAAGGATTATTGATTATGTGTTTTGACACCACATGTAAGGAAGTGGGCTGAAAATGAGAACATTACAATTCTGTTTCAAGAAAAATAAACAGGCCAGGGCTGAGGATGTAAGGCAAACAAATGGCACAGCCTGTAGAAATAAAGGAAGCCCGTATCTAGACGGCACCTGGGGGAACGTTCCAGGATCGGGGGTGAAGTTCGAAACTTCCCAAATCCGGAAAGGAGACAGAAAAATATCTTTCCTGGAGAGAGGAATTCATCAGATTCGTCTAATTTGTCTTGGAAACATTGTGTCCGTGAAGGGGGATGCCAGGACCACCTCGAGTTTGGAGTTTCTGACCTCAGGATGTCAGACCAACCCAGATGACCACGTGTTGTCAGCGCTTAGTTTGACCCAGGCTAGGACAGCAAAGACTCCTTCAAGTGACCGGTGCAAATTCAAAGACAACAACCAAGAGTCACGAAAGCACTCACTCCTCGGCCTAGAGAACATACGGTGATTCCAGAAATGCAAAACGAGTCACTTGGAATGAAGGGGAACGGACTGATAAGCATGTCTAAGGGGGATAGCTGAGAAATACCATGACGATTCTCCTATGGAAAAGAGACAAAGGTCCCAGAAAATGGAAGGCGAACAGAAATCACACCTGGATAATCCACAATGAAAGATGATGTCCGTCTTTAGACAGACTCTGCTGGAACGTTTGAAAGGCAGGGAAATTCACAAGCCAAAAGACGGCAGCGAAGGTCAAGGCTGGGCTAAGTGGGAAGGGTGAGTTATGAGACTGCTCCAAGCGGGCCAGGAAACCGTGTGTCCGTGAAGCTTGCCGGGACAGCAGAGACACGATTCTGACAAATCCTCTGACATCGCAGTGGACCCGAAAAACAACCTGGCCTCATCTACACAGTGCCAGAGTTGGGCTCAAGTAGCATATTCAAGTCCCATTGCCCTCAACTGCAGCTTGCCAACGGAACATGAAAGGGGCCGGCCGGTGGTGCAGCGGTGAGGTCCGCACCTTCTGGGTCGGTGGCCCGGGGTGGGCCGGGTGGACCCTCGGGTGAGCCTGCTCACCACTGCTTCAGGCCTTCTGGGGCAGGCGTCCGAGGTAGTGTAGAGGCAGATGGGAAGGGACGTTAGACAGGGCCAGACTTCCACAGCAAATACAGGAGCATTGCCAGCAGATGTGAGCTCAGCGATGCACTTCTGCCAGAACAAAACCGATTCAAGGTTGCAAAGCATAGAGAAACTGAAGCTGAAAAGAAAAAGTGAAAAACTGCATGCCAGTGAGAAGGATGAGATCTCTATGAAGAAACTTAGCAAAACAGGTGAAAGCCATGGCAATGGAAAACTAACAAACGTTGGGGGAAAGAAATTCAAGAAGACACAAGGAGAAAGAAGGAGATTCCCGGATCTAGGAGGGGAAGCATCAACACACTGGAAACGTCCCTACCAGAGCAAGGAATCTCTGGATTCCATGCGATCCCAGTCAAAGTTGCAGCAATGTTTCCCACAGAGACAGAAGAGGGCATCCTAAAGTTTCTAGCCAGCAACAAGAGACCCTGACTAGGCAAAGGAATCCTCAGGAAAACGAAAAAAGCAGGACGTGGCACACTTTCCGATTTCAACATATAGGACGAAGCACTAGGTACCGAGACGGCACAGTCTGGGCCCCAAAACAGGCACACAGACCCATGCAACAGAATCGAGAACCCAGAGCCCAACTCAAACGTACATGGACAGCCCATTTTCGACCAGGGAGCCAAGAGGAGACAGCGGAGAAAGGAGAGTCTCTACCATAAACGGTGCTGGGAAGCCTGCACAGCCACATGGAACACAACGAGAGTCCACCATGATGTTACACCTGGCACACACACCACCTGAAATGGATCAAAGCCTTGAATGGCAGACTTGAAACCGTGAACCTTGTAGCAGAAGACCTAGGCAGAGTGCTCTTTGCCATCTGTCTGAGCCGCCTGTTTGGAAGAAGCAAGTCCGACTGGGCCAGGGCAACCAAGTCAACAAGAAACCAACGGGACCACGTCAAATGCGGACGCTTCTGCCCAGTGAAGGAAACCATCGACTGAATGCAAAGATAGCACAACGACTGGGGGAGGATGTTTGCAAACCACACATCGGACAAGGGGTGAAAAGCCCAAAGATGCAATCAACTCGCACGTCCCCACAAGAAAAAAAAAACAACAAGCCAATGAAAACCTGGGCAGAAGATGGAAACAGAGATTTCTGCCAAGAAGATCGAAAGAGGGCCAACGGGTGCATGAACACTTGTTCACCGTCATTAAGTCTCAGGCCAATGCAAATGCAAACTGCAAGGGCACAGCAGCTCACTGTGGTCAGAATGGCTATAAGGAAGCAGACAGGAAGCGACCAGTGTCAGAGAGGAGGTGGAGAGAAGGGAAGCCTCCTGCACCGTTGGTGGGAGTGCAGACCGGCGCAGCCACTACGCCAAGCGGTGTGGAACTGCCTCAGAACTTGAAGAATCCATGTCCCATATGATCCAGCTATTCCTCTGCGGCGTGTTGATCCAAAGAACTCGGAAACACTCCTGCATGAAGACATGTGCACCGCTGAGCTCACCACAGCGTCGCTCCCACTACCCAAGACTTGGAAGCCTCCCTGGAGCCCAGCAAGGGACGAGTGCAGAAGGAAGATGGGCTATAGCCACGCAATGGCATACCAGTCAGCCGGAACCAAGGATGCAATCCAGCCATTTGTGACCACCAGAATGGCTGTGAGGGCTTTAGGGAAGTGAAACAAGCCCCAGGGAGCAAGGCAAGTACCGTAGGACCTCACTTAAGAGGAGAAGGAAAAACAAGCGGTCAGGAACAGGTGGCACGGGACATTTGATTGGGGGTTCCCAGAGACAAAGCGGGGAGGTGTGAGAGGGTGAAACAGATGATGAGGCACAAGTGTGTGGTGAGGGCCTGCTATTAGGCTTACGCAGGGGAAGGTGATGTCAGCTACACGGAAGTCCACATCGATGAGGATGCAAATCGGAAAGATATAGGATGTTCTAATGCAGGGTTGCGGCAATAAATTCACCTCAAAGCAAAAAATCCAAAATGGGGTCCAGAATGACGGCATAAAGCTTTGGGGCTGAAAGAGATTAGAGAAGGTGAACTTCCAAGGCTGGAAAATCACCTCAAAATGCGTACTGATGCGACAGAAAGGTAGACCATTCCAAATAGATGAAGAGGAATACTACCCACAGAACATGCTGCCTGCTAAACCCATGCACCAACGGAAAAGGTTACCGTCCAGGATGTTACTACTAATCACCTTCACGAATAAGCCAAACAGGCCCACGTGTTCCCAAGCTCAGGCCAAAGGTTGGTCCAAAAGTCCAATTCAGGGCCGGCCCTGTGGCGGAGCGGGTAAGTGCCCACGTTCCGCTTGGCCGGCCCAGGCCTCACTGTTTCACATCACGGGTGCAGATCACATTGGCAGTGTTAGGACATACAGATTTCATGGTACGGTGCGGACAGGGATCATAAACTAAGTAGCAATGGTGAGGTCACCTTATCAATACGCACCCGAAAAAGAACCGTGAGGCTTTTACAATCCATGAACGCATCTGGTACACTTCCCCAGAGGAAGAAGGAAGGAAAACATGGGACCTGCCAAGGTGGAATCGGCAGAGTGCTAGGAGAGGGCACGATCATTGCGCATCAGAGGACTGCCCGGGCAACTTCAACTTGGGAGGGAGTCCAGGACTTTCTCTGGGGAACGTCCACCCACTTGGCCATCTACATAAAATGTAAGAGGTAAAACCCAGGATAATCTTACAGGACAGAAACCAGTGTCTAGAGAGAATGTAGCAGGCCTTCCAAAGTTCGAGGAGCAAGACAGAAACCGACAAGAAATCGAGAAAAAGGAAAACTATCCTACCAGGAAAGGGTGAGCAGTCAGACTGGCCTGAGATGGCTCTGAAACTCTGTGTGCACGCAGGTTGTCAGGACAACTTCGAATTTTGAGGTTGTTTATGACATCACGAGGATCCTGTCCGCCAAGATGGCCGCACGGTTACAGACTGAGGATTGGCCTAGGCTAGGCTATTAAACGGAGGGATACCCAGAAACAGCTTTGAGAAACAGAAAGCGGACACAGAAACTGGAAGACATTAAAACAGACGCTGATTCGAGTGGTAAGAAAGGGATCCTTGGCAAGAAGCGAGAATAGAGGGACAAGCCCCGAGAGGAGAACGTTGTCATCTATTCAAGTCTATGGGGAGGCCATGCTGATACAAGCTTGCAACTTGATTGGAAGCAAGAGGCCGGACTTGGGCCTTATCAGACCTACGTGGTCCTTCTGCCTTAAGCATAAGCCAAAGTCAACAGTGAGGTCTTGAGGACGTTGAAGAGAAGACTCGATGCCTCCTTTCCCAGGCCCCTGGCATTCTTTGCAGATCAGTCTCACTTTCCATAGCTCTGGCGTCACGGGGGCCCACCGGGTACATGCTAATGTGTCCAAGAGATGTCTTGGAAGCCTTGAAGGAATGGAGCCCTGTCACGCTTGGGCTATGTCTCTTTGTTTGGAAGTGCTCTACAAGGGTGTTGAAAAGCACCCTTTTCCACAGGGCTTCGTTCCTTCGTGAAGGCTGCCCTCCCAGGCTAGTGTGCTCAGTTTGCCTCCATCGAAATTCTCCTCCCCACCTCTTGCCATAGAAGGATTATTGATTATGTGTTTTGACACCACATGTAAGGAAGTGGGCTGAAAATGAGAACATTACAATTCTGTTTCAAGAAAAATAAACAGGCCAGGGCTGAGGATGTAAGGCAAACAAATGGCACAGCCTGTAGAAATAAAGGAAGCCCGTATCTAGACGGCACCTGGGGGAACGTTCCAGGATCGGGGGTGAAGTTCGAAACTTCCCAAATCCGGAAAGGAGACAGAAAAATATCTTTCCTGGAGAGAGGAATTCATCAGATTCGTCTAATTTGTCTTGGAAACATTGTGTCCGTGAAGGGGGATGCCAGGACCACCTCGAGTTTGGAGTTTCTGACCTCAGGATGTCAGACCAACCCAGATGACCACGTGTTGTCAGCGCTTAGTTTGACCCAGGCTAGGACAGCAAAGACTCCTTCAAGTGACCGGTGCAAATTCAAAGACAACAACCAAGAGTCACGAAAGCACTCACTCCTCGGCCTAGAGAACATACGGTGATTCCAGAAATGCAAAACGAGTCACTTGGAATGAAGGGGAACGGACTGATAAGCATGTCTAAGGGGGATAGCTGAGAAATACCATGACGATTCTCCTATGGAAAAGAGACAAAGGTCCCAGAAAATGGAAGGCGAACAGAAATCACACCTGGATAATCCACAATGAAAGATGATGTCCGTCTTTAGACAGACTCTGCTGGAACGTTTGAAAGGCAGGGAAATTCACAAGCCAAAAGACGGCAGCGAAGGTCAAGGCTGGGCTAAGTGGGAAGGGTGAGTTATGAGACTGCTCCAAGCGGGCCAGGAAACCGTGTGTCCGTGAAGCTTGCCGGGACAGCAGAGACACGATTCTGACAAATCCTCTGACATCGCAGTGGACCCGAAAAACAACCTGGCCTCATCTACACAGTGCCAGACTTGGGCTCAAGTAGCATATTCAAGTCCCATTGCCCTCAACTGCAGCTTGCCAACGGAACATGAAAGGGGCCGGCCGGTGGTGCAGCGGTGAGGTCCGCACCTTCTGGGTCGGTGGCCCGGGGTGGGCCGGGTGGACCCTCGGGTGAGCCTGCTCACCACTGCTTCAGGCCTTCTGGGGCAGGCGTCCGAGGTAGTGTAGAGGCAGATGGGAAGGGACGTTAGACAGGGCCAGACTTCCACAGCAAATACAGGAGCATTGCCAGCAGATGTGAGCTCAGCGATGCACTTCTGCCAGAACAAAACCGATTCAAGGTTGCAAAGCATAGAGAAACTGAAGCTGAAAAGAAAAAGTGAAAAACTGCATGCCAGTGAGAAGGATGAGATCTCTATGAAGAAACTTAGCAAAACAGGTGAAAGCCATGGCAATGGAAAACTAACAAACGTTGGGGGAAAGAAATTCAAGAAGACACAAGGAGAAAGAAGGAGATTCCCGGATCTAGGAGGGGAAGCATCAACACACTGGAAACGTCCCTACCAGAGCAAGGAATCTCTGGATTCCATGCGATCCCAGTCAAAGTTGCAGCAATGTTTCCCACAGAGACAGAAGAGGGCATCCTAAAGTTTCTAGCCAGCAACAAGAGACCCTGACTAGGCAAAGGAATCCTCAGGAAAACGAAAAAAGCAGGACGTGGCACACTTTCCGATTTCAACATATAGGACGAAGCACTAGGTACCGAGACGGCACAGTCTGGGCCCCAAAACAGGCACACAGACCCATGCAACAGAATCGAGAACCCAGAGCCCAACTCAAACGTACATGGACAGCCCATTTTCGACCAGAGAGCCAAGAGGAGACAGCGGAGAAAGGAGAGTCTCTACCATAAACGGTGCTGGGAAGCCTGCACAGCCACATGGAACACAACGAGAGTCCACCATGATGTTACACCTGGCACACACACCACCTGAAATGGATCAAAGCCTTGAATGGCAGACTTGAAACCGTGAACCTTGTAGCAGAAGACCTAGGCAGAGTGCTCTTTGCCATCTGTCTGAGCCGCCTGTTTGGAAGAAGCAAGTCCGACTGGGCCAGGGCAACCAAGTCAACAAGAAACCAACGGGACCACGTCAAATGCGGACGCTTCTGCCCAGTGAAGGAAACCATCGACTGAATGCAAAGATAGCACAACGACTGGGGGAGGATGTTTGCAAACCACACATCGGACAAGGGGTGAAAAGCCCAAAGATGCAATCAACTCGCACGTCCCCACAAGAAAAAAAAAACAACAAGCCAATGAAAACCTGGGCAGAAGATGGAAACAGAGATTTCTGCCAAGAAGATCGAAAGAGGGCCAACGGGTGCATGAACACTTGTTCACCGTCATTAAGTCTCAGGCCAATGCAAATGCAAACTGCAAGGGCACAGCAGCTCACTGTGGTCAGAATGGCTATAAGGAAGCAGACAGGAAGCGACCAGTGTCAGAGAGGAGGTGGAGAGAAGGGAAGCCTCCTGCACCGTTGGTGGGAGTGCAGACCGGCGCAGCCACTACGCCAAGCGGTGTGGAACTGCCTCAGAACTTGAAGAATCCATGTCCCATATGATCCAGCTATTCCTCTGCGGCGTGTTGATCCAAAGAACTCGGAAACACTCCTGCATGAAGACATGTGCACCGCTGAGCTCACCACAGCGTCGCTCCCACTACCCAAGACTTGGAAGCCTCCCTGGAGCCCAGCAAGGGACGAGTGCAGAAGGAAGATGGGCTATAGCCACGCAATGGCATACCAGTCAGCCGGAACCAAGGATGCAATCCAGCCATTTGTGACCACCAGAATGGCTGTGAGGGCTTTAGGGAAGTGAAACAAGCCCCAGGGAGCAAGGCAAGTACCGTAGGACCTCACTTAAGAGGAGAAGGAAAAACAAGCGGTCAGGAACAGGTGGCACGGGACATTTGATTGGGGGTTCCCAGAGACAAAGCGGGGAGGTGTGAGAGGGTGAAACAGATGATGAGGCACAAGTGTGTGGTGAGGGCCTGCTATTAGGCTTACGCAGGGGAAGGTGATGTCAGCTACACGGAAGTCCACATCGATGAGGATGCAAATCGGAAAGATATAGGATGTTCTAATGCAGGGTTGCGGCAATAAATTCACCTCAAAGCAAAAAATCCAAAATGGGGTCCAGAATGACGGCATAAAGCTTTGGGGCTGAAAGAGATTAGAGAAGGTGAACTTCCAAGGCTGGAAAATCACCTCAAAATGCGTACTGATGCGACAGAAAGGTAGACCATTCCAAATAGATGAAGAGGAATACTACCCACAGAACATGCTGCCTGCTAAACCCATGCACCAACGGAAAAGGTTACCGTCCAGGATGTTACTACTAATCACCTTCACGAATAAGCCAAACAGGCCCACGTGTTCCCAAGCTCAGGCCAAAGGTTGGTCCAAAAGTCCAATTCAGGGCCGGCCCTGTGGCGGAGCGGGTAAGTGCCCACGTTCCGCTTGGCCGGCCCAGGCCTCACTGTTTCACATCACGGGTGCAGATCACATTGGCAGTGTTAGGACATACAGATTTCATGGTACGGTGCGGACAGGGATCATAAACTAAGTAGCAATGGTGAGGTCACCTTATCAATACGCACCCGAAAAAGAACCGTGAGGCTTTTACAATCCATGAACGCATCTGGTACACTTCCCCAGAGGAAGAAGGAAGGAAAACATGGGACCTGCCAAGGTGGAATCGGCAGAGTGCTAGGAGAGGGCACGATCATTGCGCATCAGAGGACTGCCCGGGCAACTTCAACTTGGGAGGGAGTCCAGGACTTTCTCTGGGGAACGTCCACCCACTTGGCCATCTACATAAAATGTAAGAGGTAAAACCCAGGATAATCTTACAGGACAGAAACCAGTGTCTAGAGAGAATGTAGCAGGCCTTCCAAAGTTCGAGGAGCAAGACAGAAACCGACAAGAAATCGAGAAAAAGGAAAACTATCCTACCAGGAAAGGGTGAGCAGTCAGACTGGCCTGAGATGGCTCTGAAACTCTGTGTGCACGCAGGTTGTCAGGACAACTTCGAATTTTGAGGTTGTTTATGACATCACGAGGATCCTGTCCGCCAAGATGGCCGCACGGTTACAGACTGAGGATTGGCCTAGGCTAGGCTATTAAACGGAGGGATACCCAGAAACAGCTTTGAGAAACAGAAAGCGGACACAGAAACTGGAAGACATTAAAGCAGACGCTGATTCGAGTGGTAAGAAAGGGATCCTTGGCAAGAAGCGAGGATAGAGGGACAAGCCCCGAGAGGAGAACGTTGTCATCTATTCAAGTCTATGGGGAGGCCATGCTGATTCAAGCTTGCAACTTGATTGGAAGCAAGAGGCCGGACTTGGGCCTTATCAGACCTACGTGGTCCTTCTGCCTTAAGCATAAGCCAAAGTCAAGAATGAGGTCTTGAGGACGTTGAAGAGAAGACTCGATGCCTCCTTTCCCAGGCCCCTGGCATTCTTTGCAGATCAGTCTCACTTTCCATAGCTCTGGCGTCACGGGGGCCCACCGGGTACATGCTAATGTGTCCCAAGAGATGTCTTGGAAGCCTTGAAGGAATGGAGCCCTGTCACGCTTGGGCTATGTCTCTTTGTTTGGAAGTGCTCTACAAGGGTGTTGAAAAGCACCCTTTTCCACAGGGCTTCGTTCCTTCGTGAAGGCTGCCCTCCCAGGCTAGTGTGCTCAGTTTGCCTCCATCGAAATTCTCCTCCCCACCTCTTGCCATAGAAGGATTATTGATTATGTGTTTTGACACCACATGTAAGGAAGTGGGCTGAAAATGAGAACATTACAATTCTGTTTCAAGAAAAATAAACAGGCCAGGGCTGAGGATGTAAGGCAAACAAATGGCACAGCCTGTAGAAATAAAGGAAGCCCGTATCTAGACGGCACCTGGGGGAACGTTCCAGGATCAGGGGTGAAGTTCGAAACTTCCCAAATCCGGAAAGGAGACAGAAAAATATCTTTCCTGGAGAGAGGAATTCATCAGATTCGTCTAATTTGTCTTGGAAACATTGTGTCCGTGAAGGGGGATGCCAGGACCACCTCGAGTTTGGAGTTTCTGACCTCAGGATGTCAGACCAACCCAGATGACCACGTGTTGTCAGCGCTTAGTTTGACCCAGGCTAGGACAGCAAAGACTCCTTCAAGTGACCGGTGCAAATTCAAAGACAACAACCAAGAGTCACGAAAGCACTCACTCCTCGGCCTAGAGAACATACGGTGATTCCAGAAATGCAAAACGAGTCACTTGGAATGAAGGGGAACGGACTGATAAGCATGTCTAAGGGGGATAGCTGAGAAATACCATGAGGATTCTCCTATGGAAAAGAGACAAAGGTCCCAGAAAATGGAAGGCGAACAGAAATCACACCTGGATAATCCACAATGAAAGATGATGTCCGTCTTTAGACAGACTCTGCTGGAACGTTTGAAAGGCAGGGAAATTCACAAGCCAAAAGACGGCAGCGAAGGTCAAGGCTGGGCTAAGTGGGAAGGGTGAGTTATGAGACTGCTCCAAGCGGGCCAGGAAACCGTGTGTCCGTGAAGCTTGCCGGGACAGCAGAGACACGATTCTGACAAATCCTCTGACATCGCAGTGGACCCGAAAAACAACCTGGCCTCATCTACACAGTGCCAGACTTGGGCTCAAGTAGCATATTCAAGTCCCATTGCCCTCAACTGCAGCTTGCCAACGGAACATGAAAGGGGCCGGCCGGTGGTGCAGCGGTGAGGTCCGCACCTTCTGGGTCGGTGGCCCGGGGTGGGCCGGGTGGACCCTCGGGTGAGCCTGCTCACCACTGCTTCAGGCCTTCTGGGGCAGGCGTCCGAGGTAGTGTAGAGGCAGATGGGAAGGGACGTTAGACAGGGCCAGACTTCCACAGCAAATACAGGAGCATTGCCAGCAGATGTGAGCTCAGCGATGCACTTCTGCCAGAACAAAACCGATTCAAGGTTGCAAAGCATAGAGAAACTGAAGCTGAAAAGAAAAAGTGAAAAACTGCATGCCAGTGAGAAGGATGAGATCTCTATGAAGAAACTTAGCAAAACAGGTGAAAGCCATGGCAATGGAAAACTAACAAACGTTGGGGGAAAGAAATTCAAGAAGACACAAGGAGAAAGAAGGAGATTCCCGGATCTAGGAGGGGAAGCATCAACACACTGGAAACGTCCCTACCAGAGCAAGGAATCTCTGGATTCCATGCGATCCCAGTCAAAGTTGCAGCAATGTTTCCCACAGAGACAGAAGAGGGCATCCTAAAGTTTCTAGCCAGCAACAAGAGACCCTGACTAGGCAAAGGAATCCTCAGGAAAACGAAAAAAGCAGGACGTGGCACACTTTCCGATTTCAACATATAGGACGAAGCACTAGGTACCGAGACGGCACAGTCTGGGCCCCAAAACAGGCACACAGACCCATGCAACAGAATCGAGAACCCAGAGCCCAACTCAAACGTACATGGACAGCCCATTTTCGACCAGGGAGCCAAGAGGAGACAGCGGAGAAAGGAGAGTCTCTACCATAAACGGTGCTGGGAAGCCTGCACAGCCACATGGAACACAACGAGAGTCCACCATGATGTTACACCTGGCACACACACCACCTGAAATGGATCAAAGCCTTGAATGGCAGACTTGAAACCGTGAACCTTGTAGCAGAAGACCTAGGCAGAGTGCTCTTTGCCATCTGTCTGAGCCGCCTGTTTGGAAGAAGCAAGTCCGACTGGGCCAGGGCAACCAAGTCAACAAGAAACCAACGGGACCACGTCAAATGCGGACGCTTCTGCCCAGTGAAGGAAACCATCGACTGAATGCAAAGATAGCACAACGACTGGGGGAGGATGTTTGCAAACCACACATCGGACAAGGGGTGAAAAGCCCAAAGATGCAATCAACTCGCACGTCCCCACAAGAAAAAAAAAACAACAAGCCAATGAAAACCTGGGCAGAAGATGGAAACAGAGATTTCTGCCAAGAAGATCGAAAGAGGGCCAACGGGTGCATGAACACTTGTTCACCGTCATTAAGTCTCAGGCCAATGCAAATGCAAACTGCAAGGGCACAGCAGCTCACTGTGGTCAGAATGGCTATAAGGAAGCAGACAGGAAGCGACCAGTGTCAGAGAGGAGGTGGAGAGAAGGGAAGCCTCCTGCACCGTTGGTGGGAGTGCAGACCGGCGCAGCCACTACGCCAAGCGGTGTGGAACTGCCTCAGAACTTGAAGAATCCATGTCCCATATGATCCAGCTATTCCTCTGCGGCGTGTTGATCCAAAGAACTCGGAAACACTCCTGCATGAAGACATGTGCACCGCTGAGCTCACCACAGCGTCGCTCCCACTACCCAAGACTTGGAAGCCTCCCTGGAGCCCAGCAAGGGACGAGTGCAGAAGGAAGATGGGCTATAGCCACGCAATGGCATACCAGTCAGCCGGAACCAAGGATGCAATCCAGCCATTTGTGACCACCAGAATGGCTGTGAGGGCTTTAGGGAAGTGAAACAAGCCCCAGGGAGCAAGGCAAGTACCGTAGGACCTCACTTAAGAGGAGAAGGAAAAACAAGCGGTCAGGAACAGGTGGCACGGGACATTTGATTGGGGGTTCCCAGAGACAAAGCGGGGAGGTGTGAGAGGGTGAAACAGATGATGAGGCACAAGTGTGTGGTGAGGGCCTGCTATTAGGCTTACGCAGGGGAAGGTGATGTCAGCTACACGGAAGTCCACATCGATGAGGATGCAAATCGGAAAGATATAGGATGTTCTAATGCAGGGTTGCGGCAATAAATTCACCTCAAAGCAAAAAATCCAAAATGGGGTCCAGAATGACGGCATAAAGCTTTGGGGCTGAAAGAGATTAGAGAAGGTGAACTTCCAAGGCTGGAAAATCACCTCAAAATGCGTACTGATGCGACAGAAAGGTAGACCATTCCAAATAGATGAAGAGGAATACTACCCACAGAACATGCTGCCTGCTAAACCCATGCACCAACGGAAAAGGTTACCGTCCAGGATGTTACTACTAATCACCTTCACGAATAAGCCAAACAGGCCCACGTGTTCCCAAGCTCAGGCCAAAGGTTGGTCCAAAAGTCCAATTCAGGGCCGGCCCTGTGGCGGAGCGGGTAAGTGCCCACGTTCCGCTTGGCCGGCCGAGGCCTCACTGTTTCACATCACGGGTGCAGATCACATTGGCAGTGTTAGGACATACAGATTTCATGGTACGGTGCGGACAGGGATCATAAACTAAGTAGCAATGGTGAGGTCACCTTATCAATACGCACCCGAAAAAGAACCGTGAGGCTTTTACAATCCATGAACGCATCTGGTACACTTCCCCAGAGGAAGAAGGAAGGAAAACATGGGACCTGCCAAGGTGGAATCGGCAGAGTGCTAGGAGAGGGCACGATCATTGCGCATCAGAGGACTGCCCGGGCAACTTCAACTTGGGAGGGAGTCCAGGACTTTCTCTGGGGAACGTCCACCCACTTGGCCATCTACATAAAATGTAAGAGGTAAAACCCAGGATAATCTTACAGGACAGAAACCAGTGTCTAGAGAGAATGTAGCAGGCCTTCCAAAGTTCGAGGAGCAAGACAGAAACCGACAAGAAATCGAGAAAAAGGAAAACTATCCTACCAGGAAAGGGTGAGCAGTCAGACTGGCCTGAGATGGCTCTGAAACTCTGTGTGCACGCAGGTTGTCAGGACAACTTCGAATTTTGAGGTTGTTTATGACATCACGAGGATCCTGTCCGCCAAGATGGCCGCACGGTTACAGACTGAGGATTGGCCTAGGCTAGGCTATTAAACGGAGGGATACCCAGAAACAGCTTTGAGAAACAGAAAGCGGACACAGAAACTGGAAGACATTAAAGCAGACGCTGATTCGAGTGGTAAGAAAGGGATCCTTGGCAAGAAGCGAGGATAGAGGGACAAGCCCCGAGAGGAGAACGTTGTCATCTATTCAAGTCTATGGGGAGGCCATGCTGATTCAAGCTTGCAACTTGATTGGAAGCAAGAGGCCGGACTTGGGCCTTATCAGACCTACGTGGTCCTTCTGCCTTAAGCATAAGCCAAAGTCAAGAATGAGGTCTTGAGGACGTTGAAGAGAAGACTCGATGCCTCCTTTCCCAGGCCCCTGGCATTCTTTGCAGATCAGTCTCACTTTCCATAGCTCTGGCGTCACGGGGGCCCACCGGGTACATGCTAATGTGTCCCAAGAGATGTCTTGGAAGCCTTGAAGGAATGGAGCCCTGTCACGCTTGGGCTATGTCTCTTTGTTTGGAAGTGCTCTACAAGGGTGTTGAAAAGCACCCTTTTCCACAGGGCTTCGTTCCTTCGTGAAGGCTGCCCTCCCAGGCTAGTGTGCTCAGTTTGCCTCCATCGAAATTCTCCTCCCCACCTCTTGCCATAGAAGGATTATTGATTATGTGTTTTGACACCACATGTAAGGAAGTGGGCTGAAAATGAGAACATTACAATTCTGTTTCAAGAAAAATAAACAGGCCAGGGCTGAGGATGTAAGGCAAACAAATGGCACAGCCTGTAGAAATAAAGGAAGCCCGTATCTAGACGGCACCTGGGGGAACGTTCCAGGATCAGGGGTGAAGTTCGAAACTTCCCAAATCCGGAAAGGAGACAGAAAAATATCTTTCCTGGAGAGAGGAATTCATCAGATTCGTCTAATTTGTCTTGGAAACATTGTGTCCGTGAAGGGGGATGCCAGGACCACCTCGAGTTTGGAGTTTCTGACCTCAGGATGTCAGACCAACCCAGATGACCACGTGTTGTCAGCGCTTAGTTTGACCCAGGCTAGGACAGCAAAGACTCCTTCAAGTGACCGGTGCAAATTCAAAGACAACAACCAAGAGTCACGAAAGCACTCACTCCTCGGCCTAGAGAACATACGGTGATTCCAGAAATGCAAAACGAGTCACTTGGAATGAAGGGGAACGGACTGATAAGCATGTCTAAGGGGGATAGCTGAGAAATACCATGAGGATTCTCCTATGGAAAAGAGACAAAGGTCCCAGAAAATGGAAGGCGAACAGAAATCACACCTGGATAATCCACAATGAAAGATGATGTCCGTCTTTAGACAGACTCTGCTGGAACGTTTGAAAGGCAGGGAAATTCACAAGCCAAAAGACGGCAGCGAAGGTCAAGGCTGGGCTAAGTGGGAAGGGTGAGTTATGAGACTGCTCCAAGCGGGCCAGGAAACCGTGTGTCCGTGAAGCTTGCCGGGACAGCAGAGACACGATTCTGACAAATCCTCTGACATCGCAGTGGACCCGAAAAACAACCTGGCCTCATCTACACAGTGCCAGACTTGGGCTCAAGTAGCATATTCAAGTCCCATTGCCCTCAACTGCAGCTTGCCAACGGAACATGAAAGGGGCCGGCCGGTGGTGCAGCGGTGAGGTCCGCACCTTCTGGGTCGGTGGCCCGGGGTGGGCCGGGTGGACCCTCGGGTGAGCCTGCTCACCACTGCTTCAGGCCTTCTGGGGCAGGCGTCCGAGGTAGTGTAGAGGCAGATGGGAAGGGACGTTAGACAGGGCCAGACTTCCACAGCAAATACAGGAGCATTGCCAGCAGATGTGAGCTCAGCGATGCACTTCTGCCAGAACAAAACCGATTCAAGGTTGCAAAGCATAGAGAAACTGAAGCTGAAAAGAAAAAGTGAAAAACTGCATGCCAGTGAGAAGGATGAGATCTCTATGAAGAAACTTAGCAAAACAGGTGAAAGCCATGGCAATGGAAAACTAACAAACGTTGGGGGAAAGAAATTCAAGAAGACACAAGGAGAAAGAAGGAGATTCCCGGATCTAGGAGGGGAAGCATCAACACACTGGAAACGTCCCTACCAGAGCAAGGAATCTCTGGATTCCATGCGATCCCAGTCAAAGTTGCAGCAATGTTTCCCACAGAGACAGAAGAGGGCATCCTAAAGTTTCTAGCCAGCAACAAGAGACCCTGACTAGGCAAAGGAATCCTCAGGAAAACGAAAAAAGCAGGACGTGGCACACTTTCCGATTTCAACATATAGGACGAAGCACTAGGTACCGAGACGGCACAGTCTGGGCCCCAAAACAGGCACACAGACCCATGCAACAGAATCGAGAACCCAGAGCCCAACTCAAACGTACATGGACAGCCCATTTTCGACCAGGGAGCCAAGAGGAGACAGCGGAGAAAGGAGAGTCTCTACCATAAACGGTGCTGGGAAGCCTGCACAGCCACATGGAACACAACGAGAGTCCACCATGATGTTACACCTGGCACACACACCACCTGAAATGGATCAAAGCCTTGAATGGCAGACTTGAAACCGTGAACCTTGTAGCAGAAGACCTAGGCAGAGTGCTCTTTGCCATCTGTCTGAGCCGCCTGTTTGGAAGAAGCAAGTCCGACTGGGCCAGGGCAACCAAGTCAACAAGAAACCAACGGGACCACGTCAAATGCGGACGCTTCTGCCCAGTGAAGGAAACCATCGACTGAATGCAAAGATAGCACAACGACTGGGGGAGGATGTTTGCAAACCACACATCGGACAAGGGGTGAAAAGCCCAAAGATGCAATCAACTCGCACGTCCCCACAAGAAAAAAAAAACAACAAGCCAATGAAAACCTGGGCAGAAGATGGAAACAGAGATTTCTGCCAAGAAGATCGAAAGAGGGCCAACGGGTGCATGAACACTTGTTCACCGTCATTAAGTCTCAGGCCAATGCAAATGCAAACTGCAAGGGCACAGCAGCTCACTGTGGTCAGAATGGCTATAAGGAAGCAGACAGGAAGCGACCAGTGTCAGAGAGGAGGTGGAGAGAAGGGAAGCCTCCTGCACCGTTGGTGGGAGTGCAGACCGGCGCAGCCACTACGCCAAGCGGTGTGGAACTGCCTCAGAACTTGAAGAATCCATGTCCCATATGATCCAGCTATTCCTCTGCGGCGTGTTGATCCAAAGAACTCGGAAACACTCCTGCATGAAGACATGTGCACCGCTGAGCTCACCACAGCGTCGCTCCCACTACCCAAGACTTGGAAGCCTCCCTGGAGCCCAGCAAGGGACGAGTGCAGAAGGAAGATGGGCTATAGCCACGCAATGGCATACCAGTCAGCCGGAACCAAGGATGCAATCCAGCCATTTGTGACCACCAGAATGGCTGTGAGGGCTTTAGGGAAGTGAAACAAGCCCCAGGGAGCAAGGCAAGTACCGTAGGACCTCACTTAAGAGGAGAAGGAAAAACAAGCGGTCAGGAACAGGTGGCACGGGACATTTGATTGGGGGTTCCCAGAGACAAAGCGGGGAGGTGTGAGAGGGTGAAACAGATGATGAGGCACAAGTGTGTGGTGAGGGCCTGCTATTAGGCTTACGCAGGGGAAGGTGATGTCAGCTACACGGAAGTCCACATCGATGAGGATGCAAATCGGAAAGATATAGGATGTTCTAATGCAGGGTTGCGGCAATAAATTCACCTCAAAGCAAAAAATCCAAAATGGGGTCCAGAATGACGGCATAAAGCTTTGGGGCTGAAAGAGATTAGAGAAGGTGAACTTCCAAGGCTGGAAAATCACCTCAAAATGCGTACTGATGCGACAGAAAGGTAGACCATTCCAAATAGATGAAGAGGAATACTACCCACAGAACATGCTGCCTGCTAAACCCATGCACCAACGGAAAAGGTTACCGTCCAGGATGTTACTACTAATCACCTTCACGAATAATCCAAACAGGCCCACGTGTTCCCAAGCTCAGGCCAAAGGTTGGTCCAAAAGTCCAATTCAGGGCCGGCCCTGTGGCGGAGCGGGTAAGTGCCCACGTTCCGCTTGGCCGGCCCAGGCCTCACTGTTTCACATCACGGGTGCAGATCACATTGGCAGTGTTAGGACATACAGATTTCATGGTACGGTGCGGACAGGGTTCATAAACTAAGTAGCAATGGTGAGGTCACCTTATCAATACGCACCCGAAAAAGAACCGTGAGGCTTTTACAATCCATGAACGCATCTGGTACACTTCCCCAGAGGAAGAAGGAAGGAAAACATGGGACCTGCCAAGGTGGAATCGGCAGAGTGCTAGGAGAGGGCACGATCATTGCGCATCAGAGGACTGCCCGGGCAGCTTCAACTTGGGAGGGAGTCCAGGACTTTCTCTGGGGAACGTCCACCCACTTGGCCATCTACATAAAATGTAAGAGGTAAAACCCAGGATAATCTTACAGGACAGAAACCAGTGTCTAGAGAGAATGTAGCAGGCCTTCCAAAGTTCGAGGAGCAAGACAGAAACCGACAAGAAATCGAGAAAAAGGAAAACTATCCTACCAGGAAAGGGTGAGGAGTCAGACTGGCCTGAGATGGCTCTGAAACTCTGTGTGCACGCAGGTTGTCAGGACAACTTCGAATTTTGAGGTTGTTTATGACATCACGAGGATCCTGTCCGCCAAGATGGCCGCACGGTTACAGACTGAGGATTGGCCTAGGCTAGGCTATTAAACGGAGGGATACCCAGAAACAGCTTTGAGAAACAGAAAGCGGACACAGAAACTGGAAGACATTAAAGCAGACGCTGATTCGAGTGGTAAGAAAGGGATCCTTGGCAAGAAGCGAGGATAGAGGGACAAGCCCCGAGAGGAGAACGTTGTCATCTATTCAAGTCTATGGGGAGGCCATGCTGATTCAAGCTTGCAACTTGATTGGAAGCAAGAGGCCGGACTTGGGCCTTATCAGACCTACGTGGTCCTTCTGCCTTAAGCATAAGCCAAAGTCAAGAATGAGGTCTTGAGGACGTTGAAGAGAAGACTCGATGCCTCCTTTCCCAGGCCCCTGGCATTCTTTGCAGATCAGTCTCACTTTCCATAGCTCTGGCGTCACGGGGGCCCACCGGGTACATGCTAATGTGTCCCAAGAGATGTCTTGGAAGCCTTGAAGGAATGGAGCCCTGTCACGCTTGGGCTATGTCTCTTTGTTTGGAAGTGCTCTACAAGGGTGTTGAAAAGCACCCTTTTCCACAGGGCTTCGTTCCTTCGTGAAGGCTGCCCTCCCAGGCTAGTGTGCTCAGTTTGCCTCCATCGAAATTCTCCTCCCCACCTCTTGCCATAGAAGGATTATTGATTATGTGTTTTGACACCACATGTAAGGAAGTGGGCTGAAAATGAGAACATTACAATTCTGTTTCAAGAAAAATAAACAGGCCAGGGCTGAGGATGTAAGGCAAACAAATGGCACAGCCTGTAGAAATAAAGGAAGCCCGTATCTAGACGGCACCTGGGGGAACGTTCCAGGATCGGGGGTGAAGTTCGAAACTTCCCAAATCCGGAAAGGAGACAGAAAAATATCTTTCCTGGAGAGAGGAATTCATCAGATTCGTCTAATTTGTCTTGGAAACATTGTGTCCGTGAAGGGGGATGCCAGGACCACCTCGAGTTTGGAGTTTCTGACCTCAGGATGTCAGACCAACCCAGATGACCACGTGTTGTCAGCGCTTAGTTTGACCCAGGCTAGGACAGCAAAGACTCCTTCAAGTGACCGGTGCAAATTCAAAGACAACAACCAAGAGTCACGAAAGCACTCACTCCTCGGCCTAGAGAACATACGGTGATTCCAGAAATGCAAAACGAGTCACTTGGAATGAAGGGGAACGGACTGATAAGCATGTCTAAGGGGGATAGCTGAGAAATACCATGACGATTCTCCTATGGAAAAGAGACAAAGGTCCCAGAAAATGGAAGGCGAACAGAAATCACACCTGGATAATCCACAATGAAAGATGATGTCCGTCTTTAGACAGACTCTGCTGGAACGTTTGAAAGGCAGGGAAATTCACAAGCCAAAAGACGGCAGCGAAGGTCAAGGCTGGGCTAAGTGGGAAGGGTGAGTTATGAGACTGCTCCAAGCGGGCCAGGAAACCGTGTGTCCGTGAAGCTTGCCGGGACAGCAGAGACACGATTCTGACAAATCCTCTGACATCGCAGTGGACCCGAAAAACAACCTGGCCTCATCTACACAGTGCCAGACTTGGGCTCAAGTAGCATATTCAAGTCCCATTGCCCTCAACTGCAGCTTGCCAACGGAACATGAAAGGGGCCGGCCGGTGGTGCAGCGGTGAGGTCCGCACCTTCTGGGTCGGTGGCCCGGGGTGGGCCGGGTGGACCCTCGGGTGAGCCTGCTCACCACTGCTTCAGGCCTTCTGGGGCAGGCGTCCGAGGTAGTGTAGAGGCAGATGGGAAGGGACGTTAGACAGGGCCAGACTTCCACAGCAAATACAGGAGCATTGCCAGCAGATGTGAGCTCAGCGATGCACTTCTGCCAGAACAAAACCGATTCAAGGTTGCAAAGCATAGAGAAACTGAAGCTGAAAAGAAAAAGTGAAAAACTGCATGCCAGTGAGAAGGATGAGATCTCTATGAAGAAACTTAGCAAAACAGGTGAAAGCCATGGCAATGGAAAACTAACAAACGTTGGGGGAAAGAAATTCAAGAAGACACAAGGAGAAAGAAGGAGATTCCCGGATCTAGGAGGGGAAGCATCAACACACTGGAAACGTCCCTACCAGAGCAAGGAATCTCTGGATTCCATGCGATCCCAGTCAAAGTTGCAGCAATGTTTCCCACAGAGACAGAAGAGGGCATCCTAAAGTTTCTAGCCAGCAACAAGAGACCCTGACTAGGCAAAGGAATCCTCAGGAAAACGAAAAAAGCAGGACGTGGCACACTTTCCGATTTCAACATATAGGACGAAGCACTAGGTACCGAGACGGCACAGTCTGGGCCCCAAAACAGGCACACAGACCCATGCAACAGAATCGAGAACCCAGAGCCCAACTCAAACGTACATGGACAGCCCATTTTCGACCAGAGAGCCAAGAGGAGACAGCGGAGAAAGGAGAGTCTCTACCATAAACGGTGCTGGGAAGCCTGCACAGCCACATGGAACACAACGAGAGTCCACCATGATGTTACACCTGGCACACACACCACCTGAAATGGATCAAAGCCTTGAATGGCAGACTTGAAACCGTGAACCTTGTAGCAGAAGACCTAGGCAGAGTGCTCTTTGCCATCTGTCTGAGCCGCCTGTTTGGAAGAAGCAAGTCCGACTGGGCCAGGGCAACCAAGTCAACAAGAAACCAACGGGACCACGTCAAATGCGGACGCTTCTGCCCAGTGAAGGAAACCATCGACTGAATGCAAAGATAGCACAACGACTGGGGGAGGATGTTTGCAAACCACACATCGGACAAGGGGTGAAAAGCCCAAAGATGCAATCAACTCGCACGTCCCCACAAGAAAAAAAAAACAACAAGCCAATGAAAACCTGGGCAGAAGATGGAAACAGAGATTTCTGCCAAGAAGATCGAAAGAGGGCCAACGGGTGCATGAACACTTGTTCACCGTCATTAAGTCTCAGGCCAATGCAAATGCAAACTGCAAGGGCACAGCAGCTCACTGTGGTCAGAATGGCTATAAGGAAGCAGACAGGAAGCGACCAGTGTCAGAGAGGAGGTGGAGAGAAGGGAAGCCTCCTGCACCGTTGGTGGGAGTGCAGACCGGCGCAGCCACTACGCCAAGCGGTGTGGAACTGCCTCAGAACTTGAAGAATCCATGTCCCATATGATCCAGCTATTCCTCTGCGGCGTGTTGATCCAAAGAACTCGGAAACACTCCTGCATGAAGACATGTGCACCGCTGAGCTCACCACAGCGTCGCTCCCACTACCCAAGACTTGGAAGCCTCCCTGGAGCCCAGCAAGGGACGAGTGCAGAAGGAAGATGGGCTATAGCCACGCAATGGCATACCAGTCAGCCGGAACCAAGGATGCAATCCAGCCATTTGTGACCACCAGAATGGCTGTGAGGGCTTTAGGGAAGTGAAACAAGCCCCAGGGAGCAAGGCAAGTACCGTAGGACCTCACTTAAGAGGAGAAGGAAAAACAAGCGGTCAGGAACAGGTGGCACGGGACATTTGATTGGGGGTTCCCAGAGACAAAGCGGGGAGGTGTGAGAGGGTGAAACAGATGATGAGGCACAAGTGTGTGGTGAGGGCCTGCTATTAGGCTTACGCAGGGGAAGGTGATGTCAGCTACACGGAAGTCCACATCGATGAGGATGCAAATCGGAAAGATATAGGATGTTCTAATGCAGGGTTGCGGCAATAAATTCACCTCAAAGCAAAAAATCCAAAATGGGGTCCAGAATGACGGCATAAAGCTTTGGGGCTGAAAGAGATTAGAGAAGGTGAACTTCCAAGGCTGGAAAATCACCTCAAAATGCGTACTGATGCGACAGAAAGGTAGACCATTCCAAATAGATGAAGAGGAATACTACCCACAGAACATGCTGCCTGCTAAACCCATGCACCAACGGAAAAGGTTACCGTCCAGGATGTTACTACTAATCACCTTCACGAATAATCCAAACAGGCCCACGTGTTCCCAAGCTCAGGCCAAAGGTTGGTCCAAAAGTCCAATTCAGGGCCGGCCCTGTGGCGGAGCGGGTAAGTGCCCACGTTCCGCTTGGCCGGCCCAGGCCTCACTGTTTCACATCACGGGTGCAGATCACATTGGCAGTGTTAGGACATACAGATTTCATGGTACGGTGCGGACAGGGTTCATAAACTAAGTAGCAATGGTGAGGTCACCTTATCAATACGCACCCGAAAAAGAACCGTGAGGCTTTTACAATCCATGAACGCATCTGGTACACTTCCCCAGAGGAAGAAGGAAGGAAAACATGGGACCTGCCAAGGTGGAATCGGCAGAGTGCTAGGAGAGGGCACGATCATTGCGCATCAGAGGACTGCCCGGGCAGCTTCAACTTGGGAGGGAGTCCAGGACTTTCTCTGGGGAACGTCCACCCACTTGGCCATCTACATAAAATGTAAGAGGTAAAACCCAGGATAATCTTACAGGACAGAAACCAGTGTCTAGAGAGAATGTAGCAGGCCTTCCAAAGTTCGAGGAGCAAGACAGAAACCGACAAGAAATCGAGAAAAAGGAAAACTATCCTACCAGGAAAGGGTGAGCAGTCAGACTGGCCTGAGATGGCTCTGAAACTCTGTGTGCACGCAGGTTGTCAGGACAACTTCGAATTTTGAGGTTGTTTATGACATCACGAGGATCCTGTCCGCCAAGATGGCCGCACGGTTACAGACTGAGGATTGGCCTAGGCTAGGCTATTAAACGGAGGGATACCCAGAAACAGCTTTGAGAAACAGAAAGCGGACACAGAAACTGGAAGACATTAAAGCAGACGCTGATTCGAGTGGTAAGAAAGGGATCCTTGGCAAGAAGCGAGGATAGAGGGACAAGCCCCGAGAGGAGAACGTTGTCATCTATTCAAGTCTATGGGGAGGCCATGCTGATTCAAGCTTGCAACTTGATTGGAAGCAAGAGGCCGGACTTGGGCCTTATCAGACCTACGTGGTCCTTCTGCCTTAAGCATAAGCCAAAGTCAAGAATGAGGTCTTGAGGACGTTGAAGAGAAGACTCGATGCCTCCTTTCCCAGGCCCCTGGCATTCTTTGCAGATCAGTCTCACTTTCCATAGCTCTGGCGTCACGGGGGCCCACCGGGTACATGCTAATGTGTCCCAAGAGATGTCTTGGAAGCCTTGAAGGAATGGAGCCCTGTCACGCTTGGGCTATGTCTCTTTGTTTGGAAGTGCTCTACAAGGGTGTTGAAAAGCACCCTTTTCCACAGGGCTTCGTTCCTTCGTGAAGGCTGCCCTCCCAGGCTAGTGTGCTCAGTTTGCCTCCATCGAAATTCTCCTCCCCACCTCTTGCCATAGAAGGATTATTGATTATGTGTTTTGACACCACATGTAAGGAAGTGGGCTGAAAATGAGAACATTACAATTCTGTTTCAAGAAAAATAAACAGGCCAGGGCTGAGGATGTAAGGCAAACAAATGGCACAGCCTGTAGAAATAAAGGAAGCCCGTATCTAGACGGCACCTGGGGGAACGTTCCAGGATCGGGGGTGAAGTTCGAAACTTCCCAAATCCGGAAAGGAGACAGAAAAATATCTTTCCTGGAGAGAGGAATTCATCAGATTCGTCTAATTTGTCTTGGAAACATTGTGTCCGTGAAGGGGGATGCCAGGACCACCTCGAGTTTGGAGTTTCTGACCTCAGGATGTCAGACCAACCCAGATGACCACGTGTTGTCAGCGCTTAGTTTGACCCAGGCTAGGACAGCAAAGACTCCTTCAAGTGACCGGTGCAAATTCAAAGACAACAACCAAGAGTCACGAAAGCACTCACTCCTCGGCCTAGAGAACATACGGTGATTCCAGAAATGCAAAACGAGTCACTTGGAATGAAGGGGAACGGACTGATAAGCATGTCTAAGGGGGATAGCTGAGAAATACCATGACGATTCTCCTATGGAAAAGAGACAAAGGTCCCAGAAAATGGAAGGCGAACAGAAATCACACCTGGATAATCCACAATGAAAGATGATGTCCGTCTTTAGACAGACTCTGCTGGAACGTTTGAAAGGCAGGGAAATTCACAAGCCAAAAGACGGCAGCGAAGGTCAAGGCTGGGCTAAGTGGGAAGGGTGAGTTATGAGACTGCTCCAAGCGGGCCAGGAAACCGTGTGTCCGTGAAGCTTGCCGGGACAGCAGAGACACGATTCTGACAAATCCTCTGACATCGCAGTGGACCCGAAAAACAACCTGGCCTCATCTACACAGTGCCAGACTTGGGCTCAAGTAGCATATTCAAGTCCCATTGCCCTCAACTGCAGCTTGCCAACGGAACATGAAAGGGGCCGGCCGGTGGTGCAGCGGTGAGGTCCGCACCTTCTGGGTCGGTGGCCCGGGGTGGGCCGGGTGGACCCTCGGGTGAGCCTGCTCACCACTGCTTCAGGCCTTCTGGGGCAGGCGTCCGAGGTAGTGTAGAGGCAGATGGGAAGGGACGTTAGACAGGGCCAGACTTCCACAGCAAATACAGGAGCATTGCCAGCAGATGTGAGCTCAGCGATGCACTTCTGCCAGAACAAAACCGATTCAAGGTTGCAAAGCATAGAGAAACTGAAGCTGAAAAGAAAAAGTGAAAAACTGCATGCCAGTGAGAAGGATGAGATCTCTATGAAGAAACTTAGCAAAACAGGTGAAAGCCATGGCAATGGAAAACTAACAAACGTTGGGGGAAAGAAATTCAAGAAGACACAAGGAGAAAGAAGGAGATTCCCGGATCTAGGAGGGGAAGCATCAACACACTGGAAACGTCCCTACCAGAGCAAGGAATCTCTGGATTCCATGCGATCCCAGTCAAAGTTGCAGCAATGTTTCCCACAGAGACAGAAGAGGGCATCCTAAAGTTTCTAGCCAGCAACAAGAGACCCTGACTAGGCAAAGGAATCCTCAGGAAAACGAAAAAAGCAGGACGTGGCACACTTTCCGATTTCAACATATAGGACGAAGCACTAGGTACCGAGACGGCACAGTCTGGGCCCCAAAACAGGCACACAGACCCATGCAACAGAATCGAGAACCCAGAGCCCAACTCAAACGTACATGGACAGCCCATTTTCGACCAGAGAGCCAAGAGGAGACAGCGGAGAAAGGAGAGTCTCTACCATAAACGGTGCTGGGAAGCCTGCACAGCCACATGGAACACAACGAGAGTACACCATGATGTTACACCTGGCACACACACCACCTGAAATGGATCAAAGCCTTGAATGGCAGACTAGAAACCGTGAACCTTGTAGCAGAAGACCTAGGCAGAGTGCTCTTTGCCATCTGTCTGAGCCGCCTGCTTGGAAGAAGCAAGTCCGACTGGGCCAGGGCAACCAAGTCAACAAGAAACCAACGGGACCACGTCAAATGCGGACGCTTCTGCCCAGTGAAGGAAACCATCGACTGAATGCAAAGATAGCACAACGACTGGGGGAGGATGTTTGCAAACCACACATCGGACAAGGGGTGAAAAGCCCAAAGATGCAATCAACTCGCACGTCCCCACAAGAAAAAAAAGACAACAAGCCAATGAAAACCTGGGCAGAAGATGGAAACAGAGATTTCTGCCAAGAAGATCGAAAGAGGGCCAACGGGTGCATGAACACTTGTTCACCGTCATTAAGTCTCAGGCCAATGCAAATGCAAACTGCAAGGGCACAGCAGCTCACTGTGGTCAGAATGGCTATAAGGAAGCAGACAGGAAGCGACCAGTGTCAGAGAGGAGGTGGAGAGAAGGGAAGCCTCCTGCACCGTTGGTGGGAGTGCAGACCGGTGCAGCCACTACGCCAAGCGGTGTGGAACTGCCTCAGAACTTGAAGAATCCATGTCCCATATGATCCAGCTATTCCTCTGCGGCGTGTTGATCCAAAGAACTCGGAAACACTCCTGCATGAAGACATGTGCACCGCTGAGCTCACCACAGCGTCGCTCCCACTACCCAAGACTTGGAAGCCTCCCTGGAGCCCAGCAAGGGACGAGTGCAGAAGGAAGATGGGCTATAGCCACGCAATGGCATACCAGTCAGCCGGAACCAAGGATGCAATCCAGCCATTTGTGACCACCAGAATGGCTGTGAGGGCTTTAGGGAAGTGAAACAAGCCCCAGGGAGCAAGGCAAGTACCGTAGGACCTCACTTAAGAGGAGAAGGAAAAACAAGCGGTCAGGAACAGGTGGCACGGGACATTTGATTGGGGGTTCCCAGAGACAAAGCGGGGAGGTGTGAGAGGGTGAAACAGATGATGAGGCACAAGTGTGTGGTGAGGGCCTGCTATTAGGCTTACGCAGGGGAAGGTGATGTCAGCTACACGGAAGTCCACATCGATGAGGATGCAAATCGGAAAGATATAGGATGTTCTAATGCAGGGTTGCGGCAATAAATTCACCTCAAAGCAAAAAATCCAAAATGGGGTCCAGAATGACGGCATAAAGCTTTGGGGCTGAAAGAGATTAGAGAAGGTGAACTTCCAAGGCTGGAAAATCACCTCAAAATGCGTACTGATGCGACAGAAAGGTAGACCATTCCAAATAGATGAAGAGGAATACTACCCACAGAACATGCTGCCTGCTAAACCCATGCACCAACGGAAAAGGTTACCGTCCAGGATGTTACTACTAATCACCTTCACGAATAAGCCAAACAGGCCCACGTGTTCCCAAGCTCAGGCCAAAGGTTGGTCCAAAAGTCCAATTCAGGGCCGGCCCTGTGGCGGAGCGGGTAAGTGCCCACGTTCCGCTTGGCCGGCCCAGGCCTCACTGTTTCACATCACGGGTGCAGATCACATTGGCAGTGTTAGGACATACAGATTTCATGGTACGGTGCGGACAGGGATCATAAACTAAGTAGCAATGGTGAGGTCACCTTATCAATACGCACCCGAAAAAGAACCGTGAGGCTTTTACAATCCATGAACGCATCTGGTACACTTCCCCAGAGGAAGAAGGAAGGAAAACATGGGACCTGCCAAGGTGGAATCGGCAGAGTGCTAGGAGAGGGCACGATCATTGCGCATCAGAGGACTGCCCGGGCAACTTCAACTTGGGAGGGAGTCCAGGACTTTCTCTGGGGAACGTCCACCCACTTGGCCATCTACATAAAATGTAAGAGGTAAAACCCAGGATAATCTTACAGGACAGAAACCAGTGTCTAGAGAGAATGTAGCAGGCCTTCCAAAGTTCGAGGAGCAAGACAGAAACCGACAAGAAATCGAGAAAAAGGAAAACTATCCTACCAGGAAAGGGTGAGCAGTCAGACTGGCCTGAGATGGCTCTGAAACTCTGTGTGCACGCAGGTTGTCAGGACAACTTCGAATTTTGAGGTTGTTTATGACATCACGAGGATCCTGTCCGCCAAGATGGCCGCACGGTTACAGACTGAGGATTGGCCTAGGCTAGGCTATTAAACGGAGGGATACCCAGAAACAGCTTTGAGAAACAGAAAGCGGACACAGAAACTGGAAGACATTAAAGCAGACGCTGATTCGAGTGGTAAGAAAGGGATCCTTGGCAAGAAGCGAGGATAGAGGGACAAGCCCCGAGAGGAGAACGTTGTCATCTATTCAAGTCTATGGGGAGGCCATGCTGATTCAAGCTTGCAACTTGATTGGAAGCAAGAGGCCGGACTTGGGCCTTATCAGACCTACGTGGTCCTTCTGCCTTAAGCATAAGCCAAAGTCAAGAATGAGGTCTTGAGGACGTTGAAGAGAAGACTCGATGCCTCCTTTCCCAGGCCCCTGGCATTCTTTGCAGATCAGTCTCACTTTCCATAGCTCTGGCGTCACGGGGGCCCACCGGGTACATGCTAATGTGTCCCAAGAGATGTCTTGGAAGCCTTGAAGGAATGGAGCCCTGTCACGCTTGGGCTATGTCTCTTTGTTTGGAAGTGCTCTACAAGGGTGTTGAAAAGCACCCTTTTCCACAGGGCTTCGTTCCTTCGTGAAGGCTGCCCTCCCAGGCTAGTGTGCTCAGTTTGCCTCCATCGAAATTCTCCTCCCCACCTCTTGCCATAGAAGGATTATTGATTATGTGTTTTGACACCACATGTAAGGAAGTGGGCTGAAAATGAGAACATTACAATTCTGTTTCAAGAAAAATAAACAGGCCAGGGCTGAGGATGTAAGGCAAACAAATGGCACAGCCTGTAGAAATAAAGGAAGCCCGTATCTAGACGGCACCTGGGGGAACGTTCCAGGATCAGGGGTGAAGTTCGAAACTTCCCAAATCCGGAAAGGAGACAGAAAAATATCTTTCCTGGAGAGAGGAATTCATCAGATTCGTCTAATTTGTCTTGGAAACATTGTGTCCGTGAAGGGGGATGCCAGGACCACCTCGAGTTTGGAGTTTCTGACCTCAGGATGTCAGACCAACCCAGATGACCACGTGTTGTCAGCGCTTAGTTTGACCCAGGCTAGGACAGCAAAGACTCCTTCAAGTGACCGGTGCAAATTCAAAGACAACAACCAAGAGTCACGAAAGCACTCACTCCTCGGCCTAGAGAACATACGGTGATTCCAGAAATGCAAAACGAGTCACTTGGAATGAAGGGGAATGGACTGATAAGCATGTCTAAGGGGGATAGCTGAGAAATACCATGACGATTCTCCTATGGAAAAGAGACAAAGGTCCCAGAAAATGGAAGGCGAACAGAAATCACACCTGGATAATCCACAATGAAAGATGATGTCCGTCTTTAGACAGACTCTGCTGGAACGTTTGAAAGGCAGGGAAATTCACAAGCCAAAAGACGGCAGCGAAGGTCAAGGCTGGGCTAAGTGGGAAGGGTGAGTTATGAGACTGCTCCAAGCGGGCCAGGAAACCGTGTGTCCGTGAAGCTTGCCGGGACAGCAGAGACACGATTCTGACAAATCCTCTGACATCGCAGTGGACCCGAAAAACAACCTGGCCTCATCTACACAGTGCCAGAGTTGGGCTCAAGTAGCATATTCAAGTCCCATTGCCCTCAACTGCAGGTTGCCAACGGAACATGAAAGGGGCCGGCCGGTGGTGCAGCGGTGAGGTCCGCACCTTCTGGGTCGGTGGCCCGGGGTGGGCCGGGTGGACCCTCGGGTGAGCCTGCTCACCACTGCTTCAGGCCTTCTGGGGCAGGCGTCCGAGGTAGTGTAGAGGCAGATGGGAAGGGACGTTAGACAGGGCCAGACTTCCACAGCAAATACAGGAGCATTGCCAGCAGATGTGAGCTCAGCGATGCACTTCTGCCAGAACAAAACCGATTCAAGGTTGCAAAGCATAGAGAAACTGAAGCTGAAAAGAAAAAGTGAAAAACTGCATGCCAGTGAGAAGGATGAGATCTCTATGAAGAAACTTAGCAAAACAGGTGAAAGCCATGGCAATGGAAAACTAACAAACGTTGGGGGAAAGAAATTCAAGAAGACACAAGGAGAAAGAAGGAGATTCCCGGATCTAGGAGGGGAAGCATCAACACACTGGAAACGTCCCTACCAGAGCAAGGAATCTCTGGATTCCATGCGATCCCAGTCAAAGTTGCAGCAATGTTTCCCACAGAGACAGAAGAGGGCATCCTAAAGTTTCTAGCCAGCAACAAGAGACCCTGACTAGGCAAAGGAATCCTCAGGAAAACGAAAAAAGCAGGACGTGGCACACTTTCCGATTTCAACATATAGGACGAAGCACTAGGTACCGAGACGGCACAGTCTGGGCCCCAAAACAGGCACACAGACCCATGCAACAGAATCGAGAACCCAGAGCCCAACTCAAACGTACATGGACAGCCCATTTTCGACCAGGGAGCCAAGAGGAGACAGCGGAGAAAGGAGAGTCTCTACCATAAACGGTGCTGGGAAGCCTGCACAGCCACATGGAACACAACGAGAGTCCACCATGATGTTACACCTGGCACACACACCACCTGAAATGGATCAAAGCCTTGAATGGCAGACTTGAAACCGTGAACCTTGTAGCAGAAGACCTAGGCAGAGTGCTCTTTGCCATCTGTCTGAGCCGCCTGTTTGGAAGAAGCAAGTCCGACTGGGCCAGGGCAACCAAGTCAACAAGAAACCAACGGGACCACGTCAAATGCGGACGCTTCTGCCCAGTGAAGGAAACCATCGACTGAATGCAAAGATAGCACAACGACTGGGGGAGGATGTTTGCAAACCACACATCGGACAAGGGGTGAAAAGCCCAAAGATGCAATCAACTCGCACGTCCCCACAAGAAAAAAAAAACAACAAGCCAATGAAAACCTGGGCAGAAGATGGAAACAGAGATTTCTGCCAAGAAGATCGAAAGAGGGCCAACGGGTGCATGAACACTTGTTCACCGTCATTAAGTCTCAGGCCAATGCAAATGCAAACTGCAAGGGCACAGCAGCTCACTGTGGTCAGAATGGCTATAAGGAAGCAGACAGGAAGCGACCAGTGTCAGAGAGGAGGTGGAGAGAAGGGAAGCCTCCTGCACCGTTGGTGGGAGTGCAGACCGGCGCAGCCACTACGCCAAGCGGTGTGGAACTGCCTCAGAACTTGAAGAATCCATGTCCCATATGATCCAGCTATTCCTCTGCGGCGTGTTGATCCAAAGAACTCGGAAACACTCCTGCATGAAGACATGTGCACCGCTGAGCTCACCACAGCGTCGCTCCCACTACCCAAGACTTGGAAGCCTCCCTGGAGCCCAGCAAGGGACGAGTGCAGAAGGAAGATGGGCTATAGCCACGCAATGGCATACCAGTCAGCCGGAACCAAGGATGCAATCCAGCCATTTGTGACCACCAGAATGGCTGTGAGGGCTTTAGGGAAGTGAAACAAGCCCCAGGGAGCAAGGCAAGTACCGTAGGACCTCACTTAAGAGGAGAAGGAAAAACAAGCGGTCAGGAACAGGTGGCACGGGACATTTGATTGGGGGTTCCCAGAGACAAAGCGGGGAGGTGTGAGAGGGTGAAACAGATGATGAGGCACAAGTGTGTGGTGAGGGCCTGCTATTAGGCTTACGCAGGGGAAGGTGATGTCAGCTACACGGAAGTCCACATCGATGAGGATGCAAATCGGAAAGATATAGGATGTTCTAATGCAGGGTTGCGGCAATAAATTCACCTCAAAGCAAAAAATCCAAAATGGGGTCCAGAATGACGGCATAAAGCTTTGGGGCTGAAAGAGATTAGAGAAGGTGAACTTCCAAGGCTGGAAAATCACCTCAAAATGCGTACTGATGCGACAGAAAGGTAGACCATTCCAAATAGATGAAGAGGAATACTACCCACAGAACATGCTGCCTGCTAAACCCATGCACCCACGGAAAAGGTTACCGTCCAGGATGTTACTACTAATCACCTTCACGAATAATCCAAACAGGCCCACGTGTTCCCAAGCTCAGGCAAAAGGTTGGTCCAAAAGTCCAATTCAGGGCCGGCCCTGTGGCGGAGCGGGTAAGTGCCCACGTTCCGCTTGGCCGGCCCAGGCCTCACTGTTTCACATCACGGGTGCAGATCACATTGGCAGTGTTAGGACATACAGATTTCATGGTACGGTGCGGACAGGGTTCATAAACTAAGTAGCAATGGTGAGGTCACCTTATCAATACGCACCCGAAAAAGAACCGTGAGGCTTTGACAATCCATGAACGCATCTGGTACACTTCCCCAGAGGAAGAAGGAAGGAAAACATGGGACCTGCCAAGGTGGAATCGGCAGAGTGCTAGGAGATGGCACGATCATTGCGCATCAGAGGACTGCCCGGGCAGCTTCAACTTGGGAGGGAGTCCAGGACTTTCTCTGGGGAACGTCCACCCACTTGGCCATCTACATAAAATGTAAGAGGTAAAACCCAGGATAATCTTACAGGACAGAAACCAGTGTCTAGAGAGAATGTAGCAGGCCTTCCAAAGTTCGAGGAGCAAGACAGAAACCGACAAGAAATCGAGAAAAAGGAAAACTATCCTACCAGGAAAGGGTGAGGAGTCAGACTGGCCTGAGATGGCTCTGAAACTCTGTGTGCACGCAGGTTGTCAGGACAACTTCGAATTTTGAGGTTGTTTATGACATCACGAGGATCCTGTCCGCCAAGATGGCCGCACGGTTACAGACTGAGGATTGGCCTAGGCTAGGCTATTAAACGGAGGGATACCCAGAAACAGCTTTGAGAAACAGAAAGCGGACACAGAAACTGGAAGACATTAAAGCAGACGCTGATTCGAGTGGTAAGAAAGGGATCCTTGGCAAGAAGCGAGGATAGAGGGACAAGCCCCGAGAGGAGAACGTTGTCATCTATTCAAGTCTATGGGGAGGCCATGCTGATTCAAGCTTGCAACTTGATTGGAAGCAAGAGGCCGGACTTGGGCCTTATCAGACCTACGTGGTCCTTCTGCCTTAAGCATAAGCCAAAGTCAAGAATGAGGTCTTGAGGACGTTGAAGAGAAGACTCGATGCCTCCTTTCCCAGGCCCCTGGCATTCTTTGCAGATCAGTCTCACTTTCCATAGCTCTGGCGTCACGGGGGCCCACCGGGTACATGCTAATGTGTCCCAAGAGATGTCTTGGAAGCCTTGAAGGAATGGAGCCCTGTCACGCTTGGGCTATGTCTCTTTGTTTGGAAGTGCTCTACAAGGGTGTTGAAAAGCACCCTTTTCCACAGGGCTTCGTTCCTTCGTGAAGGCTGCCCTCCCAGGCTAGTGTGCTCAGTTTGCCTCCATCGAAATTCTCCTCCCCACCTCTTGCCATAGAAGGATTATTGATTATGTGTTTTGACACCACATGTAAGGAAGTGGGCTGAAAATGAGAACATTACAATTCTGTTTCAAGAAAAATAAACAGGCCAGGGCTGAGGATGTAAGGCAAACAAATGGCACAGCCTGTAGAAATAAAGGAAGCCCGTATCTAGACGGCACCTGGGGGAACGTTCCAGGATCGGGGGTGAAGTTCGAAACTTCCCAAATCCGGAAAGGAGACAGAAAAATATCTTTCCTGGAGAGAGGAATTCATCAGATTCGTCTAATTTGTCTTGGAAACATTGTGTCCGTGAAGGGGGATGCCAGGACCACCTCGAGTTTGGAGTTTCTGACCTCAGGATGTCAGACCAACCCAGATGACCACGTGTTGTCAGCGCTTAGTTTGACCCAGGCTAGGACAGCAAAGACTCCTTCAAGTGACCGGTGCAAATTCAAAGACAACAACCAAGAGTCACGAAAGCACTCACTCCTCGGCCTAGAGAACATACGGTGATTCCAGAAATGCAAAACGAGTCACTTGGAATGAAGGGGAACGGACTGATAAGCATGTCTAAGGGGGATAGCTGAGAAATACCATGACGATTCTCCTATGGAAAAGAGACAAAGGTCCCAGAAAATGGAAGGCGAACAGAAATCACACCTGGATAATCCACAATGAAAGATGATGTCCGTCTTTAGACAGACTCTGCTGGAACGTTTGAAAGGCAGGGAAATTCACAAGCCAAAAGACGGCAGCGAAGGTCAAGGCTGGGCTAAGTGGGAAGGGTGAGTTATGAGACTGCTCCAAGCGGGCCAGGAAACCGTGTGTCCGTGAAGCTTGCCGGGACAGCAGAGACACGATTCTGACAAATCCTCTGACATCGCAGTGGACCCGAAAAACAACCTGGCCTCATCTACACAGTGCCAGACTTGGGCTCAAGTAGCATATTCAAGTCCCATTGCCCTCAACTGCAGGTTGCCAACGGAACATGAAAGGGGCCGGCCGGTGGTGCAGCGGTGAGGTCCGCACCTTCTGGGTCGGTGGCCCGGGGTGGGCCGGGTGGACCCTCGGGTGAGCCTGCTCACCACTGCTTCAGGCCTTCTGGGGCAGGCGTCCGAGGTAGTGTAGAGGCAGATGGGAAGGGACGTTAGACAGGGCCAGACTTCCACAGCAAATACAGGAGCATTGCCAGCAGATGTGAGCTCAGCGATGCACTTCTGCCAGAACAAAACCGATTCAAGGTTGCAAAGCATAGAGAAACTGAAGCTGAAAAGAAAAAGTGAAAAACTGCATGCCAGTGAGAAGGATGAGATCTCTATGAAGAAACTTAGCAAAACAGGTGAAAGCCATGGCAATGGAAAACTAACAAACGTTGGGGGAAAGAAATTCAAGAAGACACAAGGAGAAAGAAGGAGATTCCCGGATCTAGGAGGGGAAGCATCAACACACTGGAAACGTCCCTACCAGAGCAAGGAATCTCTGGATTCCATGCGATCCCAGTCAAAGTTGCAGCAATGTTTCCCACAGAGACAGAAGAGGGCATCCTAAAGTTTCTAGCCAGCAACAAGAGACCCTGACTAGGCAAAGGAATCCTCAGGAAAACGAAAAAAGCAGGACGTGGCACACTTTCCGATTTCAACATATAGGACGAAGCACTAGGTACCGAGACGGCACAGTCTGGGCCCCAAAACAGGCACACAGACCCATGCAACAGAATCGAGAACCCAGAGCCCAACTCAAACGTACATGGACAGCCCATTTTCGACCAGGGAGCCAAGAGGAGACAGCGGAGAAAGGAGAGTCTCTACCATAAACGGTGCTGGGAAGCCTGCACAGCCACATGGAACACAACGAGAGTCCACCATGATGTTACACCTGGCACACACACCACCTGAAATGGATCAAAGCCTTGAATGGCAGACTTGAAACCGTGAACCTTGTAGCAGAAGACCTAGGCAGAGTGCTCTTTGCCATCTGTCTGAGCCGCCTGTTTGGAAGAAGCAAGTCCGACTGGGCCAGGGCAACCAAGTCAACAAGAAACCAACGGGACCACGTCAAATGCGGATGCTTCTGCCCAGTGAAGGAAACCATCGACTGAATGCAAAGATAGCACAACGACTGGGGGAGGATGTTTGCAAACCACACATCGGACAAGGGGTGAAAAGCCCAAAGATGCAATCAACTCGCACGTCCCCACAAGAAAAAAAAAACAACAAGCCAATGAAAACCTGGGCAGAAGATGGAAACAGAGATTTCTGCCAAGAAGATCGAAAGAGGGCCAACGGGTGCATGAACACTTGTTCACCGTCATTAAGTCTCAGGCCAATGCAAATGCAAACTGCAAGGGCACAGCAGCTCACTGTGGTCAGAATGGCTATAAGGAAGCAGACAGGAAGCGACCAGTGTCAGAGAGGAGGTGGAGAGAAGGGAAGCCTCCTGCACCGTTGGTGGGAGTGCAGACCGGCGCAGCCACTACGCCAAGCGGTGTGGAACTGCCTCAGAACTTGAAGAATCCATGTCCCATATGATCCAGCTATTCCTCTGCGGCGTGTTGATCCAAAGAACTCGGAAACACTCCTGCATGAAGACATGTGCACCGCTGAGCTCACCACAGCGTCGCTCCCACTACCCAAGACTTGGAAGCCTCCCTGGAGCCCAGCAAGGGACGAGTGCAGAAGGAAGATGGGCTATAGCCACGCAATGGCATACCAGTCAGCCGGAACCAAGGATGCAATCCAGCCATTTGTGACCACCAGAATGGCTGTGAGGGCTTTAGGGAAGTGAAACAAGCCCCAGGGAGCAAGGCAAGTACCGTAGGACCTCACTTAAGAGGAGAAGGAAAAACAAGCGGTCAGGAACAGGTGGCACGGGACATTTGATTGGGGGTTCCCAGAGACAAAGCGGGGAGGTGTGAGAGGGTGAAACAGATGATGAGGCACAAGTGTGTGGTGAGGGCCTGCTATTAGGCTTACGCAGGGGAAGGTGATGTCAGCTACACGGAAGTCCACATCGATGAGGATGCAAATCGGAAAGATATAGGATGTTCTAATGCAGGGTTGCGGCAATAAATTCACCTCAAAGCAAAAAATCCAAAATGGGGTCCAGAATGACGGCATAAAGCTTTGGGGCTGAAAGAGATTAGAGAAGGTGAACTTCCAAGGCTGGAAAATCACCTCAAAATGCGTACTGATGCGACAGAAAGGTAGACCATTCCAAATAGATGAAGAGGAATACTACCCACAGAACATGCTGCCTGCTAAACCCATGCACCAACGGAAAAGGTTACCGTCCAGGATGTTACTACTAATCACCTTCACGAATAATCCAAACAGGCCCACGTGTTCCCAAGCTCAGGCCAAAGGTTGGTCCAAAAGTCCAATTCAGGGCCGGCCCTGTGGCGGAGCGGGTAAGTGCCCACGTTCCGCTTGGCCGGCCCAGGCCTCACTGTTTCACATCACGGGTGCAGATCACATTGGCAGTGTTAGGACATACAGATTTCATGGTACGGTGCGGACAGGGTTCATAAACTAAGTAGCAATGGTGAGGTCACCTTATCAATACGCACCCGAAAAAGAACCGTGAGGCTTTTACAATCCATGAACGCATCTGGTACACTTCCCCAGAGGAAGAAGGAAGGAAAACATGGGACCTGCCAAGGTGGAATCGGCAGAGTGCTAGGAGAGGGCACGATCATTGCGCATCAGAGGACTGCCCGGGCAGCTTCAACTTGGGAGGGAGTCCAGGACTTTCTCTGGGGAACGTCCACCCACTTGGCCATCTACATAAAATGTAAGAGGTAAAACCCAGGATAATCTTACAGGACAGAAACCAGTGTCTAGAGAGAATGTAGCAGGCCTTCCAAAGTTCGAGGAGCAAGACAGAAACCGACAAGAAATCGAGAAAAAGGAAAACTATCCTACCAGGAAAGGGTGAGGAGTCAGACTGGCCTGAGATGGCTCTGAAACTCTGTGTGCACGCAGGTTGTCAGGACAACTTCGAATTTTGAGGTTGTTTATGACATCACGAGGATCCTGTCCGCCAAGATGGCCGCACGGTTACAGACTGAGGATTGGCCTAGGCTAGGCTATTAAACGGAGGGATACCCAGAAACAGCTTTGAGAAACAGAAAGCGGACACAGAAACTGGAAGACATTAAAGCAGACGCTGATTCGAGTGGTAAGAAAGGGATCCTTGGCAAGAAGCGAGGATAGAGGGACAAGCCCCGAGAGGAGAACGTTGTCATCTATTCAAGTCTATGGGGAGGCCATGCTGATTCAAGCTTGCAACTTGATTGGAAGCAAGAGGCCGGACTTGGGCCTTATCAGACCTACGTGGTCCTTCTGCCTTAAGCATAAGCCAAAGTCAAGAATGAGGTCTTGAGGACGTTGAAGAGAAGACTCGATGCCTCCTTTCCCAGGCCCCTGGCATTCTTTGCAGATCAGTCTCACTTTCCATAGCTCTGGCGTCACGGGGGCCCACCGGGTACATGCTAATGTGTCCCAAGAGATGTCTTGGAAGCCTTGAAGGAATGGAGCCCTGTCACGCTTGGGCTATGTCTCTTTGTTTGGAAGTGCTCTACAAGGGTGTTGAAAAGCACCCTTTTCCACAGGGCTTCGTTCCTTCGTGAAGGCTGCCCTCCCAGGCTAGTGTGCTCAGTTTGCCTCCATCGAAATTCTCCTCCCCACCTCTTGCCATAGAAGGATTATTGATTATGTGTTTTGACACCACATGTAAGGAAGTGGGCTGAAAATGAGAACATTACAATTCTGTTTCAAGAAAAATAAACAGGCCAGGGCTGAGGATGTAAGGCAAACAAATGGCACAGCCTGTAGAAATAAAGGAAGCCCGTATCTAGACGGCACCTGGGGGAACGTTCCAGGATCGGGGGTGAAGTTCGAAACTTCCCAAATCCGGAAAGGAGACAGAAAAATATCTTTCCTGGAGAGAGGAATTCATCAGATTCGTCTAATTTGTCTTGGAAACATTGTGTCCGTGAAGGGGGATGCCAGGACCACCTCGAGTTTGGAGTTTCTGACCTCAGGATGTCAGACCAACCCAGATGACCACGTGTTGTCAGCGCTTAGTTTGACCCAGGCTAGGACAGCAAAGACTCCTTCAAGTGACCGGTGCAAATTCAAAGACAACAACCAAGAGTCACGAAAGCACTCACTCCTCGGCCTAGAGAACATACGGTGATTCCAGAAATGCAAAACGAGTCACTTGGAATGAAGGGGAACGGACTGATAAGCATGTCTAAGGGGGATAGCTGAGAAATACCATGACGATTCTCCTATGGAAAAGAGACAAAGGTCCCAGAAAATGGAAGGCGAACAGAAATCACACCTGGATAATCCACAATGAAAGATGATGTCCGTCTTTAGACAGACTCTGCTGGAACGTTTGAAAGGCAGGGAAATTCACAAGCCAAAAGACGGCAGCGAAGGTCAAGGCTGGGCTAAGTGGGAAGGGTGAGTTATGAGACTGCTCCAAGCGGGCCAGGAAACCGTGTGTCCGTGAAGCTTGCCGGGACAGCAGAGACACGATTCTGACAAATCCTCTGACATCGCAGTGGACCCGAAAAACAACCTGGCCTCATCTACACAGTGCCAGACTTGGGCTCAAGTAGCATATTCAAGTCCCATTGCCCTCAACTGCAGCTTGCCAACGGAACATGAAAGGGGCCGGCCGGTGGTGCAGCGGTGAGGTCCGCACCTTCTGGGTCGGTGGCCCGGGGTGGGCCGGGTGGACCCTCGGGTGAGCCTGCTCACCACTGCTTCAGGCCTTCTGGGGCAGGCGTCCGAGGTAGTGTAGAGGCAGATGGGAAGGGACGTTAGACAGGGCCAGACTTCCACAGCAAATACAGGAGCATTGCCAGCAGATGTGAGCTCAGCGATGCACTTCTGCCAGAACAAAACCGATTCAAGGTTGCAAAGCATAGAGAAACTGAAGCTGAAAAGAAAAAGTGAAAAACTGCATGCCAGTGAGAAGGATGAGATCTCTATGAAGAAACTTAGCAAAACAGGTGAAAGCCATGGCAATGGAAAACTAACAAACGTTGGGGGAAAGAAATTCAAGAAGACACAAGGAGAAAGAAGGAGATTCCCGGATCTAGGAGGGGAAGCATCAACACACTGGAAACGTCCCTACCAGAGCAAGGAATCTCTGGATTCCATGCGATCCCAGTCAAAGTTGCAGCAATGTTTCCCACAGAGACAGAAGAGGGCATCCTAAAGTTTCTAGCCAGCAACAAGAGACCCTGACTAGGCAAAGGAATCCTCAGGAAAACGAAAAAAGCAGGACGTGGCACACTTTCCGATTTCAACATATAGGACGAAGCACTAGGTACCGAGACGGCACAGTCTGGGCCCCAAAACAGGCACACAGACCCATGCAACAGAATCGAGAACCCAGAGCCCAACTCAAACGTACATGGACAGCCCATTTTCGACCAGGGAGCCAAGAGGAGACAGCGGAGAAAGGAGAGTCTCTACCATAAACGGTGCTGGGAAGCCTGCACAGCCACATGGAACACAACGAGAGTCCACCATGATGTTACACCTGGCACACACACCACCTGAAATGGATCAAAGCCTTGAATGGCAGACTTGAAACCGTGAACCTTGTAGCAGAAGACCTAGGCAGAGTGCTCTTTGCCATCTGTCTGAGCCGCCTGTTTGGAAGAAGCAAGTCCGACTGGGCCAGGGCAACCAAGTCAACAAGAAACCAACGGGACCACGTCAAATGCGGACGCTTCTGCCCAGTGAAGGAAACCATCGACTGAATGCAAAGATAGCACAACGACTGGGGGAGGATGTTTGCAAACCACACATCGGACAAGGGGTGAAAAGCCCAAAGATGCAATCAACTCGCACGTCCCCACAAGAAAAAAAAAACAACAAGCCAATGAAAACCTGGGCAGAAGATGGAAACAGAGATTTCTGCCAAGAAGATCGAAAGAGGGCCAACGGGTGCATGAACACTTGTTCACCGTCATTAAGTCTCAGGCCAATGCAAATGCAAACTGCAAGGGCACAGCAGCTCACTGTGGTCAGAATGGCTATAAGGAAGCAGACAGGAAGCGACCAGTGTCAGAGAGGAGGTGGAGAGAAGGGAAGCCTCCTGCACCGTTGGTGGGAGTGCAGACCGGCGCAGCCACTACGCCAAGCGGTGTGGAACTGCCTCAGAACTTGAAGAATCCATGTCCCATATGATCCAGCTATTCCTCTGCGGCGTGTTGATCCAAAGAACTCGGAAACACTCCTGCATGAAGACATGTGCACCGCTGAGCTCACCACAGCGTCGCTCCCACTACCCAAGACTTGGAAGCCTCCCTGGAGCCCAGCAAGGGACGAGTGCAGAAGGAAGATGGGCTATAGCCACGCAATGGCATACCAGTCAGCCGGAACCAAGGATGCAATCCAGCCATTTGTGACCACCAGAATGGCTGTGAGGGCTTTAGGGAAGTGAAACAAGCCCCAGGGAGCAAGGCAAGTACCGTAGGACCTCACTTAAGAGGAGAAGGAAAAACAAGCGGTCAGGAACAGGTGGCACGGGACATTTGATTGGGGGTTCCCAGAGACAAAGCGGGGAGGTGTGAGAGGGTGAAACAGATGATGAGGCACAAGTGTGTGGTGAGGGCCTGCTATTAGGCTTACGCAGGGGAAGGTGATGTCAGCTACACGGAAGTCCACATCGATGAGGATGCAAATCGGAAAGATATAGGATGTTCTAATGCAGGGTTGCGGCAATAAATTCACCTCAAAGCAAAAAATCCAAAATGGGGTCCAGAATGACGGCATAAAGCTTTGGGGCTGAAAGAGATTAGAGAAGGTGAACTTCCAAGGCTGGAAAATCACCTCAAAATGCGTACTGATGCGACAGAAAGGTAGACCATTCCAAATAGATGAAGAGGAATACTACCCACAGAACATGCTGCCTGCTAAACCCATGCACCAACGGAAAAGGTTACCGTCCAGGATGTTACTACTAATCACCTTCACGAATAAGCCAAACAGGCCCACGTGTTCCCAAGCTCAGGCCAAAGGTTGGTCCAAAAGTCCAATTCAGGGCCGGCCCTGTGGCGGAGCGGGTAAGTGCCCACGTTCCGCTTGGCCGGCCCAGGCCTCACTGTTTCACATCACGGGTGCAGATCACATTGGCAGTGTTAGGACATACAGATTTCATGGTACGGTGCGGACAGGGATCATAAACTAAGTAGCAATGGTGAGGTCACCTTATCAATACGCACCCGAAAAAGAACCGTGAGGCTTTTACAATCCATGAACGCATCTGGTACACTTCCCCAGAGGAAGAAGGAAGGAAAACATGGGACCTGCCAAGGTGGAATCGGCAGAGTGCTAGGAGAGGGCACGATCATTGCGCATCAGAGGACTGCCCGGGCAACTTCAACTTGGGAGGGAGTCCAGGACTTTCTCTGGGGAACGTCCACCCACTTGGCCATCTACATAAAATGTAAGAGGTAAAACCCAGGATAATCTTACAGGACAGAAACCAGTGTCTAGAGAGAATGTAGCAGGCCTTCCAAAGTTCGAGGAGCAAGACAGAAACCGACAAGAAATCGAGAAAAAGGAAAACTATCCTACCAGGAAAGGGTGAGCAGTCAGACTGGCCTGAGATGGCTCTGAAACTCTGTGTGCACGCAGGTTGTCAGGACAACTTCGAATTTTGAGGTTGTTTATGACATCACGAGGATCCTGTCCGCCAAGATGGCCGCACGGTTACAGACTGAGGATTGGCCTAGGCTAGGCTATTAAACGGAGGGATACCCAGAAACAGCTTTGAGAAACAGAAAGCGGACACAGAAACTGGAAGACATTAAAACAGACGCTGATTCGAGTGGTAAGAAAGGGATCCTTGGCAAGAAGCGAGAATAGAGGGACAAGCCCCGAGAGGAGAACGTTGTCATCTATTCAAGTCTATGGGGAGGCCATGCTGATACAAGCTTGCAACTTGATTGGAAGCAAGAGGCCGGACTTGGGCCTTATCAGACCTACGTGGTCCTTCTGCCTTAAGCATAAGCCAAAGTCAACAGTGAGGTCTTGAGGACGTTGAAGAGAAGACTCGATGCCTCCTTTCCCAGGCCCCTGGCATTCTTTGCAGATCAGTCTCACTTTCCATAGCTCTGGCGTCACGGGGGCCCACCGGGTACATGCTAATGTGTCCAAGAGATGTCTTGGAAGCCTTGAAGGAATGGAGCCCTGTCACGCTTGGGCTATGTCTCTTTGTTTGGAAGTGCTCTACAAGGGTGTTGAAAAGCACCCTTTTCCACAGGGCTTCGTTCCTTCGTGAAGGCTGCCCTCCCAGGCTAGTGTGCTCAGTTTGCCTCCATCGAAATTCTCCTCCCCACCTCTTGCCATAGAAGGATTATTGATTATGTGTTTTGACACCACATGTAAGGAAGTGGGCTGAAAATGAGAACATTACAATTCTGTTTCAAGAAAAATAAACAGGCCAGGGCTGAGGATGTAAGGCAAACAAATGGCACAGCCTGTAGAAATAAAGGAAGCCCGTATCTAGACGGCACCTGGGGGAACGTTCCAGGATCGGGGGTGAAGTTCGAAACTTCCCAAATCCGGAAAGGAGACAGAAAAATATCTTTCCTGGAGAGAGGAATTCATCAGATTCGTCTAATTTGTCTTGGAAACATTGTGTCCGTGAAGGGGGATGCCAGGACCACCTCGAGTTTGGAGTTTCTGACCTCAGGATGTCAGACCAACCCAGATGACCACGTGTTGTCAGCGCTTAGTTTGACCCAGGCTAGGACAGCAAAGACTCCTTCAAGTGACCGGTGCAAATTCAAAGACAACAACCAAGAGTCACGAAAGCACTCACTCCTCGGCCTAGAGAACATACGGTGATTCCAGAAATGCAAAACGAGTCACTTGGAATGAAGGGGAACGGACTGATAAGCATGTCTAAGGGGGATAGCTGAGAAATACCATGACGATTCTCCTATGGAAAAGAGACAAAGGTCCCAGAAAATGGAAGGCGAACAGAAATCACACCTGGATAATCCACAATGAAAGATGATGTCCGTCTTTAGACAGACTCTGCTGGAACGTTTGAAAGGCAGGGAAATTCACAAGCCAAAAGACGGCAGCGAAGGTCAAGGCTGGGCTAAGTGGGAAGGGTGAGTTATGAGACTGCTCCAAGCGGGCCAGGAAACCGTGTGTCCGTGAAGCTTGCCGGGACAGCAGAGACACGATTCTGACAAATCCTCTGACATCGCAGTGGACCCGAAAAACAACCTGGCCTCATCTACACAGTGCCAGACTTGGGCTCAAGTAGCATATTCAAGTCCCATTGCCCTCAACTGCAGCTTGCCAACGGAACATGAAAGGGGCCGGCCGGTGGTGCAGCGGTGAGGTCCGCACCTTCTGGGTCGGTGGCCCGGGGTGGGCCGGGTGGACCCTCGGGTGAGCCTGCTCACCACTGCTTCAGGCCTTCTGGGGCAGGCGTCCGAGGTAGTGTAGAGGCAGATGGGAAGGGACGTTAGACAGGGCCAGACTTCCACAGCAAATACAGGAGCATTGCCAGCAGATGTGAGCTCAGCGATGCACTTCTGCCAGAACAAAACCGATTCAAGGTTGCAAAGCATAGAGAAACTGAAGCTGAAAAGAAAAAGTGAAAAACTGCATGCCAGTGAGAAGGATGAGATCTCTATGAAGAAACTTAGCAAAACAGGTGAAAGCCATGGCAATGGAAAACTAACAAACGTTGGGGGAAAGAAATTCAAGAAGACACAAGGAGAAAGAAGGAGATTCCCGGATCTAGGAGGGGAAGCATCAACACACTGGAAACGTCCCTACCAGAGCAAGGAATCTCTGGATTCCATGCGATCCCAGTCAAAGTTGCAGCAATGTTTCCCACAGAGACAGAAGAGGGCATCCTAAAGTTTCTAGCCAGCAACAAGAGACCCTGACTAGGCAAAGGAATCCTCAGGAAAACGAAAAAAGCAGGACGTGGCACACTTTCCGATTTCAACATATAGGACGAAGCACTAGGTACCGAGACGGCACAGTCTGGGCCCCAAAACAGGCACACAGACCCATGCAACAGAATCGAGAACCCAGAGCCCAACTCAAACGTACATGGACAGCCCATTTTCGACCAGAGAGCCAAGAGGAGACAGCGGAGAAAGGAGAGTCTCTACCATAAACGGTGCTGGGAAGCCTGCACAGCCACATGGAACACAACGAGAGTCCACCATGATGTTACACCTGGCACACACACCACCTGAAATGGATCAAAGCCTTGAATGGCAGACTTGAAACCGTGAACCTTGTAGCAGAAGACCTAGGCAGAGTGCTCTTTGCCATCTGTCTGAGCCGCCTGTTTGGAAGAAGCAAGTCCGACTGGGCCAGGGCAACCAAGTCAACAAGAAACCAACGGGACCACGTCAAATGCGGACGCTTCTGCCCAGTGAAGGAAACCATCGACTGAATGCAAAGATAGCACAACGACTGGGGGAGGATGTTTGCAAACCACACATCGGACAAGGGGTGAAAAGCCCAAAGATGCAATCAACTCGCACGTCCCCACAAGAAAAAAAAAACAACAAGCCAATGAAAACCTGGGCAGAAGATGGAAACAGAGATTTCTGCCAAGAAGATCGAAAGAGGGCCAACGGGTGCATGAACACTTGTTCACCGTCATTAAGTCTCAGGCCAATGCAAATGCAAACTGCAAGGGCACAGCAGCTCACTGTGGTCAGAATGGCTATAAGGAAGCAGACAGGAAGCGACCAGTGTCAGAGAGGAGGTGGAGAGAAGGGAAGCCTCCTGCACCGTTGGTGGGAGTGCAGACCGGCGCAGCCACTACGCCAAGCGGTGTGGAACTGCCTCAGAACTTGAAGAATCCATGTCCCATATGATCCAGCTATTCCTCTGCGGCGTGTTGATCCAAAGAACTCGGAAACACTCCTGCATGAAGACATGTGCACCGCTGAGCTCACCACAGCGTCGCTCCCACTACCCAAGACTTGGAAGCCTCCCTGGAGCCCAGCAAGGGACGAGTGCAGAAGGAAGATGGGCTATAGCCACGCAATGGCATACCAGTCAGCCGGAACCAAGGATGCAATCCAGCCATTTGTGACCACCAGAATGGCTGTGAGGGCTTTAGGGAAGTGAAACAAGCCCCAGGGAGCAAGGCAAGTACCGTAGGACCTCACTTAAGAGGAGAAGGAAAAACAAGCGGTCAGGAACAGGTGGCACGGGACATTTGATTGGGGGTTCCCAGAGACAAAGCGGGGAGGTGTGAGAGGGTGAAACAGATGATGAGGCACAAGTGTGTGGTGAGGGCCTGCTATTAGGCTTACGCAGGGGAAGGTGATGTCAGCTACACGGAAGTCCACATCGATGAGGATGCAAATCGGAAAGATATAGGATGTTCTAATGCAGGGTTGCGGCAATAAATTCACCTCAAAGCAAAAAATCCAAAATGGGGTCCAGAATGACGGCATAAAGCTTTGGGGCTGAAAGAGATTAGAGAAGGTGAACTTCCAAGGCTGGAAAATCACCTCAAAATGCGTACTGATGCGACAGAAAGGTAGACCATTCCAAATAGATGAAGAGGAATACTACCCACAGAACATGCTGCCTGCTAAACCCATGCACCAACGGAAAAGGTTACCGTCCAGGATGTTACTACTAATCACCTTCACGAATAATCCAAACAGGCCCACGTGTTCCCAAGCTCAGGCCAAAGGTTGGTCCAAAAGTCCAATTCAGGGCCGGCCCTGTGGCGGAGCGGGTAAGTGCCCACGTTCCGCTTGGCCGGCCCAGGCCTCACTGTTTCACATCACGGGTGCAGATCACATTGGCAGTGTTAGGACATACAGATTTCATGGTACGGTGCGGACAGGGATCATAAACTAAGTAGCAATGGTGAGGTCACCTTATCAATACGCACCCGAAAAAGAACCGTGAGGCTTTTACAATCCATGAACGCATCTGGTACACTTCCCCAGAGGAAGAAGGAAGGAAAACATGGGACCTGCCAAGGTGGAATCGGCAGAGTGCTAGGAGAGGGCACGATCATTGCGCATCAGAGGACTGCCCGGGCAACTTCAACTTGGGAGGGAGTCCAGGACTTTCTCTGGGGAACGTCCACCCACTTGGCCATCTACATAAAATGTAAGAGGTAAAACCCAGGATAATCTTACAGGACAGAAACCAGTGTCTAGAGAGAATGTAGCAGGCCTTCCAAAGTTCGAGGAGCAAGACAGAAACCGACAAGAAATCGAGAAAAAGGAAAACTATCCTACCAGGAAAGGGTGAGCAGTCAGACTGGCCTGAGATGGCTCTGAAACTCTGTGTGCACGCAGGTTGTCAGGACAACTTCGAATTTTGAGGTTGTTTATGACATCACGAGGATCCTGTCCGCCAAGATGGCCGCACGGTTACAGACTGAGGATTGGCCTAGGCTAGGCTATTAAACGGAGGGATACCCAGAAACAGCTTTGAGAAACAGAAAGCGGACACAGAAACTGGAAGACATTAAAACAGACGCTGATTCGAGTGGTAAGAAAGGGATCCTTGGCAAGAAGCGAGGATAGAGGGACAAGCCCCGAGAGGAGAACGTTGTCATCTATTCAAGTCTATGGGGAGGCCATGCTGATTCAAGCTTGCAACTTGATTGGAAGCAAGAGGCCGGACTTGGGCCTTATCAGACCTACGTGGTCCTTCTGCCTTAAGCATAAGCCAAAGTCAAGAATGAGGTCTTGAGGACGTTGAAGAGAAGACTCGATGCCTCCTTTCCCAGGCCCCTGGCATTCTTTGCAGATCAGTCTCACTTTCCATAGCTCTGGCGTCACGGGGGCCCACCGGGTACATGCTAATGTGTCCCAAGAGATGTCTTGGAAGCCTTGAAGGAATGGAGCCCTGTCACGCTTGGGCTATGTCTCTTTGTTTGGAAGTGCTCTACAAGGGTGTTGAAAAGCACCCTTTTCCACAGGGCTTCGTTCCTTCGTGAAGGCTGCCCTCCCAGGCTAGTGTGCTCAGTTTGCCTCCATCGAAATTCTCCTCCCCACCTCTTGCCATAGAAGGATTATTGATTATGTGTTTTGACACCACATGTAAGGAAGTGGGCTGAAAATGAGAACATTACAATTCTGTTTCAAGAAAAATAAACAGGCCAGGGCTGAGGATGTAAGGCAAACAAATGGCACAGCCTGTAGAAATAAAGGAAGCCCGTATCTAGACGGCACCTGGGGGAACGTTCCAGGATCAGGGGTGAAGTTCGAAACTTCCCAAATCCGGAAAGGAGACAGAAAAATATCTTTCCTGGAGAGAGGAATTCATCAGATTCGTCTAATTTGTCTTGGAAACATTGTGTCCGTGAAGGGGGATGCCAGGACCACCTCGAGTTTGGAGTTTCTGACCTCAGGATGTCAGACCAACCCAGATGACCACGTGTTGTCAGCGCTTAGTTTGACCCAGGCTAGGACAGCAAAGACTCCTTCAAGTGACCGGTGCAAATTCAAAGACAACAACCAAGAGTCACGAAAGCACTCACTCCTCGGCCTAGAGAACATACGGTGATTCCAGAAATGCAAAACGAGTCACTTGGAATGAAGGGGAACGGACTGATAAGCATGTCTAAGGGGGATAGCTGAGAAATACCATGAGGATTCTCCTATGGAAAAGAGACAAAGGTCCCAGAAAATGGAAGGCGAACAGAAATCACACCTGGATAATCCACAATGAAAGATGATGTCCGTCTTTAGACAGACTCTGCTGGAACGTTTGAAAGGCAGGGAAATTCACAAGCCAAAAGACGGCAGCGAAGGTCAAGGCTGGGCTAAGTGGGAAGGGTGAGTTATGAGACTGCTCCAAGCGGGCCAGGAAACCGTGTGTCCGTGAAGCTTGCCGGGACAGCAGAGACACGATTCTGACAAATCCTCTGACATCGCAGTGGACCCGAAAAACAACCTGGCCTCATCTACACAGTGCCAGACTAGGGCTCAAGTAGCATATTCAAGTCCCATTGCCCTCAACTGCAGCTTGCCAACGGAACATGAAAGGGGCCGGCCGGTGGTGCAGCGGTGAGGTCCGCACCTTCTGGGTCGGTGGCCCGGGGTGGGCCGGGTGGACCCTCGGGTGAGCCTGCTCACCACTGCTTCAGGCCTTCTGGGGCAGGCGTCCGAGGTAGTGTAGAGGCAGATGGGAAGGGACGTTAGACAGGGCCAGACTTCCACAGCAAATACAGGAGCATTGCCAGCAGATGTGAGCTCAGCGATGCACTTCTGCCAGAACAAAACCGATTCAAGGTTGCAAAGCATAGAGAAACTGAAGCTGAAAAGAAAAAGTGAAAAACTGCATGCCAGTGAGAAGGATGAGATCTCTATGAAGAAACTTAGCAAAACAGGTGAAAGCCATGGCAATGGAAAACTAACAAACGTTGGGGGAAAGAAATTCAAGAAGACACAAGGAGAAAGAAGGAGATTCCCGGATCTAGGAGGGGAAGCATCAACACACTGGAAACGTCCCTACCAGAGCAAGGAATCTCTGGATTCCATGCGATCCCAGTCAAAGTTGCAGCAATGTTTCCCACAGAGACAGAAGAGGGCATCCTAAAGTTTCTAGCCAGCAACAAGAGACCCTGACTAGGCAAAGGAATCCTCAGGAAAACGAAAAAAGCAGGACGTGGCACACTTTCCGATTTCAACATATAGGACGAAGCACTAGGTACCGAGACGGCACAGTCTGGGCCCCAAAACAGGCACACAGACCCATGCAACAGAATCGAGAACCCAGAGCCCAACTCAAACGTACATGGACAGCCCATTTTCGACCAGGGAGCCAAGAGGAGACAGCAGAGAAAGGAGAGTCTCTACCATAAACGGTGCTGGGAAGCCTGCACAGCCACATGGAACACAACGAGAGTCCACCATGATGTTACACCTGGCACACACACCACCTGAAATGGATCAAAGCCTTGAATGGCAGACTTGAAACCGTGAACCTTGTAGCAGAAGACCTAGGCAGAGTGCTCTTTGCCATCTGTCTGAGCCGCCTGTTTGGAAGAAGCAAGTCCGACTGGGCCAGGGCAACCAAGTCAACAAGAAACCAACGGGACCACGTCAAATGCGGACGCTTCTGCCCAGTGAAGGAAACCATCGACTGAATGCAAAGATAGCACAACGACTGGGGGAGGATGTTTGCAAACCACACATCGGACAAGGGGTGAAAAGCCCAAAGATGCAATCAACTCGCACGTCCCCACAAGAAAAAAAAAACAACAAGCCAATGAAAACCTGGGCAGAAGATGGAAACAGAGATTTCTGCCAAGAAGATCGAAAGAGGGCCAACGGGTGCATGAACACTTGTTCACCGTCATTAAGTCTCAGGCCAATGCAAATGCAAACTGCAAGGGCACAGCAGCTCACTGTGGTCAGAATGGCTATAAGGAAGCAGACAGGAAGCGACCAGTGTCAGAGAGGAGGTGGAGAGAAGGGAAGCCTCCTGCACCGTTGGTGGGAGTGCAGACCGGCGCAGCCACTACGCCAAGCGGTGTGGAACTGCCTCAGAACTTGAAGAATCCATGTCCCATATGATCCAGCTATCCCTCTGCGGCGTGTTGATCCAAAGAACTCGGAAACACTCCTGCATGAAGACATGTGCACCGCTGAGCTCACCACAGCGTCGCTCCCACTACCCAAGACTTGGAAGCCTCCCTGGAGCCCAGCAAGGGACGAGTGCAGAAGGAAGATGGGCTATAGCCACGCAATGGCATACCAGTCAGCCGGAACCAAGGATGCAATCCAGCCATTTGTGACCACCAGAATGGCTGTGAGGGCTTTAGGGAAGTGAAACAAGCCCCAGGGAGCAAGGCAAGTACCGTAGGACCTCACTTAAGAGGAGAAGGAAAAACAAGCGGTCAGGAACAGGTGGCACGGGACATTTGATTGGGGGTTCCCAGAGACAAAGCGGGGAGGTGTGAGAGGGTGAAACAGATGATGAGGCACAAGTGTGTGGTGAGGGCCTGCTATTAGGCTTACGCAGGGGAAGGTGATGTCAGCTACACGGAAGTCCACATCGATGAGGATGCAAATCGGAAAGATATAGGATGTTCTAATGCAGGGTTGCGGCAATAAATTCACCTCAAAGCAAAAAATCCAAAATGGGGTCCAGAATGACGGCATAAAGCTTTGGGGCTGAAAGAGATTAGAGAAGGTGAACTTCCAAGGCTGGAAAATCACCTCAAAATGCGTACTGATGCGACAGAAAGGTAGACCATTCCAAATAGATGAAGAGGAATACTACCCACAGAACATGCTGCCTGCTAAACCCATGCACCAACGGAAAAGGTTACCGTCCAGGATGTTACTACTAATCACCTTCACGAATAATCCAAACAGGCCCACGTGTTCCCAAGCTCAGGCCAAAGGTTGGTCCAAAAGTCCAATTCAGGGCCGGCCCTGTGGCGGAGCGGGTAAGTGCCCACGTTCCGCTTGGCCGGCCCAGGCCTCACTGTTTCACATCACGGGTGCAGATCACATTGGCAGTGTTAGGACATACAGATTTCATGGTACGGTGCGGACAGGGATCATAAACTAAGTAGCAATGGTGAGGTCACCTTATCAATACGCACCCGAAAAAGAACCGTGAGGCTTTTACAATCCATGAACGCATCTGGTACACTTCCCCAGAGGAAGAAGGAAGGAAAACATGGGACCTGCCAAGGTGGAATCGGCAGAGTGCTAGGAGAGGGCACGATCATTGCGCATCAGAGGACTGCCCGGGCAACTTCAACTTGGGAGGGAGTCCAGGACTTTCTCTGGGGAACGTCCACCCACTTGGCCATCTACATAAAATGTAAGAGGTAAAACCCAGGATAATCTTACAGGACAGAAACCAGTGTCTAGAGAGAATGTAGCAGGCCTTCCAAAGTTCGAGGAGCAAGACAGAAACCGACAAGAAATCGAGAAAAAGGAAAACTATCCTACCAGGAAAGGGTGAGCAGTCAGACTGGCCTGAGATGGCTCTGAAACTCTGTGTGCACGCAGGTTGTCAGGACAACTTCGAATTTTGAGGTTGTTTATGACATCACAAGGATCCTGTCCGCCAAGATGGCCGCACGGTTACAGACTGAGGATTGGCCTAGGCTAGGCTATTAAACGGAGGGATACCCAGAAACAGCTTTGAGAAACAGAAAGCGGACACAGAAACTGGAAGACATTAAAACAGACGCTGATTCGAGTGGTAAGAAAGGGATCCTTGGCAAGAAGCGAGGATAGAGGGACAAGCCCCGAGAGGAGAACGTTGTCATCTATTCAAGTCTATGGGGAGGCCATGCTGATTCAAGCTTGCAACTTGATTGGAAGCAAGAGGCCGGACTTGGGCCTTATCAGACCTACGTGGTCCTTCTGCCTTAAGCATAAGCCAAAGTCAAGAATGAGGTCTTGAGGACGTTGAAGAGAAGACTCGATGCCTCCTTTCCCAGGCCCCTGGCATTCTTTGCAGATCAGTCTCACTTTCCATAGCTCTGGCGTCACGGGGGCCCACCGGGTACATGCTAATGTGTCCCAAGAGATGTCTTGGAAGCCTTGAAGGAATGGAGCCCTGTCACGCTTGGGCTATGTCTCTTTGTTTGGAAGTGCTCTACAAGGGTGTTGAAAAGCACCCTTTTCCACAGGGCTTCGTTCCTTCGTGAAGGCTGCCCTCCCAGGCTAGTGTGCTCAGTTTGCCTCCATCGAAATTCTCCTCCCCACCTCTTGCCATAGAAGGATTATTGATTATGTGTTTTGACACCACATGTAAGGAAGTGGGCTGAAAATGAGAACATTACAATTCTGTTTCAAGAAAAATAAACAGGCCAGGGCTGAGGATGTAAGGCAAACAAATGGCACAGCCTGTAGAAATAAAGGAAGCCCGTATCTAGACGGCACCTGGGGGAACGTTCCAGGATCAGGGGTGAAGTTCGAAACTTCCCAAATCCGGAAAGGAGACAGAAAAATATCTTTCCTGGAGAGAGGAATTCATCAGATTCGTCTAATTTGTCTTGGAAACATTGTGTCCGTGAAGGGGGATGCCAGGACCACCTCGAGTTTGGAGTTTCTGACCTCAGGATGTCAGACCAACCCAGATGACCACGTGTTGTCAGCGCTTAGTTTGACCCAGGCTAGGACAGCAAAGACTCCTTCAAGTGACCGGTGCAAATTCAAAGACAACAACCAAGAGTCACGAAAGCACTCACTCCTCGGCCTAGAGAACATACGGTGATTCCAGAAATGCAAAACGAGTCACTTGGAATGAAGGGGAACGGACTGTTAAGCATGTCTAAGGGGGATAGCTGAGAAATACCATGAGGATTCTCCTATGGAAAAGAGACAAAGGTCCCAGAAAATGGAAGGCGAACAGAAATCACACCTGGATAATCCACAATGAAAGATGATGTCCGTCTTTAGACAGACTCTGCTGGAACGTTTGAAAGGCAGGGAAATTCACAAGCCAAAAGACGGCAGCGAAGGTCAAGGCTGGGCTAAGTGGGAAGGGTGAGTTATGAGACTGCTCCAAGCGGGCCAGGAAACCGTGTGTCCGTGAAGCTTGCCGGGACAGCAGAGACACGATTCTGACAAATCCTCTGACATCGCAGTGGACCCGAAAAACAACCTGGCCTCATCTACACAGTGCCAGACTTGGGCTCAAGTAGCATATTCAAGTCCCATTGCCCTCAACTGCAGCTTGCCAACGGAACATGAAAGGGGCCGGCCGGTGGTGCAGCGGTGAGGTCCGCACCTTCTGGGTCGGTGGCCCGGGGTGGGCCGGGTGGACCCTCGGGTGAGCCTGCTCACCACTGCTTCAGGCCTTCTGGGGCAGGCGTCCGAGGTAGTGTAGAGGCAGATGGGAAGGGACGTTAGACAGGGCCAGACTTCCACAGCAAATACAGGAGCATTGCCAGCAGATGTGAGCTCAGCGATGCACTTCTGCCAGAACAAAACCGATTCAAGGTTGCAAAGCATAGAGAAACTGAAGCTGAAAAGAAAAAGTGAAAAACTGCATGCCAGTGAGAAGGATGAGATCTCTATGAAGAAACTTAGCAAAACAGGTGAAAGCCATGGCAATGGAAAACTAACAAACGTTGGGGGAAAGAAATTCAAGAAGACACAAGGAGAAAGAAGGAGATTCCCGGATCTAGGAGGGGAAGCATCAACACACTGGAAACGTCCCTACCAGAGCAAGGAATCTCTGGATTCCATGCGATCCCAGTCAAAGTTGCAGCAATGTTTCCCACAGAGACAGAAGAGGGCATCCTAAAGTTTCTAGCCAGCAACAAGAGACCCTGACTAGGCAAAGGAATCCTCAGGAAAACGAAAAAAGCAGGACGTGGCACACTTTCCGATTTCAACATATAGGACGAAGCACTAGGTACCGAGACGGCACAGTCTGGGCCCCAAAACAGGCACACAGACCCATGCAACAGAATCGAGAACCCAGAGCCCAACTCAAACGTACATGGACAGCCCATTTTCGACCAGGGAGCCAAGAGGAGACAGCGGAGAAAGGAGAGTCTCTACCATAAACGGTGCTGGGAAGCCTGCACAGCCACATGGAACACAACGAGAGTCCACCATGATGTTACACCTGGCACACACACCACCTGAAATGGATCAAAGCCTTGAATGGCAGACTTGAAACCGTGAACCTTGTAGCAGAAGACCTAGGCAGAGTGCTCTTTGCCATCTGTCTGAGCCGCCTGTTTGGAAGAAGCAAGTCCGACTGGGCCAGGGCAACCAAGTCAACAAGAAACCAACGGGACCACGTCAAATGCGGACGCTTCTGCCCAGTGAAGGAAACCATCGACTGAATGCAAAGATAGCACAACGACTGGGGGAGGATGTTTGCAAACCACACATCGGACAAGGGGTGAAAAGCCCAAAGATGCAATCAACTCGCACGTCCCCACAAGAAAAAAAAAACAACAAGCCAATGAAAACCTGGGCAGAAGATGGAAACAGAGATTTCTGCCAAGAAGATCGAAAGAGGGCCAACGGGTGCATGAACACTTGTTCACCGTCATTAAGTCTCAGGCCAATGCAAATGCAAACTGCAAGGGCACAGCAGCTCACTGTGGTCAGAATGGCTATAAGGAAGCAGACAGGAAGCGACCAGTGTCAGAGAGGAGGTGGAGAGAAGGGAAGCCTCCTGCACCGTTGGTGGGAGTGCAGACCGGCGCAGCCACTACGCCAAGCGGTGTGGAACTGCCTCAGAACTTGAAGAATCCATGTCCCATATGATCCAGCTATTCCTCTGCGGCGTGTTGATCCAAAGAACTCGGAAACACTCCTGCATGAAGACATGTGCACCGCTGAGCTCACCACAGCGTCGCTCCCACTACCCAAGACTTGGAAGCCTCCCTGGAGCCCAGCAAGGGACGAGTGCAGAAGGAAGATGGGCTATAGCCACGCAATGGCATACCAGTCAGCCGGAACCAAGGATGCAATCCAGCCATTTGTGACCACCAGAATGGCTGTGAGGGCTTTAGGGAAGTGAAACAAGCCCCAGGGAGCAAGGCAAGTACCGTAGGACCTCACTTAAGAGGAGAAGGAAAAACAAGCGGTCAGGAACAGGTGGCACGGGACATTTGATTGGGGGTTCCCAGAGACAAAGCGGGGAGGTGTGAGAGGGTGAAACAGATGATGAGGCACAAGTGTGTGGTGAGGGCCTGCTATTAGGCTTACGCAGGGGAAGGTGATGTCAGCTACACGGAAGTCCACATCGATGAGGATGCAAATCGGAAAGATATAGGATGTTCTAATGCAGGGTTGCGGCAATAAATTCACCTCAAAGCAAAAAATCCAAAATGGGGTCCAGAATGACGGCATAAAGCTTTGGGGCTGAAAGAGATTAGAGAAGGTGAACTTCCAAGGCTGGAAAATCACCTCAAAATGCGTACTGATGCGACAGAAAGGTAGACCATTCCAAATAGATGAAGAGGAATACTACCCACAGAACATGCTGCCTGCTAAACCCATGCACCAACGGAAAAGGTTACCGTCCAGGATGTTACTACTAATCACCTTCACGAATAATCCAAACAGGCCCACGTGTTCCCAAGCTCAGGCCAAAGGTTGGTCCAAAAGTCCAATTCAGGGCCGGCCCTGTGGCGGAGCGGGTAAGTGCCCACGTTCCGCTTGGCCGGCCCAGGCCTCACTGTTTCACATCACGGGTGCAGATCACATTGGCAGTGTTAGGACATACAGATTTCATGGTACGGTGCGGACAGGGATCATAAACTAAGTAGCAATGGTGAGGTCACCTTATCAATACGCACCCGAAAAAGAACCGTGAGGCTTTTACAATCCATGAACGCATCTGGTACACTTCCCCAGAGGAAGAAGGAAGGAAAACATGGGACCTGCCAAGGTGGAATCGGCAGAGTGCTAGGAGAGGGCACGATCATTGCGCATCAGAGGACTGCCCGGGCAGCTTCAACTTGGGAGGGAGTCCAGGACTTTCTCTGGGGAACGTCCACCCACTTGGCCATCTACATAAAATGTAAGAGGTAAAACCCAGGATAATCTTACAGGACAGAAACCAGTGTCTAGAGAGAATGTAGCAGGCCTTCCAAAGTTCGAGGAGCAAGACAGAAACCGACAAGAAATCGAGAAAAAGGAAAACTATCCTACCAGGAAAGGGTGAGGAGTCAGACTGGCCTGAGATGGCTCTGAAACTCTGTGTGCACGCAGGTTGTCAGGACAACTTCGAATTTTGAGGTTGTTTATGACATCACGAGGATCCTGTCCGCCAAGATGGCCGCACGGTTACAGACTGAGGATTGGCCTAGGCTAGGCTATTAAACGGAGGGATACCCAGAAACAGCTTTGAGAAACAGAAAGCGGACACAGAAACTGGAAGACATTAAAGCAGACGCTGATTCGAGTGGTAAGAAAGGGATCCTTGGCAAGAAGCGAGGATAGAGGGACAAGCCCCGAGAGGAGAACGTTGTCATCTATTCAAGTCTATGGGGAGGCCATGCTGATTCAAGCTTGCAACTTGATTGGAAGCAAGAGGCCGGACTTGGGCCTTATCAGACCTACGTGGTCCTTCTGCCTTAAGCATAAGCCAAAGTCAAGAATGAGGTCTTGAGGACGTTGAAGAGAAGACTCGATGCCTCCTTTCCCAGGCCCCTGGCATTCTTTGCAGATCAGTCTCACTTTCCATAGCTCTGGCGTCACGGGGGCCCACCGGGTACATGCTAATGTGTCCCAAGAGATGTCTTGGAAGCCTTGAAGGAATGGAGCCCTGTCACGCTTGGGCTATGTCTCTTTGTTTGGAAGTGCTCTACAAGGGTGTTGAAAAGCACCCTTTTCCACAGGGCTTCGTTCCTTCGTGAAGGCTGCCCTCCCAGGCTAGTGTGCTCAGTTTGCCTCCATCGAAATTCTCCTCCCCACCTCTTGCCATAGAAGGATTATTGATTATGTGTTTTGACACCACATGTAAGGAAGTGGGCTGAAAATGAGAACATTACAATTCTGTTTCAAGAAAAATAAACAGGCCAGGGCTGAGGATGTAAGGCAAACAAATGGCACAGCCTGTAGAAATAAAGGAAGCCCGTATCTAGACGGCACCTGGGGGAACGTTCCAGGATCAGGGGTGAAGTTCGAAACTTCCCAAATCCGGAAAGGAGACAGAAAAATATCTTTCCTGGAGAGAGGAATTCATCAGATTCGTCTAATTTGTCTTGGAAACATTGTGTCCGTGAAGGGGGATGCCAGGACCACCTCGAGTTTGGAGTTTCTGACCTCAGGATGTCAGACCAACCCAGATGACCACGTGTTGTCAGCGCTTAGTTTGACCCAGGCTAGGACAGCAAAGACTCCTTCAAGTGACCGGTGCAAATTCAAAGACAACAACCAAGAGTCACGAAAGCACTCACTCCTCGGCCTAGAGAACATACGGTGATTCCAGAAATGCAAAACGAGTCACTTGGAATGAAGGGGAATGGACTGATAAGCATGTCTAAGGGGGATAGCTGAGAAATACCATGACGATTCTCCTATGGAAAAGAGACAAAGGTCCCAGAAAATGGAAGGCGAACAGAAATCACACCTGGATAATCCACAATGAAAGATGATGTCCGTCTTTAGACAGACTCTGCTGGAACGTTTGAAAGGCAGGGAAATTCACAAGCCAAAAGACGGCAGCGAAGGTCAAGGCTGGGCTAAGTGGGAAGGGTGAGTTATGAGACTGCTCCAAGCGGGCCAGGAAACCGTGTGTCCGTGAAGCTTGCCGGGACAGCAGAGACACGATTCTGACAAATCCTCTGACATCGCAGTGGACCCGAAAAACAACCTGGCCTCATCTACACAGTGCCAGAGTTGGGCTCAAGTAGCATATTCAAGTCCCATTGCCCTCAACTGCAGCTTGCCAACGGAACATGAAAGGGGCCGGCCGGTGGTGCAGCGGTGAGGTCCGCACCTTCTGGGTCGGTGGCCCGGGGTGGGCCGGGTGGACCCTCGGGTGAGCCTGCTCACCACTGCTTCAGGCCTTCTGGGGCAGGCGTCCGAGGTAGTGTAGAGGCAGATGGGAAGGGACGTTAGACAGGGCCAGACTTCCACAGCAAATACAGGAGCATTGCCAGCAGATGTGAGCTCAGCGATGCACTTCTGCCAGAACAAAACCGATTCAAGGTTGCAAAGCATAGAGAAACTGAAGCTGAAAAGAAAAAGTGAAAAACTGCATGCCAGTGAGAAGGATGAGATCTCTATGAAGAAACTTAGCAAAACAGGTGAAAGCCATGGCAATGGAAAACTAACAAACGTTGGGGGAAAGAAATTCAAGAAGACACAAGGAGAAAGAAGGAGATTCCCGGATCTAGGAGGGGAAGCAGCAACACACTGGAAACGTCCCTACCAGAGCAAGGAATCTCTGGATTCCATGCGATCCCAGTCAAAGTTGCAGCAATGTTTCCCACAGAGACAGAAGAGGGCATCCTAAAGTTTCTAGCCAGCAACAAGAGACCCTGACTAGGCAAAGGAATCCTCAGGAAAACGAAAAAAGCAGGACGTGGCACACTTTCCGATTTCAACATATAGGACGAAGCACTAGGTACCGAGACGGCACAGTCTGGGCCCCAAAACAGGCACACAGACCCATGCAACAGAATCGAGAACCCAGAGCCCAACTCAAACGTACATGGACAGCCCATTTTCGACCAGGGAGCCAAGAGGAGACAGCGGAGAAAGGAGAGTCTCTACCATAAACGGTGCTGGGAAGCCTGCACAGCCACATGGAACACAACGAGAGTCCACCATGATGTTACACCTGGCACACACACCACCTGAAATGGATCAAAGCCTTGAATGGCAGACTTGAAACCGTGAACCTTGTAGCAGAAGACCTAGGCAGAGTGCTCTTTGCCATCTGTCTGAGCCGCCTGTTTGGAAGAAGCAAGTCCGACTGGGCCAGGGCAACCAAGTCAACAAGAAACCAACGGGACCACGTCAAATGCGGACGCTTCTGCCCAGTGAAGGAAACCATCGACTGAATGCAAAGATAGCACAACGACTGGGGGAGGATGTTTGCAAACCACACATCGGACAAGGGGTGAAAAGCCCAAAGATGCAATCAACTCGCACGTCCCCACAAGAAAAAAAAAACAACAAGCCAATGAAAACCTGGGCAGAAGATGGAAACAGAGATTTCTGCCAAGAAGATCGAAAGAGGGCCAACGGGTGCATGAACACTTGTTCACCGTCATTAAGTCTCAGGCCAATGCAAATGCAAACTGCAAGGGCACAGCAGCTCACTGTGGTCAGAATGGCTATAAGGAAGCAGACAGGAAGCGACCAGTGTCAGAGAGGAGGTGGAGAGAAGGGAAGCCTCCTGCACCGTTGGTGGGAGTGCAGACCGGCGCAGCCACTACGCCAAGCGGTGTGGAACTGCCTCAGAACTTGAAGAATCCATGTCCCATATGATCCAGCTATTCCTCTGCGGCGTGTTGATCCAAAGAACTCGGAAACACTCCTGCATGAAGACATGTGCACCGCTGAGCTCACCACAGCGTCGCTCCCACTACCCAAGACTTGGAAGCCTCCCTGGAGCCCAGCAAGGGACGAGTGCAGAAGGAAGATGGGCTATAGCCACGCAATGGCATACCAGTCAGCCGGAACCAAGGATGCAATCCAGCCATTTGTGACCACCAGAATGGCTGTGAGGGCTTTAGGGAAGTGAAACAAGCCCCAGGGAGCAAGGCAAGTACCGTAGGACCTCACTTAAGAGGAGAAGGAAAAACAAGCGGTCAGGAACAGGTGGCACGGGACATTTGATTGGGGGTTCCCAGAGACAAAGCGGGGAGGTGTGAGAGGGTGAAACAGATGATGAGGCACAAGTGTGTGGTGAGGGCCTGCTATTAGGCTTACGCAGGGGAAGGTGATGTCAGCTACACGGAAGTCCACATCGATGAGGATGCAAATCGGAAAGATATAGGATGTTCTAATGCAGGGTTGCGGCAATAAATTCACCTCAAAGCAAAAAATCCAAAATGGGGTCCAGAATGACGGCATAAAGCTTTGGGGCTGAAAGAGATTAGAGAAGGTGAACTTCCAAGGCTGGAAAATCACCTCAAAATGCGTACTGATGCGACAGAAAGGTAGACCATTCCAAATAGATGAAGAGGAATACTACCCACAGAACATGCTGCCTGCTAAACCCATGCACCAACGGAAAAGGTTACCGTCCAGGATGTTACTACTAATCACCTTCACGAATAAGCCAAACAGGCCCACGTGTTCCCAAGCTCAGGCCAAAGGTTGGTCCAAAAGTCCAATTCAGGGCCGGCCCTGTGGCGGAGCGGGTAAGTGCCCACGTTCCGCTTGGCCGGCCCAGGCCTCACTGTTTCACATCACGGGTGCAGATCACATTGGCAGTGTTAGGACATACAGATTTCATGGTACGGTGCGGACAGGGATCATAAACTAAGTAGCAATGGTGAGGTCACCTTATCAATACGCACCCGAAAAAGAACCGTGAGGCTTTTACAATCCATGAACGCATCTGGTACACTTCCCCAGAGGAAGAAGGAAGGAAAACATGGGACCTGCCAAGGTGGAATCGGCAGAGTGCTAGGAGAGGGCACGATCATTGCGCATCAGAGGACTGCCCGGGCAACTTCAACTTGGGAGGGAGTCCAGGACTTTCTCTGGGGAACGTCCACCCACTTGGCCATCTACATAAAATGTAAGAGGTAAAACCCAGGATAATCTTACAGGACAGAAACCAGTGTCTAGAGAGAATGTAGCAGGCCTTCCAAAGTTCGAGGAGCAAGACAGAAACCGACAAGAAATCGAGAAAAAGGAAAACTATCCTACCAGGAAAGGGTGAGCAGTCAGACTGGCCTGAGATGGCTCTGAAACTCTGTGTGCACGCAGGTTGTCAGGACAACTTCGAATTTTGAGGTTGTTTATGACATCACGAGGATCCTGTCCGCCAAGATGGCCGCACGGTTACAGACTGAGGATTGGCCTAGGCTAGGCTATTAAACGGAGGGATACCCAGAAACAGCTTTGAGAAACAGAAAGCGGACACAGAAACTGGAAGACATTAAAGCAGACGCTGATTCGAGTGGTAAGAAAGGGATCCTTGGCAAGAAGCGAGGATAGAGGGACAAGCCCCGAGAGGAGAACGTTGTCATCTATTCAAGTCTATGGGGAGGCCATGCTGATTCAAGCTTGCAACTTGATTGGAAGCAAGAGGCCGGACTTGGGCCTTATCAGACCTACGTGGTCCTTCTGCCTTAAGCATAAGCCAAAGTCAAGAATGAGGTCTTGAGGACGTTGAAGAGAAGACTCGATGCCTCCTTTCCCAGGCCCCTGGCATTCTTTGCAGATCAGTCTCACTTTCCATAGCTCTGGCGTCACGGGGGCCCACCGGGTACATGCTAATGTGTCCCAAGAGATGTCTTGGAAGCCTTGAAGGAATGGAGCCCTGTCACGCTTGGGCTATGTCTCTTTGTTTGGAAGTGCTCTACAAGGGTGTTGAAAAGCACCCTTTTCCACAGGGCTTCGTTCCTTCGTGAAGGCTGCCCTCCCAGGCTAGTGTGCTCAGTTTGCCTCCATCGAAATTCTCCTCCCCACCTCTTGCCATAGAAGGATTATTGATTATGTGTTTTGACACCACATGTAAGGAAGTGGGCTGAAAATGAGAACATTACAATTCTGTTTCAAGAAAAATAAACAGGCCAGGGCTGAGGATGTAAGGCAAACAAATGGCACAGCCTGTAGAAATAAAGGAAGCCCGTATCTAGACGGCACCTGGGGGAACGTTCCAGGATCAGGGCCGAAGTTTGAAACTTCCCAAATCCGGAAAGGAGACAGAAAAATATCTTTCCTGGAGAGAGGAATTCATCAGATTCGTCTAATTTGTCTTGGAAACATTGTGTCCGTGAAGGGGGATGCCAGGACCACCTCGAGTTTGGAGTTTCTGACCTCAGGATGTCAGACCAACCCAGATGACCACGTGTTGTCAGCGCTTAGTTTGACCCAGGCTAGGACAGCAAAGACTCCTTCAAGTGACCGGTGCAAATTCAAAGACAACAACCAAGAGTCACGAAAGCACTCACTCCTCGGCCTAGAGAACATACGGTGATTCCAGAAATGCAAAACGAGTCACTTGGAATGAAGGGGAATGGACTGATAAGCATGTCTAAGGGGGATAGCTGAGAAATACCATGACGATTCTCCTATGGAAAAGAGACAAAGGTCCCAGAAAATGGAAGGCGAACAGAAATCACACCTGGATAATCCACAATGAAAGATGATGTCCGTCTTTAGACAGACTCTGCTGGAACGTTTGAAAGGCAGGGAAATTCACAAGCCAAAAGACGGCAGCGAAGGTCAAGGCTGGGCTAAGTGGGAAGGGTGAGTTATGAGACTGCTCCAAGCGGGCCAGGAAACCGTGTGTCCGTGAAGCTTGCCGGGACAGCAGAGACACGATTCTGACAAATCCTCTGACATCGCAGTGGACCCGAAAAACAACCTGGCCTCATCTACACAGTGCCAGACTTGGGCTCAAGTAGCATATTCAAGTCCCATTGCCCTCAACTGTAGGTTGCCAACGGAACATGAAAGGGGCCGGCCGGTGGTGCAGCGGTGAGGTCCGCACCTTCTGGGTCGGTGGCCCGGGGTGGGCCGGGTGGACCCTCGGGTGAGCCTGCTCACCACTGCTTCAGGCCTTCTGGGGCAGGCGTCCGAGGTAGTGTAGAGGCAGATGGGAAGGGACGTTAGACAGGGCCAGACTTCCACAGCAAATACAGGAGCATTGCCAGCAGATGTGAGCTCAGCGATGCACTTCTGCCAGAACAAAACCGATTCAAGGTTGCAAAGCATAGAGAAACTGAAGCTGAAAAGAAAAAGTGAAAAACTGCATGCCAGTGAGAAGGATGAGATCTCTATGAAGAAACTTAGCAAAACAGGTGAAAGCCATGGCAATGGAAAACTAACAAACGTTGGGGGAAAGAAATTCAAGAAGACACAAGGAGAAAGAAGGAGATTCCCGGATCTAGGAGGGGAAGCAGCAATACACTGGAAACGTCCCTACCAGAGCAAGGAATCTCTGGATTCCATGCGATCCCAGTCAAAGTTGCAGCAATGTTTCCCACAGAGACAGAAGAGGGCATCCTAAAGTTTCTAGCCAGCAACAAGAGACCCTGACTAGGCAAAGGAATCCTCAGGAAAACGAAAAAAGCAGGACGTGGCACACTTTCCGATTTCAACATATAGGACGAAGCACTAGGTACCGAGACGGCACAGTCTGGGCCCCAAAACAGGCACACAGACCCATGCAACAGAATCGAGAACCCAGAGCCCAACTCAAACGTACATGGACAGCCCATTTTCGACCAGGGAGCCAAGAGGAGACAGCGGAGAAAGGAGAGTCTCTACCATAAACGGTGCTGGGAAGCCTGCACAGCCACATGGAACACAACGAGAGTCCACCATGATGTTACACCTGGCACACACACCACCTGAAATGGATCAAAGCCTTGAATGGCAGACTTGAAACCGTGAACCTTGTAGCAGAAGACCTAGGCAGAGTGCTCTTTGCCATCTGTCTGAGCCGCCTGTTTGGAAGAAGCAAGTCCGACTGGGCCAGGGCAACCAAGTCAACAAGAAACCAACGGGACCACGTCAAATGCGGACGCTTCTGCCCAGTGAAGGAAACCATCGACTGAATGCAAAGATAGCACAACGACTGGGGGAGGATGTTTGCAAACCACACATCGGACAAGGGGTGAAAAGCCCAAAGATGCAATCAACTCGCACGTCCCCACAAGAAAAAAAAAACAACAAGCCAATGAAAACCTGGGCAGAAGATGGAAACAGAGATTTCTGCCAAGAAGATCGAAAGAGGGCCAACGGGTGCATGAACACTTGTTCACCGTCATTAAGTCTCAGGCCAATGCAAATGCAAACTGCAAGGGCACAGCAGCTCACTGTGGTCAGAATGGCTATAAGGAAGCAGACAGGAAGCGACCAGTGTCAGAGAGGAGGTGGAGAGAAGGGAAGCCTCCTGCACCGTTGGTGGGAGTGCAGACCGGCGCAGCCACTACGCCAAGCGGTGTGGAACTGCCTCAGAACTTGAAGAATCCATGTCCCATATGATCCAGCTATTCCTCTGCGGCGTGTTGATCCAAAGAACTCGGAAACACTCCTGCATGAAGACATGTGCACCGCTGAGCTCACCACAGCGTCGCTCCCACTACCCAAGACTTGGAAGCCTCCCTGGAGCCCAGCAAGGGACGAGTGCAGAAGGAAGATGGGCTATAGCCACGCAATGGCATACCAGTCAGCCGGAACCAAGGATGCAATCCAGCCATTTGTGACCACCAGAATGGCTGTGAGGGCTTTAGGGAAGTGAAACAAGCCCCAGGGAGCAAGGCAAGTACCGTAGGACCTCACTTAAGAGGAGAAGGAAAAACAAGCGGTCAGGAACAGGTGGCACGGGACATTTGATTGGGGGTTCCCAGAGACAAAGCGGGGAGGTGTGAGAGGGTGAAACAGATGATGAGGCACAAGTGTGTGGTGAGGGCCTGCTATTAGGCTTATGCAGGGGAAGGTGATGTCAGCTACACGGAAGTCCACATCGATGAGGATGCAAATCGGAAAGATATAGGATGTTCTAATGCAGGGTTGCGGCAATAAATTCACCTCAAAGCAAAAAATCCAAAATGGGGTCCAGAATGACGGCATAAAGCTTTGGGGCTGAAAGAGATTAGAGAAGGTGAACTTCCAAGGCTGGAAAATCACCTCAAAATGCGTACTGATGCGACAGAAAGGTAGACCATTCCAAATAGATGAAGAGGAATACTACCCACAGAACATGCTGCCTGCTAAACCCATGCACCAACGGAAAAGGTTACCGTCCAGGATGTTACTACTAATCACCTTCACGAATAAGCCAAACAGGCCCACGTGTTCCCAAGCTCAGGCCAAAGGTTGGTCCAAAAGTCCAATTCAGGGCCGGCCCTGTGGCGGAGCGGGTAAGTGCCCACGTTCCGCTTGGCCGGCCGAGGCCTCACTGTTTCACATCACGGGTGCAGATCACATTGGCAGTGTTAGGACATACAGATTTCATGGTACGGTGCGGACAGGGATCATAAACTAAGTAGCAATGGTGAGGTCACCTTATCAATACGCACCCGAAAAAGAACCGTGAGGCTTTTACAATCCATGAACGCATCTGGTACACTTCCCCAGAGGAAGAAGGAAGGAAAACATGGGACCTGCCAAGGTGGAATCGGCAGAGTGCTAGGAGAGGGCACGATCATTGCGCATCAGAGGACTGCCCGGGCAACTTCAACTTGGGAGGGAGTCCAGGACTTTCTCTGGGGAACGTCCACCCACTTGGCCATCTACATAAAATGTAAGAGGTAAAACCCAGGATAATCTTACAGGACAGAAACCAGTGTCTAGAGAGAATGTAGCAGGCCTTCCAAAGTTCGAGGAGCAAGACAGAAACCGACAAGAAATCGAGAAAAAGGAAAACTATCCTACCAGGAAAGGGTGAGCAGTCAGACTGGCCTGAGATGGCTCTGAAACTCTGTGTGCACGCAGGTTGTCAGGACAACTTCGAATTTTGAGGTTGTTTATGACATCACGAGGATCCTGTCCGCCAAGATGGCCGCACGGTTACAGACTGAGGATTGGCCTAGGCTAGGCTATTAAACGGAGGGATACCCAGAAACAGCTTTGAGAAACAGAAAGCGGACACAGAAACTGGAAGACATTAAAGCAGACGCTGATTCGAGTGGTAAGAAAGGGATCCTTGGCAAGAAGCGAGGATAGAGGGACAAGCCCCGAGAGGAGAACGTTGTCATCTATTCAAGTCTATGGGGAGGCCATGCTGATTCAAGCTTGCAACTTGATTGGAAGCAAGAGGCCGGACTTGGGCCTTATCAGACCTACGTGGTCCTTCTGCCTTAAGCATAAGCCAAAGTCAAGAATGAGGTCTTGAGGACGTTGAAGAGAAGACTCGATGCCTCCTTTCCCAGGCCCCTGGCATTCTTTGCAGATCAGTCTCACTTTCCATAGCTCTGGCGTCACGGGGGCCCACCGGGTACATGCTAATGTGTCCCAAGAGATGTCTTGGAAGCCTTGAAGGAATGGAGCCCTGTCACGCTTGGGCTATGTCTCTTTGTTTGGAAGTGCTCTACAAGGGTGTTGAAAAGCACCCTTTTCCACAGGGCTTCGTTCCTTCGTGAAGGCTGCCCTCCCAGGCTAGTGTGCTCAGTTTGCCTCCATCGAAATTCTCCTCCCCACCTCTTGCCATAGAAGGATTATTGATTATGTGTTTTGACACCACATGTAAGGAAGTGGGCTGAAAATGAGAACATTACAATTCTGTTTCAAGAAAAATAAACAGGCCAGGGCTGAGGATGTAAGGCAAACAAATGGCACAGCCTGTAGAAATAAAGGAAGCCCGTATCTAGACGGCACCTGGGGGAACGTTCCAGGATCAGGGCCGAAGTTTGAAACTTCCCAAATCCGGAAAGGAGACAGAAAAATATCTTTCCTGGAGAGAGGAATTCATCAGATTCGTCTAATTTGTCTTGGAAACATTGTGTCCGTGAAGGGGGATGCCAGGACCACCTCGAGTTTGGAGTTTCTGACCTCAGGATGTCAGACCAACCCAGATGACCACGTGTTGTCAGCGCTTAGTTTGACCCAGGCTAGGACAGCAAAGACTCCTTCAAGTGACCGGTGCAAATTCAAAGACAACAACCAAGAGTCACGAAAGCACTCACTCCTCGGCCTAGAGAACATACGGTGATTCCAGAAATGCAAAACGAGTCACTTGGAATGAAGGGGAATGGACTGATAAGCATGTCTAAGGGGGATAGCTGAGAAATACCATGACGATTCTCCTATGGAAAAGAGACAAAGGTCCCAGAAAATGGAAGGCGAACAGAAATCACACCTGGATAATCCACAATGAAAGATGATGTCCGTCTTTAGACAGACTCTGCTGGAACGTTTGAAAGGCAGGGAAATTCACAAGCCAAAAGACGGCAGCGAAGGTCAAGGCTGGGCTAAGTGGGAAGGGTGAGTTATGAGACTGCTCCAAGCGGGCCAGGAAACCGTGTGTCCGTGAAGCTTGCCGGGACAGCAGAGACACGATTCTGACAAATCCTCTGACATCGCAGTGGACCCGAAAAACAACCTGGCCTCATCTACACAGTGCCAGACTTGGGCTCAAGTAGCATATTCAAGTCCCATTGCCCTCAACTGTAGGTTGCCAACGGAACATGAAAGGGGCCGGCCGGTGGTGCAGCGGTGAGGTCCGCACCTTCTGGGTCGGTGGCCCGGGGTGGGCCGGGTGGACCCTCGGGTGAGCCTGCTCACCACTGCTTCAGGCCTTCTGGGGCAGGCGTCCGAGGTAGTGTAGAGGCAGATGGGAAGGGACGTTAGACAGGGCCAGACTTCCACAGCAAATACAGGAGCATTGCCAGCAGATGTGAGCTCAGCGATGCACTTCTGCCAGAACAAAACCGATTCAAGGTTGCAAAGCATAGAGAAACTGAAGCTGAAAAGAAAAAGTGAAAAACTGCATGCCAGTGAGAAGGATGAGATCTCTATGAAGAAACTTAGCAAAACAGGTGAAAGCCATGGCAATGGAAAACTAACAAACGTTGGGGGAAAGAAATTCAAGAAGACACAAGGAGAAAGAAGGAGATTCCCGGATCTAGGAGGGGAAGCAGCAATACACTGGAAACGTCCCTACCAGAGCAAGGAATCTCTGGATTCCATGCGATCCCAGTCAAAGTTGCAGCAATGTTTCCCACAGAGACAGAAGAGGGCATCCTAAAGTTTCTAGCCAGCAACAAGAGACCCTGACTAGGCAAAGGAATCCTCAGGAAAACGAAAAAAGCAGGACGTGGCACACTTTCCGATTTCAACATATAGGACGAAGCACTAGGTACCGAGACGGCACAGTCTGGGCCCCAAAACAGGCACACAGACCCATGCAACAGAATCGAGAACCCAGAGCCCAACTCAAACGTACATGGACAGCCCATTTTCGACCAGGGAGCCAAGAGGAGACAGCGGAGAAAGGAGAGTCTCTACCATAAACGGTGCTGGGAAGCCTGCACAGCCACATGGAACACAACGAGAGTCCACCATGATGTTACAC